>NC_058379.1:39556808-39870683 GCF_018350175.1 Felis catus
ACCTTAAGTTTTTGCATTTTTGTTAAGTCCCTACAGTAGGGATCAATGTAGAAAGACTCCATGGAGAAAAAGAGTTTCAAAACCCCATAAACAGAGTTAGAGAAAGAGAGTAGCCAAGCCAACCCATTGGCACAGGTGAACCTCATCTTCAAGAATCATCCACATAAGGCCACCAGATATGTCAGTGAAGCCATTTTGGACATTCCACCCAACCCGTAAGAAATGCTGCTTAGGAGTCCTCAAATAAGGACATAAGATCCAACCAGCTGAACCCTAGTCAAGCCATAGGATTCTGAAGATAATAAAATGGTGGCTATTTAAAGACACTAGGTTTTAGAGTGGCTCGTTATGAATTAATAAAACAATGTGTTTTATAAACAAATAGAACTATTACATGAACGTTGTGATTCCCAAAATATTGCTGCTTGGGCATAAATGCCCATAGGGAATCTACCCCGATAGTGGACTCACCCTAAACTTTCAGGACTACCCACTAAATGTCACAAACCTACAGAAACCGAAGTGCCCACCATACTTTTAAAGAAGATGCAAAGTATAAGTAACATGAATTTGTATTGTGGATTAATAAATAACTTATGAGCCCATTACTGCATTTTTTTCAGCGGTACTTTAAATTGTCACTTCTGGGGGCTGGCAGTCACTGATTATAAAAAATACCTACACGGGGCACCTGGGTGGCTCAGTCAGTTGAACGTCCAACCCTCGATCTTGGCTCAAGTCCTGATCTTAAGGTCGTGAGTCCAGGCCTGATGTTAGGCTCTGGGCATGAAGCCTACTTATTAAATAAAATAAAAATAAAATAAAATAAAATAAAATAAAATAAAATAAAATAAAATAAAATAAACACATAATTCTGAATTGAAATCCAACCTGCAATTGGTATTTTTGTTTTTTTTTTGTTTTTTTACTTTGTTATTGGTTAATCCCATTGCAGATGAATGATTTAAAAGAGAATTTTTAAAGCGTAAAGGCAAAGAGAGTGATAGAAATGTGAGTACTATGAATGATAGTGATTCAGTCACATGTCTTCAAAGAGTTATGAGGACTAAGTAAATAAGTTACTTAGTGTTTCGTAAATATCATCTACAAAAAAACCACTAAAATTTAGTTAAAATATGTAAAAATAATTGACTATATAGAACTAAAAAGCCTCTGCACAGCAAAGGAAATCATCAACAAAATGCAAAGACTGCCTAGGATGATAGAAAATATTTGCAGATCAAATATCGGATAAGAGCCTAACATCCGAAATATGTAAAGAACCTATACAACTCAATGGCAGCTAATAAACAAACAAACAAACAAATAAACCAACCAATTAAAAATGGATAGAAGATCCAAATGGACATTTTTCCAAAGAATACATACAAATGGACAATAGGTACCTGAGAAGATGTGAAGCATCACTAATCATAGGGAAATGCAAATCAAAACCACAGTGAGATCACTTCACACCTGTTTGAATAGCTACTATCAAAAAGACAAGAAATTAGGGAGGATGTGGAATATGTGCATCGTTGGTGGGAACGTAAATCGGCGCAGCTTCTATGGAAAACAGTATGAAGGTTCTTGAAAGAATTCAAATAAAATTACCAGATGATCTGGCAGTTTCACTTCTGGGTATTTATCCGAAGAATATGAAAAAACGAATTCGAAAAATATACACAGCCCCAAGTTCACTGCAGCATTATTTATAATAGCCAAGATATGGAAACTACCTGTGTCCATAAGTAGATGAGTGGATAGAGAACATGGGTACGCAGAATATTATTCAGCCATTAAAAAGAGGTAAATCTTTCCATTTGTGGCAACCCGGATGGACTTTGGGGACATTATGCTATGAGAAATTAATTTACACGGAGACAAATACCATATGATCTCACTTATATGTGGAATTAAAAACAAACAAAATCAAGTTAATAGATACAGAGAACAGAATGGTGGTTGCCAGAGATGCAGGGGGTGTAGAGGGTCAAAATGTACAAACTTCCAGTTAGAACATAAATAAGTCATGGAGATGTAATATATAGCATGGTGAATATAGTTGATATTACCTTATTGCGTATTTGAAAGTTGCTTAAGAGAGTAAATCTTAAAAGTCCTCATCAAGACAAAAACAAATTATTTTTGTAACCACCTGTGGTGACAGATGTTGACTATATTCATTTTGGTGATAATTTCTCAATATACACAAATTGAAATATTATGCTGTACCCCTGAAACTAACATAATGCCATATAACAATTATATATCAATTAAAAATAAAAAACATAGAAATACTTAATGTCTCTTGGGGTTCTTGGGTGGCTCAGTCAGTTAAGTGTCTGACTCTTGATTTCGGCTCAGGTCATGACCCCAAGATCGTAGGACTGAATCCTGCATTGGGTTCCATGCTAAGCATGAAGGCTGCTTGATATTCTCTAAATAAATAAATAAATAAATAAATAAATAAATAAATAAATAAACAAACAAACAAACAAACATTTAAAAATATTTAATGTTTCTTATTTTTATTAATTGGCAATGTAATTTATTCTCTTCTGTTTTGAATCATGTTTTCAGAGGCACAAATTAATCAACCTCAAGTATAATTTTGAAGTACCCAAAGAACACCAAAAGGTATCCATTCAATACTTGAAATGAAGTTTGAGGCAATTCAGGTGTGTCCCAATAAATTAAAGTGTATCGTGGCAGAGAACAAATGCAAAAGCTTCGGAGGACTTGTGAACAGCGTCAGGTTTAACCACAATGGCTAGAGATGCTGAAGTATTGGCAGGATCATTAGTATATTTGCTGTGAAAAAAAAATGATGAAAATGAAGTTTGGCAAAGAACAAGTGAAATTATTGATAAAATCCTTTAATCAAAAAGTAAAACGTTTTAAAATTCTAGATATGGCAGAAACCAACAAAATGGTTACTGTCTTAAGTATGGCAATGTATAATCCCATTAACAACTGTTTTTCTTTTTTGAATTTTTGTTTATTTATTTTGGGGGAGGAAGGACAGAGAGAGAGGGAGACAGAATCCCAACCAGGTTCCGCACTGTCAGCACAGAGCCTGATGTGGGACTTGAATCCGCGAACCACGAGATCACGACCTGAGCCGAAATCAAGAGTCGGACACTTAACCGACTAAGCCACCCAGGTGCCCCAACAACTGTTTTTCAAATATTAGGGGGTAAGAAATTCCACGAAGACTTTTTTTTTCAGTCAAGCATTTCAAACAGCTATGCTTAGAAATTTCTAAATGAATTGACAGCTTCATCCTAAACAGTAACGTGGACCAAATACGATATATTGGGTTAAGCACTGATACTAACAAATTATTTACTCTTAGGCTAAGAAAACATGTTTCTGGCATTTAAACTGTTACAATAGACACAGACTATAGTCTGTTGAGTGTGTAAGGGATGTTTTACACACAATTATTTAGGAAAAGTATTTCTAAATCTGTTAAGATTGTTATTTGTATTAAGGGTAGACCTCCAAATTCTTGACTGTTTGTGAAGAGTGGGGAAATCTGTACAAATAAGTATTATTTCAAGCTGAAGCATATTGACTTTCCCTCAGAGTCTGCAGTGTTTTATCAGGTAATTAGAACATCATGTTGTTCTGAAAGAAATAGATTCATGTGCAGAAAGTTGCTAATTTACTTAGTTTTGTACATATATCTGCTTATTTGAAAAATCTAAATGTATATATGTTAGAATGGGCTACATTCAACTGTGGAAATAAGCAATCCCCCATATTTCTTGACTTGCAAAACATGATTATGTGTCCTTCTCAGTTTGGCTCAGTCTCTGCTCCACAATTATGGCCTTCATTTTATAACTGATGTGACAGACAGCCACCCTTGAAAAATTGTCAGCTGCCATTGCAGAGCAAGGAAATATAAGGAATTGTGCACTGGCTCTCAAAACCTTGCACCACGAAGTGACCCACATCATTCTATTTACCAAAGCAAATCACATCACCAAATTGCAAAAGGGCAGCAAAGTGCAAGCCTTACCATATGCCAGGAAGCATGAGAACTGGAAAATTGTGAGCTCCCTAATGACAGCGTATCCTTACAAGTGAACTTTGCTTAAATACAAAGCCTCAAACAAGACCCATCTATATGCTGCCTAAAAGAGACTCATTTCAGACCTAAATAGACATGCAGACTGAAAGTGAAGGGATGGAAAAACATTTACCATGCAAAAGGAAAGCTGAGGTAGCAACTTTTATTTCAGATGAAATAGACTTTAAAAAACAAAGACTGTAACAAGGGATGAAGAAGGGTGCTATGTTATAATAAAGGAGACAATCCAATAAGAGATATGCCAATTGTAAATATTTATACACCCAACATGGGAGAACCCAAATACATAAAGCAACTATTCATAGACACAAAGGAAACATTGATAGTAGTACAAGAATAATAATAGAGAACTTTAACACCCTACTTACTTCAATCGATAGATCATCCAGGCAGACAATCAATAAGAAAACAGTGCTTTCGAATGACACATTGAACCAATTGGGCCTAACAGGTTAGAACATTCCATCCCCAAACAGCAGAATACATTCTTTTCAAGTGCATGTGGAATGCTCTCCAGAATAGACTCCCTTAGGTCACAAATTGGAAAAGATTGAAATCATACCATGCATCTTTTCTGGCCACAATGATACGAAACTAGAAGGCAATCGGGAGAAAAAATCTAGAAAAAAACAAATACATCGAAGTTACATAACATGCTACTGAACAATGAATGGGTCAACCAAGAAATCAAAGAAGAAATCAAAAAATGCATGAGGACAAATGAAAATAAAAGCACAAAGATCCAAAATCTTTGGGATGCAGCAAGACCTATTCTCAGAGGGAAGATTATAGCAATACAATTCTACCTCGAGAAGCAATAAATATCTCAAATAAATAATCTTACACTGAAAGGAATGAGGAAAAAAGGAACAAAGCCCAAATCTAGTAGAAGGAAGGATATGAAAGGATTAGAGCAGAAATGAAATAGAGATTAAAAATACAATAGAGTAGATCAATAAAACCATGAGCTGGTTCTTTGAAAAGATCAACAAAATGGGTAAACCTTTAGCCAGTCTTATAAAAATATAAACGGTTATAAAATAATATTATGAAAAATTATATATCACCAATTGGACAACCTAGGAGAAATGGGTAAATTCTTAGAAACACAGCCTTTTGGGGCACCTGGGTGGCTCAATTGGTTAAGTGTCTGACTTCGCTCATGTCATGATCTCACAGTTGGTGGGTTCGAGCCCTGTGTCAGACTCTGTGCTGACAGCTTGGAACCTGGACCCTACTTTAGATTCTGTGTTGCCCTCTTTCTGCCCCTCCCCTGCCCCTGCTCACACTTTGCCTCTCTCTCTCTCTCTCTCTCTCTCTCTCTCAAAAATAACTAAATATTAAAAAATTTTTAAATAAAAAACAGAAACATAACCTCCCAAAACTGAATCAGGAAAAAAAAATGGACAGATTTATTATTGGTAACTAAATTGAATCAGCAATCATAAAACTCCCAGCAAACAGAAGTGGAGGACCAGATGGCCTCATAGGTGAATTCTACCAAATGATTAGAAATGTGTTAATACCTATTCTTCTCAAATTATTCCAAAAATAGAAGAGTGAGAAAAGCTTCCAAATTTATTCTATGAGACCAGCATTATCCTGATACCAATACTAGATAGCAATACCACAAAAAAAGAGAACTATAGGCCAACACCTCTGATAAACACAAATGCAAAAATCTTCAACAAAATACTAGCAAACTAAATCCAACAATACGTTAAAAAAATCATTCACTATGAGCAAGTGGAATTTACTTCTGGGTTTTAAAGGTCATTGAGTATTTGCACGTCAATCAACATCATACATCACCTTAATAAAATAAAAGAAAGGATCACTTGATCCTTATGATCATTTCAATGATCCATATGATCATTTCAATAGATGCAGAAAAAGCATTTGACAAATTGCAACTTCCGTTCATGATAAAAACCCTCAACAAAGCAGGGTTAGGGGAAACATACCTCAACATAATAAAGGCCTTACATTAAAAACCCACAGCTGATATCATCCTCAATGTGAAAAAACCGACAGCTTTTCCTCTGTGGTCAGGAACAAGGCAGGATGCCCACTTTCAGCACTGTTATTTAACATAGTGCTGGAAGTCTGAGCCACAGAAATCAGACAACAGAAAGAAAGAAAGGAAATAAAAAGCAAGGACAAAGTCACACTTTCACTGTGTGCAGATGACCTGACACCCTACACAGAAAAACCCTAAAGACTTCACCAAGAAACTGCCAGAACTGATGCACAAATTCAGTCCGTTCGCAGGATACAAAATCAGTGTACAGAAATCTGTTGCAAGTCTACACACCAAAAATGAAGCAGCAAAACGAGAAGCTAGGCATCGATCCTATATATAATTGCACCCAAAGTAATAAGAGTCCTAGAAATAAAGCCAACCCAAGAGATAAAAGATCTGTATTTTGAAAACTATAAAACACTGATGAAAGAAATTGAAGGTGACACAAAGAAATGGAAGGCATTTCATGCTCAGGGATTGGAGGAACAAAAATTGTTACAATGTCGACACTACCTAAAGCAATCTACATAGTCAATGCAATCCCTGTGAAAATACCCAGCGCATTTTTCACAGAGCTAGAACAGATAATCCTGAAATTTGTCTGGAACCACAAAAGACCCGAAAGAGACACAGCCATCTTGAAAAAGGAAAGCAAAACTGAACGCTTCACAATTCAAGACTTCAAGTTAGGTTACAAAGCTTTTGTAACCAATACTATAGGGTGCTGGCACAAAAATAGACACATTGATTAATAGAACAGAATAGAAAACCCAGAAATGAACCCACAGTTATATGGTCATTTAATACTTGACAAAGCAGGAAAAGAATTTCCAATGGAGAAAAGACAGTATCTTCGACAAATGGTGTTTGGAAAACACAGCATCTTGCCAAAGAATGAAACTGGATCATTATCTCTCACCATACACAAAAATAAACTCACAACGAATTAAAGATTTAAACGTGAGACCAGAGGGGTACCTGGATGGCTCAGTCGGTTGAGCATCCAACTCTTGATTTTGGCTCAGGTCATGATCCCAGAGTCGTGGAATCGAGCCCTGTGTCAGCCCTCTAAGCAGGGAGCCAGCTTGAGATTTTTTTCTCTCTCTCTCTCCCTCTGCCCCTAATATAAAGACGTTCCAAAAAAAAAAAAAAAAAAAAAAAAAAAAAAAAAAGAAGGAAAGAAAGGAAGAAAAGAACACTATAGGCCAATATCCCTATGAACATAAATGCAAAAATTGTCAACAAAATATCAGCAAACTAAATCCAATCATGCATTAAACAAATCATTCACCACAATCAAGTGGGATTTATTCCAGGGATGCAAGGATTCAATATGTGCAAGTCAGTCAACACAATATATCACATCAACAACAGGAGGGGCCCTGGGTGGCTCAGTCCGTTAAGTGTCTGAGCCTTGGTTTTGGCTCAGGTCACGATCTCACGACTTCATGAGTTCGAGCCCCATGTCGGGCTTTGCACTGACAGTGCGGAACCTGCTTGGGACTCTCTCCCTCTCCCTCTCTTTCTGCCCCTTCCCTACTCACACTCTCTCTGTCTCTCTAAAAATAAATAAAAAATTTTTTGAAAAAAAAAAGAGGATGTCCACTCTCACTACTCTTATTCAAGATAGTCTTATTTTTTTTTATTTTTTTTATATATATGAAATTTATTGACAAATTGGTTTCCATACAACACCCAGTGCTCATCCCAACAGGTGCCCTCCTCAATACCCATCACCCACCCTCTCCTCCCTCCCACCCCCCATCAACCCTCAGTTTGTTCTCAGTTTTTAACAGTCTCTTATGCTTTGGCTCTCTCCCACTCTAACCTCTTTTTTTTTTCCTTCCCCTCCCCCATGGGTTCCTGTTAAGTTTCTCAGGATCCACATAAGAGTGAAACCATATGGTATCTGTCTTTCTCTGTATGGCTTATTTCACTTAGCATCACACTCTCCAGTTCCATCCACGTTGCTACAAAAGGCCATATTTCATTTTTTCTCATTGCCACGTAGTATTCCATTGTGTATATAAACCACAATTTCTTTATCCATTCATCAGTTGATGGACATTTAGGCTCTTTCCATAATTTGGCTATTGTTGAGAGTGCTGCTATGAACATTGGGGTACAAGTGGCCCTATGCATCAGTACTCCTGTATCCCTTGGATAAATTCCTAGCAGTGCTATTGCTGGGTCATAGGGTAGGTCTATTTTTAATTTTCTGAGGAACCTCCACACTGCTTTCCAGAGCAGCTGCACCAATTTGCATTCCCACCAACAGTGCAAGAGGGTTCCCGTTTCTCCACATCCTCTCCAGCATCTATAGTCTCCTGATTTGTTCATTTTGGCCACTCTGACTGGCGTGAGGTGATACCTGAGTGTGGTTTTGATTTGTATTTCCCTGATAAGGAGCGACGCTGAACATCTTTTCATGTGCCTGTTGGCCACCCGGATGTCTTCTTTAGAGAAGCGTCTATTCATGTTTTCTGCCCATTTCTTCACTGGGTTATTTGTTTTTCGGGTGTGGGGTTTGGTGAGCTCTTTATAGATTTTGGATACTAGCCCTTTATCCGATATGTCATTTGCGAATATCTTTTCCCATTCCGTTGGTTGCCTTTTAGTTTTGTTGGTTGTTTCCTTTGCTGTGCAGAAGCTTTTGATCTTCATAAGGTCCCAGTAATTCACTTTTGCTTTTAATTCCCTTGCCTTTGGGGATGTGTCGAGTAAGAGATTGCTACGGCTGAGGTCAGAGAGGTCTTTTCCTGCTTTCTCCTCTAAGGTTTTGATGGTTTCCTGTCTCACATTTAGGTCCTTTATCCATTTTGAGTTTATTTTTGTGAATGGTGTGAGAAAGTGGTCTAGTATCATCCTTCTGCATGTTGCTGTCCAGTTCTCCCAGCACCATTTGTTAAAGAGGCTGTCTTTTTTCCATTGGATGTTCTTTCCTGCTTTGTCAAAGATGAGTTGGCCATACGTTTGTGGGTCTAGTTCTGGGGTTTCTATTCTATTCCATTGGTCTATGTGTCTGTTTTTGTGCCAATACCATGCTGTCTTGATGATGACAGCTTTGTAGTAGAGGCTAAAGTCTGGGATTGTGATGCCTCCTGCTTTGGTCTTCTTCAAAATTCCTTTGGCTATTCGGGGCCTTTTGTGGTTCCATATGAATTTTAGGATTGCTTGTTCTAGTTTCGAGAAGAATGCTGGTGAAATTTTGATTGGGATTGCATTGAATGTGTAGATAGCTTTGGGTAGTATTGACATTTTGACAATATTTATTTTTCCAATCCATGAGCAGGGAATGTCTTTCCATTTCTTTAAATCTTCTTCAATTTCCTTCATAAGCTTTCTATAGTTTTCAGCATACAGATCCTTTACATCTTTGGTTAGATTTATTCCTAGGTATTTTATGCTTCTTGGTGCAATTGTGAATGGGATCAGTTTCTTTATTTGTCTTTCTGTTACTTCATTGTTAGTGTATAAGAATGCAACTGATTTCTGTACATTGATTTTGTATCCTGCAACTTTGCTGAATTCCTGTATCAGTTCTAGCAGACTTTTGGTGGAGTCTATCGGATTTTCCATGTACAATATCATGTCATCTGCAAAAAGCGAAAGCTTGACTTCATCTTTGCCAATTTTGATGCCTTTGATTTCCTTTTGTTGTCTGATTGCTGATGCTAGAACTTCCAGCACTATGTTAAACAGCAGCGGTGAGAGTGGGCATCCTTGTCGTGTTCCTGATCTCAGGGAAAAAGCTCTCAGTTTTTCCCCGTTGAGGACGATGGTAGCTGTGGGCTTTTCATAAATGGCTCTTATGATCTTTAAGTATGTTCCTTCTATCCCGACTTTTTCAAGGGTTTTTATTAAGAAAGGGTGCTGGATTTTGTCAAAGGCCTTTTCTGCATCGATTGACAAGATCATATGGTTCTTCTCTTTTTTTTTTGTTAATGTGATGTATCACGTTGATTGATTTGCGAATGTTGAACCAGCCCTGCATCCCAGGAATGAATCCCACTTGATCATGGTGAAGAATTCTTTTTATATGCCGTTGAATTCGATTTGCTAGTATCTTATTGAGAATTTTTGCATCCATATTCATCAGGGATATTGGCCTGTAGTTCTCTTTTTTTTACTGGGTCTCTGGTTTAGGAATCAAAGTAATACTGGCTTCATAGAATGAGTCTGGAAGTTTTCCTTCCCTTTCTATTTCTTGGAATAGCTTGAGAAGGATAGGTATTATCTCTGCTTTAAACGTCTGGTAGAACTCCCCTGGGAAGCCATCTGGTCCTGGACTCTTATTTGTTGGGAGATTTTTGATAACCGATTCAATTTCTTCGCTGGTTATGGGTCTGTTCAAGCTTTCTATTTCCTCCTGATTGAGTTTTGGAAGAGTGTGGGTGTTCAGGAATTTGTCCATTTCTTCCAGGTTGTCCGATTTGTTGGCATATAATTTTTCATAGTATTCCCTGATAATTGTTTGTATCTCTGAGGGATTGGTTGTCATAATTCCATTTTCATTCATGATTTTATCTATTTGGGTCATCTCCCTTTTCTTTTTGAGAAGCCTGGCTAGAGGTTTGTCAATTTTGTTTATTTTTTCAAAAAACCAACTCTTGGTTTCGTTGATCTGCTCTACCGTTTTTTTAGATTCTATATTGTTTATTTCTGCTCTGATCTTTATTATTTCTCTTCTTCTGCTGGGCTTGGGGTGTCTTTGCTGTTCTGCTTCTATTTCCTTTAGGTGTGCTGTTAGATTTTGTATTTGGGATTTTTCTTGTTTCTTGCGATAAGCCTGGATTGCAATGTATTTTCCTCTCAGGACTGCCTTCGCTGCGTCCCAAAGCGTTTGGATTGTTGTATTTTCATTTTTGTTTGTTTCCATATATTTTTTAATTTCTTCTCTAATTGCCTGGTTGACCCACTCATTCGTTAGTAGGGTGTTCTTTAACCTCCATGCTTTTGGAGGTTTTCAAGACTTTTTTCTGTGGTTGATTTCAAGCTTCATAGCATTGTGGTCTGAAAGTATGCATGGTATAATTTCAATTCTTGTAAACTTATGAAGGGCTGTTTTGTGACCCAGTATATGATTTATCTTGGAGAATGTTCCATGTGCACTCGAGAAGAAAGTATATTCTGTTGCTTTGGGATGTAGAGTTCTAAATATATCTGTCAAGTCCATCTGATCCAATGTCTCATTCAGGGCCCTTGTTTCTTTATTGACCGTGTGTCTAGATGATCTATCCATTTCTGTAAGTGGAGTGTTAAAGTCCCCTGCAATTACCACATTCTTATCAATAAGGTTGCTTATGTTTATGAGTAATTGTTTTATATATTTGGGGGCTCCAGTATTCGGCGCATAGACATTTATAATTGGTAGCTCTTCCTGATGGATAGACCCTGTAACTATTATATAATGTCCTTCTTCATCTCTTGTTACAGCCTTTAATTTAAAGTTTAGTTTGTCTGATATAAGTATGGCTACTCCAGCTTTCTTTTGGCTTCCAGTCGCATGATAAATAGTTCTCCATCCCCTCACTCTCAATCTAAAGGTGTCCTCAGGTCTAAAATGAGTCTCTTGTAGACAGCAAATAGATGGGTCTTGTTTTTTTATCCATTCTGATACCCTATGTCTTTTGGTTGGCACATTTAATCCATTTACATTCAGTGTTATTATAGAAAGATACGGGTTTAGAGTCATTGTGATGTCTGTATGTTTTATGCTTGTAGTGATGTCTCTGGGACTTTGTCTCACAGGGTCCCCCTTAGGATCTCTTGTAGGGCTGGTTTAGTGGTGACAAATTCCTTCAGTTTTTGTTTGTTTGGGAAGACCTTCATCTCTCCTTCTATTCTAAATGACAGACTTGCTGGATAAAGGATTCTCGGCTGCATATTTTTTCTGTCTAGCACCCTGAAAATCTCGTGCCAATTCTTTCTGGCCTGCCAAGTTTCTTTTTTTTTTTTTTTTTTTTTTTTTTTTTAAATTTTTTTTTTTTCAACGTTTATTTATTTTTGGGACAGAGAGAGACAGCGCATGAACGGGGGAGGGGCAGAGAGAGAGGGAGACACAGAATCGGAAACAGGCTCCAGGCTCCGAGCCATCAGCCCAGAGCCTGATGCGGGGCTCGAACTCACGGACCGCGAGATCGTGACCTGGCTGAAGTCGGACGCTTAACCGACTGCGCCACCCAGGCGCCCCTGGCCTGCCAAGTTTCAAAAGAGAGATCAGTCACGAGTCTTATAGGTCTCCCTTTATATGTGAGGGCACGTTTACCCCTTGCTGCTTTCAGAATTTTCTCTTTATCCCTGTATTTTGCCAGTTTCACTATGATATGTCGTGCAGAAGATCGATTCAAGTTACGTCTGAAGGGAGTTCTCTGCGCCTCTTGGATTTCAATGCCTTTTTCCTTCCCCAGTTCAGGGAAGTTCTCAGCTATTATTTCTTCAAGTACCCCTTCAGCACCTTTCCCTCTCTCTTCCTCCTCTGGGATACCAATTATGCATATATTATTTCTTTTTAGTGTATCACTTAGTTCTCTAATTTTCCCCTCATACTCCTGGATTTTTTTATCTCTCTTTTTCTCAGCTTCCTCTTTTTCCATAACTTTATCTTCTAGTTCACCTATTCTCTCCTCTGCCTCTTCAAGCTGAGCTGTGGTGGTTTCCATTTTGTTATGCATTTCGTTTAAAGCGTTTTTCAGCTCCTCGTGACTGTTCCTTAGTCCCTTGATCTCTGTAGCAAGAGATTCTCTGCTGTCCTGTATACTGTTTTCAAGCCCAGCGATTAATTTTATGACTGTTATTCTAAATTCACTTTCTGTTATATTATTTAAATCCTTTTTGATCAGCTCATTAGCTGTTGTTATTTCTTGGAGATTCTTCTGAGGGGAATTCTTCTGCTTGGTCATTTTGGATAGTCCCTGGCGTGGTGAGGACCTGCAGGGCCCTTCCCCTGTGTTGTGGTGTATAACTGAAGTTGGTGGGCGGGGCCGCAGTCAGACCTGATGTCTGCCCCCAGCCCACTGCTGGGGCCACAGTCAGACTGGTGTGTGCCTTCTCTTCCCCTCTCCTAGGGGTGGGATTCACTGTGGGGTGGTGTGGCCCGTCTGGGCTACTTGCACACTGCCAGGCTTGTGATGCTGGGGATCTGGCGTATTAGCTGGGGTGGGTAGGCAAGGTGCACAGGGGCAGGAGGGGCAGGCTTAGATCGCTTCTCCTTAGGTGATCCTCTTCAGGAGGGGCCCTGTGGCAGCGGGAGGGAGTCAGATCCGCTGCCGGAGGTTTGGCTCCGCAGAAGCACAGAGTTGGGTGTTTGCGCGGAGCGAGCAAGTTCCCTGGCAGGAACTGGTTCTCTTTGGGATTTTGGCTGGGGGATGGGCGGGGGAGATGGCGCTGGTGAGCGCCTTTGTTCCCCAGCAAACTGAGCTCTGTTGTCAGGGGGCTCAGCAGCTCTCCCTCCCTTTGTCCTCCAGCCTTCCCGCTTTCTGAGCAGAGCTGTTAACTTATGACCTCCCAGACGCTAAGTTGCGCTTGTTGTGGGAACACAGTCCGCCCGGCCCCTCCGCTTTTGCAAGCCAGACTCGGGGGCTCTGCTTGGCCGGCGAGCCGCCCCTCCGCCCCGGCTCCCTCCCGCCAGTCCGTGGAGCGCGCACCGCCTCGCCGCCCTTCCTACCCTCTTCCGTGGGCCTCTCGTCTGCGTTTGGCTCTGGCGACTCCGTTCTGCTAATCCTCTGGCGGTTTTCTGGGTTATTTAGGCAGGTGTAGGTGGAATCTAAGTGATCAGCAGGACGCGCGGTGAGCCCAGCGTCCTCCTACGCCGCCATCTTGCAAACCTCTCAAGATAGTCTTAGAAGCCCTAACCACAGCAATCAGACAACAAAAGGAAAGAAGACACTCGAACTGGTAAGGAAGAAGTAAAACTTTCACTGTTTGCAGATGACATGAGTCTAGACATAGAAAAACCTAAAAACCTCACTAATGACTACTAGAACTGATAAATGAATTCAGCACAATTGCAGGATACAAAATCAATGTATATAAATTTGTGGCATTCCTACACACTAATAAAGAAGTAGCAGAGAAAGAAATTCAGAAAACAATTCATTTACATTTGCACCAAAAAACAAAATAAAGCATAAAAACAAAGAAGTGAAAGATCTGTACTCCAAAAACTATAAAATATTGAGGAAAGAAATTGAAGACAATACAAACAAATGGAAGGATATTCCATGCTCATGTGTTGGAACAACGAATGTTGTTAAAATTTTTGTACTACCCAAAACAATCTACACATTAATGCAATCCCTACCAAAATGCCAACAGCATCTTTCACAGAACCATTACAAATAATCCCGAAATGTGTATGGAACCATAAAAGACCCCCAAATAGCCAGAGCAATCTCGAGAAGGCAGAACACAGCTGGAGATATCACAATCCCAGATTTGAAGATATGCTTCAAAGCTATAATAACAAAACATTAAAGTCCTGGCATTAAAATAGACAAATAGGTCAATAGAATAGAATGAAGAGCCCAGAAATAAACCTACACTCATATGGTCAATGAATCTACAACAAAGGAGGCAAGAATATACAATGAGAAAAAGTCTCTTCAACAATTGGTGTTGGGAAAACTGAACAGCTACATGCAAAAGAATGAAACTGGACTGCTTTCTTACATAATACACAAAAATAAACCTAAATTGGATTAAAGACCTAAATGCGACACCTGAAACCACAAAATTCCTAGAAGAAAATATGGAAATAATCCCTTTGACATCAGCCATAGAAACATTTTTCTGGAGAGGTCTCCTGAGGCAAGAGACACAAAAGCAAAATTAAACTGTTGGGATGACACCAACATTAAAAAGCTTTTGCACAGCAGAAGAAACCATCTACAAAGCAAAAGACAACCTATTAAATGGGAGAAGATGTTTGCAAATGATAAACCCCAAAAGGGCTAATATCCAAAATATAATAAGAAGTTATACAACTCAACACCAAAAATACAAATAATCTAATTGAAAACTGGACGGGTGACATGAATAGATGTTTTTTTTCAAAGAATACATGCAGATGGTCAACAGACACATGAAAAGATGCTCTACACCATTATCATTCAGAAAATGGAAATAAAAACTGCAATGAAATATCACCTCACTCGTCAGCGTAGATAAAATAAAAAACATAAGAAATAACAAGTGTTGGTGGAGATGTGGAGGAAAAGGAACCTCATGCATTATTGGTGGGAACACAAAGAGGAGCAGCCACTGTGGAAAATATTATGGAGATTTCTCAAAAAATTGAAAATAGCATTACCGTATACGATCCAATAATTCCACTACTGGCTGTGTACCTAAAGAAAATAAAAACACTAATTCAAAAAGATACATGCATCCCTATGTTTATTGCAGCATTATTTACAAGAGCCAAGATAAGGAAGCAACCCAAGTGTTCATTGAAAGATGAATGGATAAAGAAGGTGTGGCACACACGCGCACACACACACACACACACACACACACACACACACGCAGGAATACTACTCAGCCATAAAAAAAGAATAGCATCTTGCCATTTGCAACAATATTGATGGATCTATAGGGTATAATGTTAAGTGAAATAAGTCTGAGAAAGAAAATGCCATTCCCCTTATATGTGGCATCTAAGAAACAAAACAAATGAAGAAAGAAAAAAGAGGAAAACAAAAAAAAACCCAGACTCTTAACTATAGAGAACAAACTAATGGTTACCAGAGGAGAGGTGGGTATGGGGGGGGGGGGAAATGGGTGAAATAGGCGATGGGAATTAAGGAGGGCATTTTCGAGAAGAGCACCAGGTGATGAATAGAAGTGTTGAATCACTATATTGTACACCTGAAACGAATATTACACTGCATGTTAACTCACTGGAATTTGAATTAAAAGTGTAGTCTAACAAAGTTCACAAATCTTTTCAGGTATTAATCCTTAGCATTTAATTATATGAGAAAAAAATGATTATTCGTTTTGCTTTTTTGATGCTGTGTGCAAAGGTTCCATTCTTTTACCAAAAAATTCTTTAAAGCAAAATTATTTTATTTAGGAACCTCATCTTCACCTTATTTTAAACCAGATATGACTTTATCACTGACTAATCAAAAACATTATTGGGCAACCTGGTTGGCTCAGGCGGTTAAGCATCCAACTTCAGCTCAAGTCATGGTCTAATGGTTCATGGGTTGGAGCCCCACGTCAGGCTCTGTGCTGATAGCTCAGAGCCTGGAGCCTACTTCAGATTCTGTCTCTGTCTCTGTCTCTCTCTCTGCCTGTCCCCACTCATGTTCTGTCTCTCTCTCTCAAAATAAATAAATGTTAAAAAATTATCACTCTTCTTATTAGTAATATAATTTTAGGTATACAGTTTTTCAGATTGATTAGATTTAGCATTACTTATATATCCTTTAGTTTAAAAACTTGTTTTTAATCATATTTACATTTATGATTACTCCACTTATGGCAAGCGAAGTAATTTTAAATGTATGGCAATGACACACAAAGTTATTTTAAATACATACATTTTAATGAAAAGTCACAAAATATAGTGGCTCAGTAGGTTGAGCATCAGACTCTTGATTTCAGCTCAGGTCATGATCTCATGGTTTGTGGACAATAAGATGCCTGCTTGGGAGTGTCTCCTCCCTCTCCCTCTCCCTCTCCTCCGTCTCTCTCCTCTCGCTCCTCTCCCTCTCGTCCTCTCCCTCTCTTTCCTCTCCCTCTCCCTCTCCTCCCTCTCCCTCTCCTCCCTCTCCCTCTCCTCCATCTCCCTCTCCTCCCTCTCCCTCTCCTCCCTCTCCCTCTCCTCCCTCTCCCTCTCTCTCTCTCTCTCCTCCTCTCCCTCTCTCTCCTCTCCCTCTCCCTCCTCTCCATCCCCCTCTCCCTCCTCTCCATCCCCCTCTCCCTCCTCTCCATCCCCCTCTCCCTCCTCTCCATCCCCCTCTCCCTCCTCTCCATCCCCCTCTCCCTCCTCTCCATCCCCCTCTCCCTCCTCTCCATCCCCCTCTCCCTCCTCTCCATCCCCCTCTCCCTCCTCTCCATCCCCCTCTCCCTCCTCTCCATCCCCCTCTCCCTCCTCTCCATCCCCCTCTCCCTCCTCTCCATCCCCCTCTCCCTCCTCTCCATCCCCCTCTCCCTCCTCTCCATCCCCCTCTCCCTCCTCTCCATCCCCCTCTCCCTCCTCTCCATCCCCCTCTCCCTCCTCTCCATCCCCCTCTCCCTCCTCTCCATCCCCCTCTCCCTCCTCTCCATCCCCCTCTCCCTCCTCTCCATCCCCCTCTCCCTCCTCTCCATCCCCCTCTCCCTCCTCTCCATCCCCCTCTCCCTCCTCTCCATCCCCCTCTCCCTCCTCTCCATCCCCCTCTCCCTCCTCTCCATCCCCCTCTCCCTCCTCTCCATCCCCCTCTCCCTCCTCTCCATCCCCCTCTCCCTCCTCTCCATCCCCCTCTCCCTCCTCTCCATCCCCCTCTCCCTCCTCTCCATCCCCCTCTCCCTCCTCTCCATCCCCCTCTCCCTCCTCTCCATCCCCCTCTCCCTCCTCTCCATCCCCCTCTCCCTCCTCTCCATCCCCCTCTCCCTCCTCTCCATCCCCCTCTCCCTCCTCTCCATCCCCCTCTCCCTCCTCTCCATCCCCCTCTCCCTCCTCTCCATCCCCCTCTCCCTCCTCTCCCTCCTCTCCCTCCTCTCCTTCCTCTTCCTCTCCCTCCTCTCCCTCTCAACAAATAAACATTTAAAAATAAATAAAGATAAAAAGTCACAAAATATAGAGTAAACAAATATATAGGTGGGACACAATTTAAATACTGATATACAGTGTGAACACTGATGTTGACAAAGCAGTAATCTGGTGAATGGATTAAAAAATAATTATTTAAATTAAAACAGAACAATAATCAGCCTAAGTTTATTCTGAGTTAAAAGTTAAATGTTGGGACTTTTAATCATGAATGAATTTTGGAAATGGCAAAGATTTTAAAGACCACTTCCAGTTGAAAGAAACTGATTTTCTAGGGCTCCTTATCAATAAGCAAACTTTTAAATATAAAAAAAAATATCGTGAAAAAGGATTTACATAAAATTCTAATATGTACCCATTGATGCTACTTTCTTACTGCAAAATGTTTGTAATTACTAGATCAGTGAAGATTTTCAGATCCATGGTGATATTTAAACTGTCACCTATTTTCTCCTTTTAATTGCTTTTGGGGGCCACACAAGAAGAGTGAGCACTTCTTTCCAAGTAATTTGCTGCCATGAAAGTTTACTCTTAGCAACAATGGGCCTTAAGACAGAACAGGAAACTGCTTGCTGGGGCCAATTGAGAAATCTTGAAAAGTCTTCTAGCTCGCATGAAACTGTAGCAAAAGCTTCGCTCTTTTTGGTTTATGGGGTGAATCCTTTTTAAGACCCAAATAATCCTTAGAAAGACACGGTATTCTCACCTGTTAACTACTATTTGTGATTTAGCACGAATCAAGTCTCTGAAAACAAACTTTGATTGGCAAGGAAGCAGTAAGGGCCAGCGTTTGAGTGTTTGCTAGAAAACGGAAGGATATGAGGGCGGGGAAGAGCTTGGGTCAAAAACAAACACCAAAAACCTTCACAACTTTATTCAGGACTGTCCCCAACGGGTCATCTAAAATCAGTTACTAGTGACATCCCACCGACCTTCTGCAGATGCCTGAGAATTTGAATCCAAAGCCTAAATCCTAATGGAGCCAGTACAGGGGGTTTCCAACGTCGTGTGTTCAGCATCACAGTCATGACCGCGAGAACGTTTTCCTGCTTGTGGATAAAGGACTTTTGCCAGTGAGTATCTGAGATCCTGCATGTCCACCTCCTATATTAAACTCAGGATCCCTGAGCACTGCTTGGGGAGCACATTTGGAGTGGGGTCCCGGTGAGCTTAGATTTGTCGGCATGCTATTGAACACCACTCTGTATGTATTGCCTACATACTGTGTTAGAAGTTAGAAAAATCTTAGTTAATACAAATATCTTAAGAACCAACTCTTCAGTGGGAGAAAAGTATTTGCTCAGCTGAAGTCACGTTTCCCAAGTTGCCATCATAACCACTGGTCTGTGGACTCCAGAGAAACAGCTAGGATATGAAGACAAAAAAGCTACAGTGTAGGTACAGGAATGCTTTTTTCACATTAAAGGATGAAAACTACAAGGGAGGGGCCTGGATGGCTCAGTTGGTTGAGCGTCTGACTCTTGATTTTGGTTCAGGTCATGATAACACAGTTCCTGAGATTGAGCCCCGTATCAGGCTCTACGCTCATGGTGCAGAGCCTGCTTGGGATTCTCTCTCTCCCTCTGTCTGCCCCTGCCCTGCTCGCAATCTCTCTCTCTCCAAATAAATAAATTTAAGAGAAAACATTTAAAGGATGAAAACTATAAGAGATATAAAACTGGATATTCTAAGAATAAAAAATTTCAAATGGAGACCAGAAGAATATGAAGTACACAATTTATGTACACACAACATGGAAAAAAATATATAGAACTAATTACTGTTTAGAGGTGCGTGTATTTGAAAATTTTAGAGTGAGAAAGAATCATGAAGACATAGTTAATCCAGTTCTGTTATTTGTCAATAACATTTATTCATATGTATCATTTATTCAATAGTATAATGTATTCAATAATCACTATATCCTCAAATGGAGAATAAAGCTTTTTTTAATCATTCCAAATCTAAAGACAGCAACATAAAAATTACGATGCAAGAAAAAAATTGGTAAATTAGATTTTATTAAAATCAGAACCTCTGTTCTGCATAAGACTATGTTCTAAGATCAAAAGAAAAGCCACAGCCTGGGAGGAAATATTTGCAGAACATATATCTAATAAGAGACTTGTATCCAAAACAGAAAGAGTGCTCTTAAAAGTCAACAAGAAAACAAAAAAAGCAATAAGTTTGGGCAAAAGACCTGAAAAAGCACTTCTCCAGAAGAAATGTACAAATGTCAGATAAACACACGATAAACGATGCTCAACATCATTTGTTATTAGGAAAGTGTTAATTAAAACAATAATGAGATATCACAAATTTATTAAGATGGCTAAAAAATGGAAAAGAAATAAACTGACAATACCAATTGCTACTAATGATGTGGAGAAATAGGAACTCATTCATAGCGGGGGTTGAATGCAAAGTGCTGCAGCCACATTGGAAGATAATTTAGCAGTTTCAGATAAAGTTAAACATAACTTCACGATACAATCCAGCAACCATGCTCCTTGGTATTTAACTGATTTTAAAGCTATGCAGTACAAAAGCTGGCACATCAATGTTTATAGAAACTTTTGTCATAATCACCAAACCTGGAAGCAGTCAACATGTGCTTCAATATAGGAACGGATCAATGATGGTGTAATAATAAAATCTGGTATAAAATATGTGGATAATGGAATATATTCAGCAACGAAAAGAATGACCTATCAGATCACACAAAGATATGGGTGATACTGAAAAGCATATTGCTACATAAAGGAAGCCAGTCTGAAAAGGCCACAGTCTGTAGGACTCCATTTATATGACATTTTAGAAAAGGCAAAATTATAGAGTTGGTACACAGATCAATGAATGCCAGGGCTTCTGGGAGAGTTAGGGGGAGCGGAAATTGAATAGGTGAACAGGCGGTATTTGTAGTGTGCTGAAAATATTCTGTATGACATTATATCATGATTCTATGTCACTATGCATTTGTCAAAACCCCTAGAATTTACAGTAAGCAGAGCACGTCTTAATGCATACAAATGAAAAATATATATATCACCTAGGAGACTGGGGGATCTACAGAATGGAACGTAAAATATGACAAGATAATCTAACTGCATTAGAAATATATGAGGGGCACCTGGGTGGCTCAGTCGGTTAAGCAGCCCACTCTTAATTTTGGCTCAGGTCATGATCTCAACCAGGAGCGCTGCATTGGGCTCTGCACTAAGCATGGAGTCTGCTTAACATTCTGTCTCTCTACCTACTACTCATGCGAGAGAGAGAGAGAGAGAGAGAGAGAGAGAGAGAGAGAGAGAGAGAGAAAGTCTTATTTAAATAAAAAAATATATATGAAACAACCTCAGTGAAGGGGTAGCAGGAAAAGTTGCTGACCTAAATAACTTTCAAAATGAGTGGAATATGAAAGACTAAAGACAAATGGAACTACATGAAACACTGTACTGTAATCCAGTGGTTTCCCAGGGCAATACAGGTTAGTAATTCTGAAATCATAATGCGTGTATACTGTAATTGAACAATTAAGTCAAGGACAAATGGCGGGAGCCAAGATATCACTGTTGAAGTGGGAATTTACATATGAGCAAGGAGTAGAGGCTACAGGATCCACGTGGTGGTGGATTGGAGTTGGAGACATGGGTATTGACTCACATTTAGCTTCATATGAATACAAATGGTTACACATGGAAATACTCATAGACGTGTTTATAGATACACAGGTTAGCATACACACGTGTATTTCTTTATTGTGTCCATTGAGAGGGCCTAAGAGAAATGACACTCGGTGGTAGTGCCCAGATAGCGCCCAGATCTTGGTCTCCAGTATCATTCTCTGATCAAAGCAACTAGAGATACAGGCCTCCAGTTATGGAATGAAGAAGCCATGGGAATAAAAGGCACAGCACAGGGAATATAGCCAATGGTATTGTAATAGCGTTGTATGGTGACGATGGTAGCAACTCTTTTGATGAGCATAGCACAGTGTATAGAGATGTTGAATCACAATGTTGTACACCTGAAACTAATGTAACATTGTGTGTCAACTGTACACAAATTAAAAAAATTAACCATATACATATACATATATGTATATTAACCATATACATATATATATATATATATATATATATATGTATGTATATAATTCTCCTTTCTCCATTTCTCCAAGGATAGATATGTGATGTGTATTTTTTTTAGAGGGAACTTCAGCTCCTTTGAGAAATAGCTCATTCCAGGCCCGTGGCAGGGAATATACAAGAGGAGCTTGGGGCACCTTGTAGTGCTAACAAGAAAGTGCTCAAAAAACAAAACAACAACAACAACAACAACAACAACAACAACTCGATCCACACTGATGGAGCTGTCAACAGAAGACAGAAGCTGGAGCAAATTGAGCAACGAGATGAATGAAGTAGTGTTGGATTATTCAAAACTTAAAGAAGGCAAAGATATGAGTAAGTACCCATGAATCCACACTGATAGAAATTATTGAATAAATACATTGGAGTGGATAGACAAACGTCCTATGCAGAAAACTTCCAAATAATGAATGTAGATAAGCCGCTTTCAGGGAAATGGAACACAACTTCTCACTCTTAAAGTCAGCTGGATGTGGTGACTTTATCCTTCCAAAGAATGCAAACAATATGGAAAGGAACAGAGTGTGGCTTTGCGGTGAAGACATTGGACAAACACTCTCCGGCCATGTGATCAAGGATGGCATTCGCAGTGACAAATTATTTTGATAGTGTATACTGTTGATGAGATGTGATGAGAATGGCATGGTGTTTCTATGATCTTTCTTAAAGTTTTCTTGAGGGGAAAGGGGAAGAGAGAAAGGGAGAATCACAAGCAGGCTCTATTCCCCTTGTAGAGCCTGACGCAGGGCTCGATCTCACAACCGTACCATCATCTCCTGAGCCAAAATCAAGAGTTGGATGCTGAACCAACTAAGCCATGTAGGCACCCCACTATGGTCTTTCTCCCAAAAATGAACAGCCCGATTCTAATCATGAGAAGTTCATCAGACAAATTCTAACAGAGGGCACATCCTACAATTTACTGGGCCAATAGTCCCCCAAACTGTCAAAATCATCAAATGCAAGGAAAAGTATGAGAAAATATTATAACCACAGGAAGTCTAAAGAGACAGGAGAACTAAAGAAGTCATATCCTGGATGAGATTCTGAAAAAATGACATTAAGAAATAACAGGAAATACAAGCAAAGTATGGGCTTTAGTTGATATTAATGTATCAAAATAGATTCAGAGTCAAGGTGAATATACCATATTAATGTAAGATATTAATAACAGACAAAACTGGACTTGGACACATTAGGATATCCTGTACTATTTTTGTTATTTTTGTGTAAATCTAAAACCATTCCAAAATGAAAAATTTTATTTAAAAATCAAACCTGAAAGATATTTTTATTGGATAAGCATATGAATTCAAATCCCAAGTTTCTACATCTGCATATCTAAAATTTATTTCAACATTTTACTATTAACTGGGTTACTCAAATTAGTAATGATTATCATAATTAATAAAAAGAAAATATGGTGAAATATAATGGTTTTATTTTTAGAAATTGGAAATTTACTACCAAAGAATATCACTAAATGACCTAGACCATTTTTCTTCCCATGTTTATAGTGACCTTCTCTCAAATTGTGAGAGAACTGGCATACTAGAAATATTGATTCTTGTGGCCAACCCCAGAGCTATGGGGTAAGAATCTCAGGATATTTATTTTGAGAGAGAGAGACAGGAACAGAGACAGAGACAGCATGAGTCGGGGAGAGACAGAGAGAGAGGAAGAGAGAGAATCTCAAGTAGATTCCATGCTACCAGCACAGAGCCTGACGTGGGACTTGAACACACTAAGCTGTGAGATCATGACCCGAGCCAAAACCACGAGTTGGATGTTTAACCGACTGAGTCACCCAGGAGCCTCAAGGAAGTTAATTTTGAAGATCTCCTAGAACAATGAAAGATACATTTTGTTCTTTAAAAAATTGTTTTTAATGTTTATTTATTTTTGAGAGAGAAAGAGCATGAGCTGGGATGGGGGGAGCAGAGAGAGAGAGGTAGACACAGAATCTGAAGCAGGCTCCAGGCTCTGAGCTGTCAGCACAGAGCCTGACACGGGGCTTGAACCCGCAAACCATGAGATAATGACCTGAACAGAAGTCAGACACTTAACTCACTGAGCCACCCAGGCACCCCAAGATACATTTTGTTCTTACATGAGCATCATAGACTAATTTTCCATCTCTTTTCCTTCAAGTATCAAATAACTAATATAAAGCTTCTATTTGCAGGTAAACATATAAATTTTAAATAATGTTTATGGTCCTACTAGCACATTATTTGGTAAATTAATTGACCTTGTTTTTCTAATTTGTTTTCTGAAAAGTCATTAACTGAAATTATTTTCTGGAGCTCTATACATTGGAACATTTTTTAAAGCATTTTGTTACCTTCATGCATTCATGAACCTCATAGTTTACTCAGGAAGATTTTGAAATGCAATTTTAGATAAATCCTAACAAAGCATTTGTTAATCTATCAAACAATTTTCATTAAGTTCCTATTTTGGTACCAGTTGCTAAATCACTTTTTTTTGTACAATTCTTTACATGTTTCTTTTTAATTCAGAATTATTTTCATTTGATATTTCCTTGGCTGAATGGTATTCTATTGAAAGACTAGTGGAGACTTGAAACTCATAAGCTCAGTTCTAGATTCATTTATACTGGTTTTTTTTTCATACTTCTTTTTTTATCATTTTATTTTTTTCATCATAAGTGTACTCCTTAATCTCAATCCCCCTTGTCCCCTATCCCTCCACCTATCTCGTCTCTAGTTTGTTCTCTATAGTTAAGAGTCTGTTTTTTTGTTTCTTTGTCTCTCTCTTTTTTCCTTTGCTCACTTGTTTTGTTTTTTAAATTCCATGTCTGAGAGAAATCATATAGTATTTTTCTTTCTCTAACTGACCTATTTCACTTAGTCGTATACTCGCTAGTTCCATCCATGTTGCTGCAAATGGGCAGATTTCATTCTTTTCTATGGCTGGATAATATTCCTTTACATATCTGTGTGTGTATGTGTATATATATATATAATATATACATATAATATACACCTAATATGTATGTGTATATACATATACACACATACTTCTTTATACATTCATGTATTCATGGAAACTCATTTTTACTGTTTCTTTTTTAGCTATCTCTGATTTTTTTTTCTCCAACTAAACTTTCAACATTCAGGTGTGTAGGACATTTTAAACTACACCGCTACCCATGTCCTAAAATGTCCTAGAATTGGAAATTATTCATTTTGTCCAGAAGCGTATTAGCCTTAAATCAGCATCTTCTTTAGCTTATATTTAGTTTGTAAGGGCAGTAGTATAAAGAGGGATTATCAGCAAGTGCCAATGATCATGGAAGGTGAGTTGCTTTTAGTGTTATTGTACACAAACCTTTCTTTTTCTCATATAAGTTATTGTGACTTTATAAAATATCACAATCACAATTTGAATTTAGACAGAAATCAAAAGGTATATTTTTGAGAGTACATGAAAAGTAAAACGAAGGCTAATGGGCAAGAGCTGCATAGAACTTAATATAAGAATAAATTTCAAAGAAGCTGAGAGCCACTCAAAGATGGCAAAGCTATGTCACTTAATTATTCCTGAAACTTAATTCTGAAAGTATTATCAGAAGTTGAAGAATTATTTGGTGCAGTTGAGAAAGAATGTTATTGAATAAACGTTCTAAGATCTAGTATAGCTATAGTCTGTCTTCTGTAGTAAGTCACCTAAGTTTAAAAAAAAAAAAAAAGAGGGGCGCCTGGGTGGCTCAGTCGGTTAAGCGGCCGACTTCCGCTCAGGTCATGATCTCACCATCCGTGGGTTCGAGCCCCGTGTCGGGCTCTGTGCTGACAGCTCAGAGCCTGGAGCCTGTTTCAGATTCTGTGTCTCCCTCTCTCTGACCCTCCCCCGTTCATGCTCTGTCTCTCTCTGTCTCAAAAATAAATAAATGTTAAAAAAAAAAAAGAGAGAGAGAGAAAGAGGGAGCATTAATATAATACATTTGTGCATTTGTTATAATATATAGATTTTTAATTTTTTAACTATATATAACTGTATAGTTAACTATATATATAACTATTTTATAACTATAATGACATATCTAGATTTGTATAGAGGCTTTTGTGTATAGAATTTATATATAGAATTATTTTTGGAATTTATATATAGAATTTGGCTTATAAGCCAAATGTAGAGGCTTAAAAAAGACATTCTGAACATGAATTTATGGATTAGGAAGGTGGGAAGGACGCAGCTAGGAATTTCTTTCTTTGTAATTTCTCATATAGTGAGATTATGGCTCGGGCTACAGTCATCTGAAGATGGACTAGGGTAGACATCCAAGATGGCTCCCTCACATGGCTGATAGCAGCTGCTGGTCATTGTCTGGAAGCTCTGCTGGGTTGTCAACTTGAGCACCCATTTGGTTTCTCCACCATGGTCGTCTCAGAATAGTCAGATCTGTGGTGAAGTGCTCCAAATATGAGCATTCATCAAACAACAACAACAACAACAACAACAACAACAAAAAACATAAATTACAACATTAACTCCTAGTCCTTCAAGTCACATAACATCACTGTTACTGCTCTCTACTGGTTTCAAGCAAGTCACAAGTTATATGCCAATCAGAGCTGAGATCCGTTGAGCCAGATTCCTTTAGTCAATTTGAATTGAGAGCCTTAACAAGTAAAATTAGTTGACATCGCTTGATCACTTTCTTGAGTTGTTGGTATGTTTTAAGTTCCCATGTTGGAACCCAGCCTTTATCTAAGGAATGGGTTTATAGTTGACTATACTTCTGATAGAACATAGCGTCATAAAAATCGTTTCTATAACAAGAAAGTTATTTTTTTTAGTTATAAAAATGTGAAATCCTAAAATGACATTATTGCACTTACTCATACAAATAGAGCTCTGTTAAATTTTGCCTAACTGCTTGGCAGATGAGTTGAACTTGATAACCAACTGGCTGAGAGGGAGACGATGCAGTATAGAATTGTCACTATTTTATAAGTAAAAATAGTTTTCTTCTCATTACACAGAGGAAATATGTCCTAAAAAAATCCAAAATATGGGCAAATATGTAGTCATGGGGCATCGTTCATATTTTTAAAAAATAATAAATATCTTAAATGTAAAAGTTAGAAAGGTCCACTGAAAAATGCAGCAAATATGTTTTTTTGAGAAACTTTAAATCACATGGGACATCACTGGGGAAATGCTTACAAAAAATGCTTTTCAGGGGCGCCTGGGTTGCTTGGTTGGTTATGCATCCGACTTCAGCCCAGGTCATGATCTCATGGTCCGTGAGTTCAAGCCCCGCGTCGGGCTCTGTGCTGACAGCTCAGAGCCTGGAGCCTGTTTCAGATTCTGTGTCTCCCTCTCTCTCTGCCCCTCCCCTGTTCATGCTCTTTCTCTCTCTGTCTCAAAAAATAAATAAACGTTAAAAAAAAATTTTTTTAATAAAAAAAATGCTTTTCAATAAGTCAGAATATAAGATTATATGTGCTGAATTATTTCATTTATAAATAGAAAAACAATACAAAAAACAAAAATTTTATAAACTAAGACAGTGTATATAGAACTTTTAAAAATATTTTTTATTTTTATAATGTATACTTTTACTTTTGATGAACAAAAAGATCTAAAGCAGTGTTTTTTTTATTATTGAATGTTAAAAAATAGAATGCGTTTTCATACCTTCTATACATACCCCCATAGATAATAAAGGATTTACTATTTCTTTCCTTCATTTACTTGTTTACATCATTATCTGGCTCATTTTCTGATGATGTCAAAGCCATATCAAATATTACTCCTTTCTGTTGCTTTTTTTGATATACCCAGACAGAATTCTTTCCTCTTAAAATTGTGTTCACATAAGACATTTTTTTAAATTAAGATATAACTTACATTAAAATTCATCCTATTAAAGTATACAATTTAGCATAACTTATTACATACTTTAATAAACTATTTGGATAATTTTTACTGTATTCATGACATTGTGCAACTATCATCAATATTTTTTTTTAAATTTTCTTTTTTCGACGTTTTTATTTATTTTTGGGACAGAGAGAGACAGAGCATGAATGGGGGAGGGGCAGAGAGAGAGGGAGACACAGAATCGGAAACAGGCTCCAGGCTCTGAGCCATCAGCCCAGAGCCTGATGCGGGGCTCGAACTCACGGACCGCGAGATCGTGACCTGGCTGAAGTCGGACGCTCAACCGACTTCGCCACCCAGGCGCCCCTATCATCAATATTTTAATTCTAGAACATTTTCCTCACTTCACAAAAAATCCCTGTGATTCATACCTCACACCTCATTCATACCTCCCTCCTATACCCTAGCTATCACTAATCCACTTTCTGTCTCCATGGGTTTGCCTATTGTGGACATTTCACAGAAGTGGAATCATTTAATATATGGCCTTTCATGTCTAGCTTCTTTCACTTGGTATAATGTTATCAAGTTCCATCTCTGTAGTATCACCTATCATCAATCCCTTTTGTGGCTGAACAATATTCCGTTATATGGATATGCCATATTTTGTTTATCGTTTCATCAGTCAGTGGGCCTTTGGGTTGTTTCCGCCTTTTTTACTATTACGAATAATATTTCTATGTTACATGTATTTATAAGTTTTTATGTGAGCATGTTTTCCATTCTCCTGAGTATATGCCTAGGATTAGGTTTGCTATGTCATATAGTACCTGTATGCTTAACTTTTTGCAGAACTACCAAATGGTTTTCCAAAATGGCGGAACAATTTTACATTCCCACCAACTATGTACAATGGTACCAATTTGCCTCCATCCACGCCAACACTTATTATTTGTCTTTTCAATGACAGACATCCTAGTAGGTGTGAAATGGTATCTCATGGTTTGGAGTTGCATTTCCATAATGACAGTAATGTTGAGCATCTTTGCCTGTGTCTATTGGCCATTTGTGTACCTTCTTTGGAGAAATGTCTATTCAAATCTTTTTCCATTTTTCAGTTGTGTTATCTTTTTACTGTTGACTTGTACGTGTTCTTTATATTTTCTGAATACCAGAGGTGTATCTAATATATTCTTTGCAGTTTTTTTTCCCAATTCTATGGATTGTCTATTCACATTCTTGATAGTGTCCTTTGCGGCACAAAAGCTTTGAAATTATTAAAGTCCCATTTATCTATTGTTTAATTTGTTTGCTTTGCTTTTGATATGATATATGATATCTATATATAACACCTATGTTTGCCTGTGATAGTTTTATAGGCTTAGTTCTTATCACGGATTTTTTATTTATTTTATGCTCATTTTTAGGTGATGTACAGAGGACTTTATACAGATCTTCTGATATACTTGATACTACATCATTCGCTACCACTTTTATTCTCTACTCTCTTCCTCTAGATTTTGATCTCCTAAAATATTACACACAGTAACTGGTAGTAAAGGGTCCTGAAAAAAAACGATCACTTTTAAAAATTGAATTGATTTCAACAAATTATACATTAGCATTGATGTGTTACCCCAAATGATTTAATTTTGTTCACCAAAACAATTCCGAGAACCTGCGCCACTCATGGTTATTTTCTTTTTTTTTTTTTTTTTCCAATGTTTATTTATTTTTGGGACAGAGAGAGACAGAGCATGAACGGGGGAGGGGCAGAGAGAGAGGGAGACACAGAATGGGAAACAGGCTCCAGGCTCTGAGCCATCAGCCCAGAGCCCGACGCGGGGCTTGAACTCAGGGACCGCGAGATCGTGACCTGGCTGAAGTCGGACGCTTAACCGACTGCGCCACCCAGGCGCCCCCCTCATGGTTATTTTCAACTTTAAACTAAGCCTATCATGATATTTGCCTTGTATGGAACGTGGTACAAAATTCATCTCAGTTGAGATAATGATGTATTCTTTATACTTTATGTGAATTTCATGGTTTTATGTTATTTTGTGCGTGATCTATTTATTTATTTATGCATTTCAAGATTTTATTTAAATTTTAGTTAGTTAACATAGAGTGTAATACTAGTTTCAGGAGTATAATTTAGTGATCCATCACTGACCTATAACATCCAATGCTCCTTAGGACAAATGCATTCCTTAATACCCATCATCCAAGTAGCCCACCCCCCTACCCACCTCCCCTCCAGCAACCCTCAGTTTTTTCTCTATAGTTAAGAATCTCTTAAGGTTTGCCTCTTTCTCTTTTTTTTTTCTTTTCCCCTATGTTCATCTCTTTTGTTTCTTAAATTCCACATATGAGTGATGTCATCTGGTATTTATCTTTCTCTGACTTATTTCACTTCGCATAATGATTTTAGTGGTTTTATTTGTTCAGTTGGTTCCTTCAGTTGGAGAATCTTCAAATTCTCCTTTATACCCAGAGACAACTCTAAAAAAGGCAGAAAAACACCACTAATAATTTATTTTTCTTATATCAGCGGTATTCTATTACTGACCTATACATTTCAATGATTAAAAAACGCAACAAGGGGCGCCTGGGTGGCACAGTCGGTTAAGCGTCCGACTTCAACCAGGTCACGATCTCGCGGTCCGTGAGTTTGAGCCCCGCGTCAGGCTCTGGGCTGATGGCTCAGAGCCTGGAGCCTGTTTCCGATTCTGTGTCTCCCTCTCTCTCTGCCCCTCCCCCGTTCATGCTCTGTCTCTCTCTGTCCCCAAAATAAATAAACGTTGAAAAAAAATTTTTTTAAAAAGGCCATGCCAGATACTTGCAAGTTGCTTTGCTCTCAGAGGAGCGGAAAACTATTTTACTTGAGCTTCCATAAGGGTAGAAGAAAAAGCACCAGAAAGCTAGAAAGTGTGCCCTGAGGCAACAGGATAGATGTGAAGCTGCTCTGTTTCTTTAAGTATGCAAATCAGAAGAAAGATGTTGATAGTGCCGAAGATTTGATGTCAGAGAAGGATACTTGTCAGATACATCACCAAATATTAGCTTGACATTATGGTGGTGTTTTCTGTTAATCAGCTGTTGGTTATCAGAAAACCCACATAAACTATTAACTTGTCATTCACTCCTTTCAGCCCACAAGGGACTCAGTTGTAAAGTGTGGATGCAAAATGAGCTGCTAGAACTGAGGTCTGATGGCGTGGGAGCCACAGTGTAGACACACATGACCTTCTTTAGGTGAAAGTAGAAATGTTCTGGGAGGACAACAACAGGAAAAAGCCAGAGTAAATTCTCTAAGTGGTGATCCAAATAACAGCCTAGACTAGAGGCAGAGGTAATCTATTGTTATCTCCTCTGGGAAGAACAAGGAATCATTGGTAAGTGCTTAGAATCAACCAGCTTTTTCAATGACAGGCTCGTAGGGGTATTAGAAGCATATGTGGTTTGTACTTAAAATTTTTGTTTTGTTTTGCTTTGCTTTAAATGCTCACTGATTAGGCATATTAAGCTATTTATAGATAAAAAATAGAATTAGAGCTATACGTGCTTTTAAATTAATACAGACACTTTTATGAAATCGAAAACAACGAATAAAATTATTCACGATGCAAAGTAAATCATGAACCAATTGTATAAAACAGCGCTTACCTTAATGGTTTCCATCAGTTACATGTGGTGAGAGTTTTGGTTTCTAAAACAATCGGTGACAACAACGTGCGTAATGGCAATAACTGTTACTAAGAAAAGCCTATTGCTGCCGGTGGTAGTAATAGCTCATGCGTTCACTAACAAGGGGGGGAAGGACAATCAATTGCCTTTTTTTTCTGTTAATGAAATAAAATTTAATATCTATTCACCACTCAACAGTTTGTTAATATGTGCACCTGCAGGGGCACCTGGGTGGCTCAGCTGGTCGAGTGTCTAACATCACACGGTTCGCGAGTTCGAGCCCCGTGTCGGGCTCTGTGCTGACAGCTCAGAGCCTGGAGCCTGCTTCGGATTCTGTGTCTCCCTCTCTCTCTCTGCCCCTCCCCTGCTCATGCTCTGTGTTTCTCTTGCAAAATAATAAGCATTAAAAATTTTAAAAATATGTAAACCTGCAATGTTAAAGAAATACGGCATTTTTTTTCAATAAAATACCTATTTAGTGACATTTATGGAGTGCAAACTATATGCCATGTGTAAGTCTCTCCTCTTATGCCATGAATGTCAACTGTGGCAGTGAGAATTTGACATGAAATCTTGATTAAAAAAAAAAGAGGTGAGTTTCCTATAAGTGTTCATTCACATGCATTTTGAGGAAAATTTGTATGTAGAGTCTGACCTAGCTATAAAAGTTCAGACCAAATCACACTTTTTGAAAGGTACGGAATCACAGAGATTATTTAATGCGAAGGAATGGGTAAAATGAAGAAACTTGTCTATGGGCACTCATTTCACTAGTGATGACAAGCGTTGTTCAGACTTCCTTGGTGACTCACAGAGCAGCCCCACTGGAGAGAATCACCCTGAAAATGGTGGCAGTGGTGGTGAACCTGGGTATTTAGCTGTCACCCTCTCTTCCCCCTGCTTTCTTTCTTGGAGGTCCAAATGGCATTAAAACACAGGATCATCAAAAATCTTACCTTCCCCTACTGCCGGGTCCTTCTCTCACATTTTTCAGCCTTGGTCAATAATAACACCAGTTGTCTGGCCAGTGAATCCAGAAACTTGGGAGTCAGCACAGGCCGTCCTTATACCTTAATTTCCCATTGTGATAAACTTCTACCTGTGGTTGAGTCAAACTCTTTAATAGCACAATCATGCATCCGTTTGTTCAACCCCCAGTGTGACAACCCTTATCTTCCCATTTTGGACCAGAATCATGGTTTCCTAACCCCCAAGCTTGATTGCTTTCAAGTAACTGTCACCAGGATAATCTCATCAAATTCCAAACCCTCTTATTACTCTCACTTAAAATGCACCATAGTTCCTCCATGCCTACAGAGTAAAGTCTCCAGGTCTTAAACCCTTTGACAAACGTCTAAGGCCTATCTTAATCAGGCTCCTTTGTATTTGCCCAGTTGTATCTCCAGCCTCTTCCAGGGCTTCAACAATTTCAAATGACTCACCTTTTCCTGTGCATACTAGGTTTTATACTATAGGGACTTCTCTCTCTCAAGACTTCCCTCATGCTGCATACATCCCTTCCTAAGTCTTATTCATCCTTTAATCTTTCAATGCCATGTTCCAATACATCCCTGTTCAAATTTCGTGTAACCGGAGCACATGGTCGTATGCAAGGGGGCACTGGTAGAATTTATTGGGGTTAGATTATAAAGGGTACTATATGACAAATGGAGGAGGCTCTTGAAGTCATTTCGAAAGTAAGAACCTGACCTTAGCAATGGAAGATGTGTAGGGAACATCATAATCATTTCTGAGGGTAACAACAGTGCCCATATTAGAGGTGTGAAGCGAAGGAGGAAAGTGGCGGAATATTCTTCAAGTTTCCACTCGAGAAACTGGGTAGATAGTGACACCACTATTTAAGATACAGAATACAGGAAATTGACCAAAATGAGATGTTTTTTCCAGACAAAGGATTTCAAATATTCGAAGAATATAGAACATGGCTAGTATTTCCACACATGTGAAGGTTGAGAATGTTGGGACACTCCTACCACTGATACAATTTCAATTTAGAATTGGACAAATTTCGCTCAAAGAGTCGGGTGAATTCGCTGTATACGGGAAAGAATTTTGAAGAGAAGTACTGTATTGCCACCTCTACCTTAGTATCATCCTTCTTCGCCTTCGTAAAGCACATCAAAGTACGCAAAGAAAATAGGATCTCAGAGGCCACTAGCTCAACAGCAACAACATACTGTGTCTATCTCTTCACCCTCGGCACACCCAAAAAATAGAGGACCAAGGCCTGTACTTGGTAAGAGAAGTAATGGGATCATCACGCTTTTGTGGATGCATCCTGGATCACTCAGAATAGAGTCATTGTGACCAAATAGTTATCTAAAGGATATAAACACCAAACAAAATCATGAAAATCCACATACCCAACAAGTACCTTTATTGTAGTTGAAAGTCAAATCTGATCAGTTAATTCTGAATAATCCTGTGTGGACAAGGATGCAACTATGTCTTCATGATGTCGCTTGTCCAGAAAGTTTCCTCGCTAAAATTGTTAAAAAAAAAAGGTTTTTTTGCAAGGTCCCACTCACTTTTTAGTGTCTGAAGACAGGAAATAATGTTTGAGCCATCACAAAAGGGCTAGGTCCCAAATCAAGATGAGAAGCTTAAAAAACAAACAAACAAAAACCCCACACACTAAGGAGACATATTTGTATGTCCCTGAAAAAAGACCTCCTTATCTTAGAGGAACGTAATAGCTCTTGGAAATACCTTCGTTTTATGCATAACACATTAAATCTTTCCCTAAGCATTTGCTGGCACTTAAAAGACAAGATGAACAAGGCGTCTGTCTTCTGGGCTAACTGCTCCTGTGGCTTTACCTCTTTCTCCTAGAATATGGATTCCAGTTCCAGCACCATTCTGCCTGTCCTCCTCTGGGCATATTCTGGTTTCTTACCAACCTTAAATATAATGAGCAGACTGAATTTTAACCCTTCAGCCATTGAATGAGATAGGGTGGAAACAGCAGAAGGCTCAACTCCCCAGATCGGAAAGCTAGAATGTCTGCCAGTGAAATTATATCTTACATTCAATTTTAAAGGAGACATGCCTACTTTTGTTCACACGGAGCTTCTATTAAGCTTGTATTTTTTTTTGCCTAAATTTTCAGTTTATCAACGTAATGTGGTGCTATTCCTCGGAGCACTGTGCGTTATCAGATTTAATCAGCTTGTGTTCTTTATTCAGTCTGGTGACAAAATTGTAAAAAGGACATGGGAGAGCCCTGTTCCATGCCACTACTGATTTTTCTGATTGTCATCCTCAGTGACTGACACGGTGCATTAATCAACACTCTTGAGATTACGTTGTTCAAATAAATGTGATTTCAACTAATTGGACTATAATACAGTTCTCGTCTTTCAATCTTGTCTACTGGTTATGAGTGATTTATTTACATGCAGTGTTGAAGACAAGATATTTTCCCAGTATTTGTAAGTTTCTGGTCTAGTCAATAATCCTGTCTTGTTACAAGTTAGCCCATGAGAATTTATTCCTTATGTATGGGTATTTATTTATAACAATGACCAGTTTCTTGGCTTAAGGGATTTATTAATAGTAACATTTTTCATAATCCTTTTTAGAATTTTGCTGGGGACTCATTTAAAATTTGGCAGTATTTAATATCAGAACTTATTCTGTAGCCCCTTTTAAAAAATACATGGTGAGATTGGTACAATTAAAGTCACCCAACACTTCTCTCCATATCTAGGATTTTTTTTTTTAACTTATTGGTAATACTTCCTTAATTGTATCTGCAAGTTCATTCAATATATTTTACTTTAGGACATTTTAAGTACCTAAGCCTGTCATACTATATCTCACCTCCATAGGGCTTCATATCTCTCTTATTAAATTTTAAAAGCTTTTCTAAATTACAGAAATTTCTCTTTGATTAAAAAAATATTAGCAACACCAAAAGGACACTGAAAATAAGTCAAGGTTCGTCGCATTTTTCCATCTGCGCAAATGATTGTGCTTAGGCCCTCTTTGGTCTTAGCCCAATTTTGTTTTATAAAGGTCCACACTTTATACTAAAATCTTTAAAGGCCTATTCTTTATACTAAAATCTCTTATTTATTTATTTATTTGTTTATTTATTTATTTATTTATTTTTAAAAAGTTTATTTATTTTTGAGAGAGAGAGAGAGAGAGAGAGAGAGAGAGAGAGTGAGCTTGCATATAAGGGGCAGAAAGAGGGGGACAGAGGATCCGGAGCTGGTTCCGTGCTGACCGCGGAGAGCCCGATGTGGAGCTGGAATTCATCAGCCACAAGACCATCACCTGAGCCAAAGTCCAATGCCGAAGGGACTTAACCACCCAGGCACTTCTATACTAAAATCTTAAGAAGGGAAGCTGGTCATGTTTTCAGACATATGCTTGGTTCTATGCTTCTCTTTTCGACATTTGAAACTGATTTTCAAAACAAACAGAAAGTCCTCTTTGAAATTTATTTTTTTTTTTCAGATTTGTTCTCTGTGAATTCAGAATAATTATGATTGTACTAATTTTAGAATATTTCATCCCTGTTGAATACTATTCCATTAAGGGGTGTCTCACTAGAACTGATCTATTTTCTCTCTGTGTTTTGGAATTGAAGGAGCGCTGTTTAATTATACTTACTATCTTTCCTATCATTAGAATTTCTTCCTATGTCATTTTCACTTAAGGAATTCCAATTCTGTTTATTGTTTCCCTTATTTGTATCAAAGTAACACAGGCACGTAGTGAAAATGAGACAGTATTAAATAATTTGTAGTATTCCATCTCATTTCTCACTACCTCCTGCTGCGTATTCTTAGAAGTTGTTATAGTGATGCTTCTGGTGCTTAAAACTGTAACTCTTCATAATATATAGATATTTCTTGATTTATCACACACATTTTTTATTCTCTTCCGAATGGTTAAGAATTAGCTCATTTCAAATATCCCCATCTAGCTGCCTCATAATGTTCTCAATCTTATTCATTATATTATTGTAGTGCGGTCATTGCTTCGTTTTATAACTTTACACAGAATTATCTATACATTTGCAGTTGAGAAATGTTACATTCTCTTGTTGGATTGACCCATTTAGCATTATACATTCTTTAACTTAAAATCTATTTTGTCTAATACAAGTATGGCTACCTCAGGTTTCTTTTGACTTTTATTTGCATGAAAAATCTCTACCTCTTGATTCAGCAACTTGAGACAGTCTATCCTTTAATTAAAAATATTAGCTCTCAGGGCGCCTGGGTGGCGCAGTCGGTTAAGCGTCCGACTTCAGCCAGGTCACGATCTCACGGTCCGTGAGTTCGAGCCCCGCGTCAGGCTCTGGGCTGATGGCTCGGAGCCTGGAGCCTGTTTCCCATTCTGTGTCTCCCTCTCTCTCTGCACCTCCCCCGTTCATGCTCTGTCTCTCTCTGTCCCAAAAATAAATAAAAAAAACGTTGAAAAAAATTAAAAAAAAGATATTAGCTCTCCAACTTTTCTTCTTCATTGCCCTCACATCCACCTTCTAAATTCTGTCAGGTATAAATTTTTTCTTTACAGCAGCAACGGTGAGTGATAACATCTTACGTTCTTCTGTAACTATATTAACATATTACGTAAGTTGATTCTTAGAAGTCAATAAATAGTATGACATAGTCATGTAGCCATTGACCAGGGAGGAGTAATACACTGGTTTAAGATAGTATTTTCATCTCTGCATGCCCCATGTCACATCCCCGAGACCAGTTGAAAAAAAGGTCGCTTAAATATACTTTTTGTATATTTCTTCAGTTGTGGGAAATGGTGCTTTATTTTGTTTTGTCTCATGAATTAGCCACAGATTTTTATTACAGTTCCTTATTTTTCCTAGGATTTCTCATTTCCCCTACATTTTCTGTCTGAGAGAATAAATATGTGCATTCCTCAACATGACACTGAGAATCTATAGTTCCTTACATATTTAACATATTAATTGGAATTTATCCCATTGTTTTTTAAAGAAATGTAACATTTTGCATGCCCTCTCAAAAGCCACTAACTTTGGGCTCAAATTTGAACCAATGACTTTCTAGGCTTGTACAGATGAGTCATTCCAGGCTTTGTTCTGCTATATTCCTAACTCTACACACTGTTCCTCTTTCTTGATTACTATCCTTGTTTTTCTGGAGTACAATGTCAGAAAAATTCTTCAGAAAGGGTACATCAAAAGTGAAGTTTCTCTATTTCTGCAAGAATTGCATGGTCTTTCTTTTGCAGATGGATGTCATGACCTCTCTCTCTCTCTTTCTCTGTGTATATATTTCTGATTTCGTCTCTGTTTCACTCTCAGATGCTAGGATATTTATTAATTCTTAGTGTTATAAGAGTTCATAGGGATTTATCTATGTAGGTACTTCTAGGACCCAACTTTCTATGCATTTTATGGATCTTTTTAATTTTGTTAGTATATTTTAAACCACACCAAATACTTTATGGTATTCCTTATCTTTCTCCTCACTGTTTTTGGTGTTGTGCTTTTAACTTCCATACAAAAGAACTCACTTTAGTGTACAATTTTGTGAGTTTTGACAAAAGTGTCAATAAGACAAGCAAGATACAAAACTCTTCTGTTGTCCACAAATACTCCTGTAATGCCACTTTTCAGTCAACTCCTTCCTACATCCCAAACCCCTGGCAACCTCTGATATGTTATTTTTTTCTATGAATTTGTCATACAAATACAATCATACCACCTCCAAAGTTTGTGTCTCGCTTCTCTCACTTAGCATAATGCCTTTGAGATTCATTTGTGTTGTATCACGAGTTCTTTATTCTTTATAGCTCTTTATTACTGAATAGTATCCCACTGTATGGATGTACCAGTTTGTCAATCCTTTCACCACTTAAAAGGATATTGGATTATTTCTGTTTTAGATGATTATGAATGAAGTCACTATACACATTCATACACAGGCTTTTGTGTCGACACGGGTTTACGTTTCATTTGGATTGTCACCTAGAAGGAATTTTGCTCTGTATATAGGAAGTACATGTTTGAATATACGGCAAATCACTGCTCTCTTTTCTAAAGTGCTATAACATTTTGCATTCCTACCAGTAATGCGCGGAAGTTCCAGCTGTTCCATATCCTCACCAGTATTTGGTACTATATGCTGTTTTTAATATTGGACGTTTGAATGGTATCCCATTGTGGTTTGGTTTCCATTTCCCTTATGACTAGTTATATTGAACTTTTATTCATCAGCTAATTTATGACCTACACATTTTTTTAATTTGATAAATTTGACCTGGTACGTTTTATAAATTTAATGAATACAGTGATGCTTCCTTGATATATTTATATATTGTAATATTATTGCCATTAAAACAGTATTTATCATATATCATTATAGTACAATTTTATTGTAGGTATTTATTATACTGTGCATTCGATCTCTATGGTTTATTTGCTATTCATTACAGGTTTGTATGCTTAAACACCATTTGTCTTACCCCTCCCCAGACCCCTGGTAACTACCATTTTACTCTGTTTTTATTTTGATGGGTTTGACTTTTTTAGATTTCACATATAAGTGATATAATACAGTACTTACCTTTCTCTAACTTATCTCACTTAGCATAATGTGCTCAGGGTACATCCACGTTGTCACAAATGGCAGGATATCCTCCTTCCTCATGGATGACTAATATTTCATTGTGTATATACATCATATCTTTTTCTTTTACTTCTTGTGATTCTTTTTTTAAAGTTTTTATTTAAATTCCAGTTAGTGAACATGCAGTGTTACATTCGTTTCACATGTACCATATAGTGATTCAACACTTTCATACATCACTGGGTGCTCATCTCAAGTGCACTCCTTAATCCCCATCACCTGTTTCACGCTCCCTCCTACACTCCTCCCCTCTGATAACCATCATTTTGTTCTCTCTAATTAAGAGTCTGCTTCTTGATTTATCCTTTTTTTTCCCCCTTCACTCATTAGTTTTGTTTCTTAAATTCCAGACGTGAGTGCAGTCATATGGTATTTTTGTCTCACTGACTGATTTCTTTTGCTTAACAGTACACTCTCTAGATTCATCCATGTCATCGCAAATGGCAAGATTTCATTCTTTTTTATGACCAAATAATATTTCATTGCGTATATATACAACTTCATCTTTATCCACTTATCAATTATTGGACATTTGGGCTGCTCCCATAATTTGACTATTGTAAATAATGCTGCTTTAAACATCAGGGGGCACGTATCCCTTTGAATTAATGTTCTTGTATTCTTTGGGTAAATGCCCAGTAGCGCAATTGCTGGGTCATAAGGTAGTTCTACTTTTAACTTTTTGAGGAACCTCCATACTATTTGCTGCATCAATTTGCATTCCCACCAGTAGTGCAGGGTGTTCCTTTTTCTCCACATCTTCGCCAATACCTGTTGTTTCTCGTATCGTTGACTCTAGCCATTCTGATATATGTGACGTGATATCTCATTGTAGTTCTGATTTGCATTTCCCTAATAGTAGGTGATGATGGACCTCTTTTCATGTGTCTGTTGGCTACCTGGATGTCTTCTTTGGAGAAATGTCTCTTCATGTCCATTTTTTAATTGGCTTACTTGTTTTTTGGGTGTTAAGTTTGACAAGCTCTTTATATTTTTGGATACATCATATTTTTTATCTATTCGCCATTGAGAGGCATTTGGTTTGTTTCTATAACTTGATGATAATGAATAAAGCTGTAATAAACATGGGTGTGTATGTATCTCCTTAAATTCCTATTTTAATTTCCTTTGGGTGTATACCCAGAAGTGAAATTGCTGGTTTGTATGACAGATCTATTTTTAGTTTTTTTAAAGAACCTCCATGTTTCCCATAGCGTTTGGACTCATTTACATTCTCTCCAAAACTACTTAGTTTTTCTGCCCACTTCTTTTTTTTTTAATTTTTTTTAATGTTTATTCATTTTTGAGAGAGAGAGAGAGAGAGAGAGAGAGAGAGAGAGAGAGAGAGAGACAGAGCATGAGCAGGGGAGGGACAAAGAGTGAGAGAGGGAGCCATAGATTCTGAACCAGGATCCAGGCTCTGAGCTGCCAGCACAGAGCCCGACGCGGGGCTCAAACCCATGAACTGTGAGATCATGACCTGAACCGAAGTCGGACGCTCAACCGACTGAGCCACCCAGGGGCCCCTCTGCCCAATTCTTAATCAGATTGTTTGTTTTTATGCTATCAAGTTGTGTTGGTTGTTTATATATTTTTGGATGTTGACCCCTTACCCAATATATGATTTGCAAAAATTTTCTCCAATACTGTAGGTTGCTATATTATTTTAATTATTTTGCTGTGCAGAACCTTTTGTGTTTAACTAGTCCCATATGCTAATTTTTGCTTTTGTTCTTTGTGCCTTTGGTGTTATATCCAAAAAATCATTGCCAAGACCAATATCAGTGAGCTTCTTCCCTATGTTTTCTTCTAGAAGCTTTATAGAATTGGGTCTTACGTTTAAGTATTTGATCCATGTTGAGTTAATTTTTGTGATTGGTTACAGATAGGGATGTAATTACATCGCTCTGCCTGTGCCTCTCCAGTTTTCCCAGCACTGCTTGTTGAAGATAACATGCTTCCCCCACCGGATGTTCTTGGCTCCCAATATTAGTTGACCATATGTACCGGGATTTAATTCTAAGCTTGCTACTCTATCGGTCTCTGTGTCTATTTTTGTGAGAGTACCAAACTGTTTTTATTACTGTGGTTTGGGGGTATAGTTTGAAACCAGGAACTATAATACCCCAGGCTTGGTTCTTTTTCTAAGGAATGCTTTGGGTATTTGGAATTTTTTGTGTTTCCACACAAATTTTAGAATTGTTACTTACATTTCCGTGAAAACCGGCTTTGGTATTTTGATGGGAATTGCATGGAATCAATAAATGGCTTTGGGTAATATGTCCATTTTAACAATATTTGTTCTTCCAATCCATGAACATGAATGTGTTTCCATTTGCTTGTGTCTTTGATATCTTTCAGCATAGTCTTGAAGTTTTCATTGTACATATCTTTACTTTTCTTAAATTTAGTCCTAAATGTTTTATTGTCTCTGATGCTTTGCGATTGAGATAATTTTCTTTCTTCCTTGCTTTTCTCTTCTCTTTCTTTCTTTGCTGCTTCATTACTACTGTAAAAGAATGCCACTGATTTCTAGAAGTATATTTTTAACATGCCATTTTACTGAAATCATTGATTAATTTCAATAATTTTTATTGACGCTTTAGCATCTTCTATATAGAGGATCATATTGTCAGCAAATAGCAACAGTTTTACTTTTTCCTCCCTAATTTTGATGTCTTTTATTTCTGTGCTTTGACTAATTGCTCTAGCTAGGATTTTCACTACTCTGTTGAATAGTATTGAGACTGGGCTACCTTGTCTTATTCCTGATCTCGAAGGAATCTCTTGATTTTGCTCCATTGAGTATAATGTTAGCTGTAGGTTTGTCACAGATGGCTTTATTATGTTGAAGTATGTTGTCCCTATATCAACCTGGGAAGCATTTTTAGTGTAAAAGAATGCTGTATTTTGTCAACTGCTTTTTCTGTATCTACTGAGACAATCAGGTAATTTTTCTTTATTTATTGATGTGAAGAGTTACATTTATTGACTTGCATATAATGAACCATCCTTACATCCTAAAGATAAATCTCACTTGGTCACATTGTAAAACGCTCTTAATGTGTTCTTGAATATGGTTTGCTAATATTCCGTTGAGAATTTTTATATCTATATTCATCAAGGATATTGGTCTGTAGCTTTCTTGTGGAATTCTTATCTGATTTTGGTATCAAGGTAATACTGACTTCATAGGACAATTTTGAATTAGGTGAAGTAATTAAGAGTACACTTATCTTGATGAGCACTGAACAATATATGATATTGTGGAATCACTATGTTTACACTTGAAACTAACATAACACTGTTAACTACACTGGAATTAAATGAAAGAAAGAAGGAAGGAAGGAAAGAAAGAAACATAGAGTGAGTTTCCTCTTTCTCAATACCATGGAAGAGTTTGAGGAGTAGTGGTGTCAATTCGTTAAGTGTTTGGTACAATTCACCAATGAAGCCATCTAACCCTGCAGTTGTCCGTGATGAGAATTTTTTGATTAGTGTATCAATCTCTTAACTTATTATTGGTCTACCCAGATTTCTTGTTTCTTCATGATTCAGTCTTGGTAGATTTGTGTTTGTAGGAATGTAACTTTTTCTTCTAGGTTATGTAATTTGTTGGCATAGAATTGTTTTTGGAATTCTCTTGTAATATTTTGTATTTCTGTAATGTCGGTTGTAATATTTCCTCTTTCATTGCAAAATTTGAAACTTCTCTCTTTTTTTCTTAGTCTAGATAAAAGTTTTTCAATTTTATCTTTTCAAAGAAACATCTTTTAGTTTTATTGATTCTTTCTATTGTTTTTCTGTTTAAAAATACTGGCTCTCCTCTTCCGCCTGAAGTCCTCCAGGATACTTACTCTCTTCCATCAAATCTGCTCCAGTTTCAAGGCTTTCTAATACACTCTTCACCTCACTTATTGAGTTCTCTGCTCCAGAATTTTATTTTAGAATTTCAAGCACTTTGGTGAAGTACTTCTTCTGTTTATTAATTTTACGCCTGAGTTCATTCAATTTCCTTTCTGAGTTTTCTTGTAGTTGGTTGAATTCCTTCACGTTAGCTATTTTGAACTTACTATAAGTTAGAGCTCAGTCTTTTGCGACTGTGAGTTGGTTGCTGACGAATATTTGTAATACCATGTTACCATAATTATTCATGGCATTCGATGAGATGTGCTTCTGCAGGTGCCATTGATGTAGTGACCACCTTTCTTATTTAGGTAAAATTTTGTTTCCTTTGACTTTAATAGCTCAACAGGTTGGAAACTAGAGGGCCTTCTTTTGTGTTCCAGCAGGTGGTGACACAGCACATGTTTTTAGTGTCTCTTCACTGGGCTGCCCCATGGGTATATAAAATTTCTACCCCTCCCACCCCCACTGCCAGAAGTGTCCTCAGTGCCATCAGTGCTGCCAGGGTCACAGGCACTGCCACCACTGCTGGGGTTGGTGAGATCATGAGGGTCCCAGTTTCTCAGAACCACGGGGAATCATGTGCACCACCACAGCTCCCCCGGTTCTGCCACTGTACCCACAGATCCCCTAACTCCAGGAGGTCCAATTCATCCACCTTCAGGTAAACAGATGTATGCATCTTTCTGGCATCCTGGGATTCTGTGCAGAAAAATCTTTATTGGGTTAGTGATAGGCTAATGGTTGTAAATTGAAGGGGAAATAAAGGGAATGACTCACAGGATCAAGATGCCAGCATCACTCCTCTGTAGAACTGAAGAAGCGCCTTGTTCAAATATTTTCCCCAGCTTGCAATCAGGTTGTCTCTTATTGTTGAGCTATAAGTGTTCTTCATGTATCCTAGATACGGTTCCTTTGTCAGATATGTGATGTGCAAAAACTTTCTTGAGGGCTGTGTGTTGGGTTTTTGTTCACATAATGGTGTCTTTTACAGGGCAAAAGTTTTCAATTTTGATGAAATCCAATTTATAAAATTTGTATGGGTTGTCCTTTTGGTGTCATACCTAAAAAAGTGTCACCTAATTCAAGATACCAAAGCTTTTCTCTGATATTTTCTTCTAGAATTGTGATAGTCTTAAGTTTTATATTTGGTTCTGTGATCCACTTTGAGTTTACTGTTCTATAGGCATACCTCATTTTATTGTGCTTTGCAGATACTGTGGGGAGGGGGGGGTTGTTCTTGTTTGTTTCATTTTTCTGTATGTGTTTTCATGTTTTTCCTTGTTTTCTGTTGTGTTTTGTTCTTTACAAATTGAATGTCTGTGGCAACCCTGCACTGAGCAAGTCTATCAGTGCTATTTTTCCATGGCATTTGCTCACCTTGTGTCCTCTTGTCACATTTTGAGAATTTTTGCAATATTTCAAACTTTTTCATTATTATTAAATTTGCTATGATGATTTGTGATCACTGATCTTTGATGTTAATTGTTTCGGGGTGTCACAAACGTGATTCACATAAGAGAGAAAGCTTAATTGATAAACGTTGTATGTGTTCTGACTCCTTCACTGACCAGCCCTTTCCCCGTCTCTCTCCTTCTCCTTGGGACTTCCTAGTCTCTCATGCGCAACATTGAAATTAGGCAAGCTGATAATCCTACAGTGGATTCTAAGTGTTTATATGAAAATAAGAATTACACATCTCTCAATTTAAATCAAAAGCTGGAAACAATTATGCTTTGTGAAAAGGTATGTTGGAAGCTGAGACAGACTGAAAGCTAGGCCTCTTGTGCCAAAGAGCCAAGTTGTAAATGCAAAGGATAGGTTCTTTTTTTTTTTTTAATTTTTTTTTTCAACGTTTATTTATTTTTGGGACAGAGAGAGACAGAGCATGAACGGGGGAGGGGCAGAGAGAGAGGGAGACACAGAATCAGAAACAGGCTCCAGGCTCTGAGCCGTCAGCCCAGAGCCCGATGCGGGGCTCGAACTCACAGAGCGCGAGATCGTGACCTGGCTGAAGTCGGGCGCTTAACCGACTGCGCCACCCAGGCGCCCCGCAAAGGATAGGTTCTTGAAGGAGATTAAAAGTGTACTTTAGTGAACACGTGAATGAAGGAAAGCAAAACAACATCACTGCTATATGGAGAAAGTTTTAGTCGTTTGGATAGAAGATCAAATCTGCCACAATATCCCTTTAAAACAAAGCCTAATCCACAGCAAGGCCCTGACTGTCTTCAGTTCTATTAAGGCTGAGAGAGGTGAGAAAGCAGAAGAAAAGTTTGAAGCCAGCAGAGGTTTAAGGAAAGATGCCATCTCCATAACACCAATGTGCAAGGTGAAGCAACAAATTATCCAGAAGATACAGCTAAGATAATTTATTCAAGTGGCTACACTAAACAACTGATTTTCTTTTTTTTTTTTTTAATTTTTTTTTTAACGTTTATTTTTGAGACAGAGAGAGACAGAGCATGACGGGGCACGGTCAGAAAGAGAGGGAGACACAGAATCGGAAGCAGGCTCCAGGCTCCGAGCCATCAGCCCAGAGCCCAACGCGGGGCTCGAACTCCCGGACCGCGAGATCGTGACCTGGCTGAAGTCGGACGCTTAACCGACTGCACCACCCAGGCGCCCCTAAACAACTGATTTTCAATGTGTATTAGACAGCCTTATTTTGGCAATATCATCTAGTCTTTTCATAGCTGTAGAGAAGTCAATGTCTGGTTTCAAAGCTTCAAAGAACAGGCCAGAACTCTCGTTAGAGGCTAGGACAACTGGTGACTTAACATTAAAGCCAATGATCATTTACCATTGCTAAAATCCTAGAGCTATTAAGAGTATTCTAAATCTACTCTGCCTGTGCTCTGTAAATGGACGAACAAAGCCTGGATGACAGTACATCTGTTTAAACATGGTTTACTGAATATCTTTAGCTCACTATTGAGACCTGCTCAGAAAAAAATTAATTTCTTTCAAAATATTACTGTTCATTGACAATGTACCTGGTCACCCAAGAGGTCCGAAGGAGGTGTACAATAAGATAAATGTTGTTTTCATGCCTGCTGACAAATCATCCATTCTACAGCCCGTGGATTAAGGAGTGATTTAAACTGTCAGGTCTTATGATTTAAAAAATATATTTTCTAAGCCTATAGCTCCTATACATAGTGATTCCTCTGATGGATCAGATCCAAGTCAATTGAAAACCTTCTGGAAAAGAGTCATCATTATAGATGACATTAAGAACATTAAAAAAAAAACCCTGGAGGAATCATAATTCCAGACTTCAAGTTATATTACAAAGACGTTGTAATCAACACAGTATGATCCTGGCACACACACCAAAAAACACAAATAAATAAATAGAAATAAATGCACAATTATATGGTCAACAAATCTTCAACAAAGGAGGAAGAATATACAATGGAAAAAAGACAGTCTCTTCAACAAATGGTGTTGGGAAAACTGGCCAGATACATGCAAAAGAATGAAACATAACCACTTGCTTCACCACATACAAAAACTCAAAATGGATTAAAGACCTGAATGTGAGACCTGAAAGCGTAAAAGTCCTAGAAGAGTGAACGGGTAGTTATTTCTCTGACATTGGCCCTAGCAACATTTTTCTAAGTGGGACTCTTGAGGTAAAGGAAATAAATGCAAAAATAAACGATTGAGATCACATCAAGATAAAAACTTCTGTACAGCAGAGGAAACAACAAAACTAGAAAGCAACATGCTGACTGGGATAATGCATTTGCAAATAACATAGCTGATAAAAGATTAGTATCCAAAATACATAAATAAAGATACAACTCAACATCCAAAAAACAAATAATCCAATTAAAAATGGGCAGAAGACATGAACAGATGTGCTCCAAAGATGGCTAACAGACACACGAAGAGATGTTCATCATTACTTATGATCAGAGAAATGCAAACTGAAACTACAAGGAGATATTACTTCACACCTGTCAGAATGGCTAAAAGCAAAACCACAAGAAACACTAGGTGTTGATGAGGATGTTGAGAAAAGAAAACATTTTTGCCCTGGGGGTTAATGCCAACTGGTGCAACCACGGTGGAAAACAGTATGGAAGTTGCTCAAAAAATTAAAAATAGAACCACCCTACAATCTGGTAATCACACTACTGGGTACTTACCCCCCAAATACAAAACCACTAGCTCATAGGGATACATGCACCCTAATGTTTATAGCATGATTATTACAATAAACAAATTATAGAAGCAGCCCAGATGTCCCTGGCTAGAAGAATGGATAAAAAAGATGTGGTGTATATATACAATGGAATATTACTCAGCCACAAAAAAAGGAATGAACCTTTGCCATTTGCAACAACATGGATAAACCTAGAGGGTGTGACGTTAGATGAAATAAGTCAGTCAGAGAAAGACAAATACCCTTGATCCCACTATATGGGGAATTTAAGCAATAAAACAGACAAAGGGAAAAATGAGAGGGACAAATAGAAAAACCAGACTCTTAACTATAGAGAACAAACTGATCGTTACCAGAGGGGAAATAGTGGGGTGGGTGTAATAGGTAATAGGGATTAAAGAATACACTTATTAAGATGGACACTAAGGGGTGCCCAGCTGTCTCAGTCAGCAGAGCATGAGACTCTCGATCCTGTAGTTGTGAGTTCGAGCCCCATGTTGGGTGTGGAACCTTTAAAAAATAATATTTAAAAAATAAATAAAATATTTGTAAAAAGATGGGCACAGAGTAATGTATAGAATTACTGAATTGCTATACGATACACCTGAAACTAACATAACACTTTGTTAACTACACTGGAATTAAAACAAAAGCTTAATAAAAAAAAAAAAACATTTGAGGTTTGTGGGAAGAAGTAAAAATATCAATATGGCCAGGAGTTTGGTAGAAGTTGCTTCCAACCTCATACATGACTTTCAGCTGTGCAGGACTTCAGTGGAGGAAGTAACGGCAGATGTAGTAGAAATACAAGCAGAACTAGAATTAGAAGTTGAGCCTGAAGATATTAAATTGTTACAGTCTCATGATAAACTTTAATGGATGAGAAGTTGCTTCTTATGAATGAGCAAAGAAAGTGGTTTCTTGAGGTGGAATCTACTCCTGGTGATGATTCTGTGAAGAGTTTTGAATGTGGCCAAGTTTCTTACTGTCTTGTTTTAAGAAATCGACACAGGAGGTTGACAGGACGATGGCGACAAGGAAGGACCCTAGACTCACCTCCTCCCAGGGATACAACTAGATAACTCTCAAATCCTCCGAAATACCCCAGAAATTGACCTGAGGACTCACAAAACAAACTCCACAACTAAAGAGAAAGAAGAGGCCACATTGAAGAAGGTAGGAAGCAGAGAAATGTTAGGTAGGAAGGGGAGAAACAGATCCTGGCTGTTGCGAAGGGAAGGAAGCCGGGGTTGTGGAGAAGGGTGAGAAACACCGGAGCATTAATGAGAATGCATAAGGAGAAGGTTTCCCCATAGCTATTGGCTTAGAGCGAGAGGGGCTGAATTTTTTAAGTTCTTGTAACCATTGGGGTTTAAGGCCTTGAGTTTTTAAAAATTATTTTTTTCAACGTTTATTTATTTTTGGGACAGAGAGAGACAAAGCATGAACGGGGGAGGGGCAGAGAGAGAGGGAGACACAGAATGGGAAACAGGCTCCAGGCTCCGAGCCATCAGCCCAGAGCCTGACGCGGGGCTCGAACTCACGGACCGCGAGATCGTGACCTGGCTGAAGTCGGACGCTTAACCGACTGCGCCACCCAGGCGCCCCAAGGCCTTGAGTTTTAAAGTCTGTATCTTGGCTGGGATAAATCCCAGAGGGCACTGGTCTTGGAGAGAAGGCAGACAACCCAAAGGCAGACAGCATGGAAACAAGGATCTGAAGAGCACCCAGGGCACAGAGTGGGGAGATTATTTGCTCATCTTGGAGCATTCCCCTGAGAAGCAGCATTCATGGAGATTCCTCTTCAGGAACAAAGGAGTAGCTGGCACAATTTACTTCCCCTGCCTCGCTGTCCGCACAGAGCCACCTACAATAAACAACACAGTGCTGCCACTGGCTGCCTAACTTACTTACAGTAAACCCTACTCCCTGTGCTCTTGCAGAAATGCCCTTCTTGGTCATGTTTGCCTCAGTCCCAGGAAGGAGGTCCCCTCCCCCAGAAGACCAGCACAAACACCTGCCCACACCACGTCTCCCAACCAGAGAGTTTTGCAGAGCCTCAGTTCCAGTAGAGGTGGCGACAGGTAACATTTCACAAGCAGGCCAGAGCGCACCTAGTTAAAACTCACCAAATTCAGGCCAAGGGCAAAACACTGCCCACAGTAGGCAAGGAGAGCCTCTGCAGATGACTGGCCTGAAGGATACAGTAGCCAAAACACAATACCAGAGTGTATGCAGCATGCAGTGGTGACAATCCTGGAAGCACCAAGCCCTGGGCACTACATGACCTCTTCTTCATAAGGCCATTACTGTCAGGAGCAGAAGACAACTGGCTTTTCTAACAGAGAAGCAGGTAGAGAATTAAACAAAATGGGAAGATAGAGGAATTTATCCCAAATGAAAGAATAAGAGAAGGCCACGGCTCAAAATCAAAACCAAAAAGTAAAGTAATAAGTAAAATGGCTTATGGAGAATTTAAAGCAACAATCATCAGGATACTCACTGACCTTGAGAAAAGAATGGAAGACATCAGTGAAACCATTGCCACCGAGATAAAAGAGTTAAAAAAGAATCAATCAGAGATGAAGCATGTTCATTCCAATGAATTCTGCAGCCAAGAACATTCTGTCCAGCAAGGCTATCATTCAGAATTGAAGGAGAGATAAAGAGTGTCCCAGACAAACAAAACTTAAAGGAGCTTGTGACCACTAAACCAGCCTGCAAGAAATATTAAAGGGGATTCTTTAAGTGGAAAAGAGAAACCAAATGTTACAGTATAAAGGTAGGAAACACAAAGCAATAAAAATGAATATTTCTGTAAAAAGTCAGTCAAGAAACTCACAAAATGAAAAGATGTGACACCACAAGAAATATGACCCCATGTACCTTAAAACATGAGGAGGTAAGGAGTAAAGTATGGGTGCAAATTTAAACAACCATCAACTTAATATAAACTGCTATATGCAGATGATGTTATATACAAACCTAATGGTAACTATATATCAAAAATCACTAATACACATGTTAAGAATAAAGAGACAAAAATCCAAATATATCAGTAAGATAATCAGCAAAACATGAAAGAAAGACAAGAAAGGGTCAGAGAAAATCTCCAAAAAGAACCACAAAACAAGGAATCAAATAGCAATAAATACATACCTATCATATAGATATATGCTGACTGTAAGAGATTTTACACCTAAAGACCTGCAGATTGAAAATGAGAACATAGAGAAACATTTATCATGCACTTGGATGTCAAAAGAAAGCCAGAGTAGCAATAGTTTTATCAGACAAATTAGATTTTATTTTTTTTTAATTTTTTTTTCCCAACGTTTTTTTTATTTATTTTTGGGACAGAGAGAGACAGAGCATGAACGGGGGAGGGGCAGAGAGAGAGGGAGACACAGAATCGGAAACAGGCTCCAGGCTCTGAGCCATCAGCCCAGAGCCTGACGCGGGGCTCGAACTCACGGACCGCGAGATCGTGACCTGGCTGAAGTCGGACGCTTAACCGACTGCGCCACCCAGGCGCCCCTCAGACAAATTAGATTTTAAAACAAGATTGTAACAAGAGACAAAGAGAGGCACTTTATAATAAAGAGGACAATCCACCAAAAAGATATAACAATTGTAAATATTTATGCACCCAACTTAGAAACACCCTAATATATAAAACAATAACTAATGTAAAGGAACTCCTTGATAATAATACAATAATAGTAGGGGATTTTGACACCATACTTACATCAGTGGACAGATCATCTAAACAGAAAATCAACAAGGAAACAACACCTTTGAATGACACACAGGACAAGATGGACTTAACAGGTATATTCAGAACATTCTATCCTAAATCACCAGAATATACATTCTTTTCAAGTGCACATGGAACATTCTCCAGAATAGGTCACGTTAGGTTACAAAATAAGCCTCAACAAATTCAAAAAGATCGAATTCATACCATGCAGCTTTTCTGACCATAATAGTATTGAAACTTGAAGTCAACCACAAGAAAAAAATGTGAAAAGACCACATATACATGAAGGTTAAATAACATGCCACTAAACAATGAATGAGTTGACCAAGAAATAAAAGAAGAAATTAAAAAAATATAGAAACAAATAAAAATGAAAACATAATGGTCTAAAACCTTTGGGATGCAGCAAAAGCAGTCCTAAGAGGGAAGTATACAGCAATACAAGTTTACCTCAAGAAGCAGGAAAAATCTCAAATAAACAACCTAACCTTACACCTAAAGGGCCTAGAAAAAGAACAACAAATAAAGCCCAGGGCCAGGAGAGGGGAGAAAATAATAAAGATTAGAGCAGAAACAAATGATATAGAGAAAGCAAAAACAAAAAGAATCAGTAGAACAGATCTATAAAATCAGGACCTGGTTCTTTTAAAAAATTAATAAAATTGATAAACCTTTAGCCAGACCTATCAAAAGAAGAGAAATGACCCAAATAAATAAAATCACAAATGAGAGAGGGGAAATAACAAGTAACACTACAGAAATACAAATAATTATAAGAGAATGTTATGAAAAGCTATTTCCAACAAATTAGACAACCTGGAAGAAATATAAATTACCAAAACTAAACCAGGAAGAAATAGAAAACTTGAACAGACTGGTAAGTAGCAAAGAAATTGAATCAGTCATTTAAAAACTCCCAACAAACAAAAGTCCAGGACAGATGGCTTCAAAGGTGAATGCTACCAAACACTTAAAGGAGATTTAATACCTATTCTTCTCAAACTAGTCCAAAAAACAAAAAAAGAAAGAAAAACTTACCACTTCATTCTACGAGGACAGAATAACTCTGATGCCAATACCAAATAGAGACACCACAAAAAAGAGAACTATGGACCAATATCTCTGATGAACATAGATGTAAAAATCTTCAACAAAATACTAACAAACAATCCAACAATACATTAAAAAAAGTCATTCACCACGATCAAGTGGAATTTATTCCTGGGTTGCAAGGTTTGTTCAATATTTGCAAATCAATCAACATGATATATCACATTAATAAAAAAAAAGGATAAGAAGCATATGATCATTTCACTAGATACAGAAAAAGCATTTGACAAAGTACAACATCCATTCATGATAAAAAAAATCCTCAACAAAGTAGAGTTAGAGGGAACATAACTCAATCTTAAAAGGCCTTACATAAAAAACCCACAGCTAATATCATCCTCAATGGGAAAAAAACTGAGAGTTTTTTCTCTTTGGTCAGGAACAAGATAGGAATATCCCCTTTCAGCACTGTTATTTAGCATAGTGCTGAGGTCCTAGCCACAGCAATCAGACAACAAAAAGAAATAAAAGGCATCCAAATTGGCAAGAAAGGAGTAAAATTTTTGTTATGTCAGATGACATGATATTCTACATAAAAAAAAACCCTAAACCAAAACTGCTATAACTGATATGCGAATTCAGTTTGCAAGATACAAAATCACTGAACAAAAATCTCTTACATTTCTATGCACCAAAAATTAGGCAGCAAAAAGAGAAGTTAAGGAATCAATCCTGTATATAATATTTCTAGGACTAAACTTAACCAAAGAGGTAAAGATTTGTATTCTGAAAACTATAAAATTCTGATGAAAGAAATTGAAGATGACACGAAGAGATGGAAAGACATTCCATGCTCATGGGCTGGAAGAACAAATATTGTTAAAATGTCTCTAATACCCAAAGCAATCTAGATAGTTAATGCAATTTATATGAAAAGGCCAATAGCACTTTTCACAGAGCTAGCACAAATAATCCTAGAATTTGTCGGGAACCACAAAAGACCCTGAACAGACACAGCAATCTTGAAAAAGAAAAGCAAAGCTAGAGGCATCACAATTCTAGACTTCAAGTTATATTACAAAGATTTTGTAATCAAAACCGTATGGTACTGGCACAAAAATAGACACAGATTAACAGAACTGAATAGAAAATCCAGAAATGAACCCACAATTATATGGTCGATTATTCTTTGATGAAGCAGGAAAGACTATCCAATGGGAAAAGACAGTCTCTTCAACAAATGGTGTTGGGAAAACTGCACAGCAACTTGGAAAAGAATGAAACTGGACGACTTTCCTCCTCCAAACACAAAAATAAACTTAAAATGGATTAAAGATCTAAATATGAGACCAGAAATCATAAAAGTCCTTGAAGAAAGCAGTTATTTCTCTGACATGGGTCATAGCAACTTCTTTCTAGAGATGTCTCCAAGACAAGGGACACAAAAGCAAAAATAAACTACTGGGACTTCATCAAATTAAAAGCTTCTGCACAGCAAAGAAAACAATGTTCAAAACAAAAAGGCAACCTATGAAATGGGAGACAATGTTTGCAAATGACATATGTGATAAAGAGTTAATATCCAAAATATATAAGGAACTTATAAAACTCGGCACCCAAAAAAACAATCCAATTAAAAACTTGGCAGAAGACGTGAGTACACATTTTTCCAAAGAAGATATACCAAAGGCCAATAGACGCATGAAAAGGTACTCAATGCTACTGAACATCAGAGAAATGCAAATCAAAACTACAATGAGGTATCATTTCAGACTGTCAGAATGACTAAAATCAACAACACAAGAAACAACAGGTGTTGGCGAGGATGTCGAGAAAGGGGAACCCTCTTGTACTGTTGGTGGGAATGCAAACTGGTGTAGCCACTGTGGGAAACAGTATGGAGGTTCTTCAAAAAGCTAAAAATAGAACTACACTACAATCCAGCAATTACACTACTAGGTATAAATACCCAAAGAATACAAAAATACTAATTCAAAGGGATACATGCACCCTGATGTTTATAGCAGCATTATCTATTATAGCCAAATTCAGGAAACAAGTCAAATTTCCATTGACTGATGAATGCATAAAAAAATGGTATATATGTATACAATGGAGTGTTAACCAGAAAAAGAATGAGACCTTGCCAGTTGCAAAGACGTGTATGGAGCTAGAGAGAGTTACGCTAAGCAAAACAAGTCTATCAGAGAAAGACAAATACCATATGATTTCACCCATATGTGGAATTGAAGAAACAAAACAAAGGAGGAAAAGGAAAAAAAAAAACACAGAGAGAGGGACAAACCGAGAAACAGACTCTTAACAATAGAGAACAAACTGATGGTTACCAGAAGGGAGGGGGGGTGAAGGGATGGGTTCAACAGGTGATGGAGACTAAGGGGTGCCCTTGTGATGAGCACTGGGTGAAATATGGAAGGGCTGAGTCACTATATTGAGCACCACCTGAAACTAACAGTATACAGTATGTTAGCTATCTGGGAATTAAATGAAAACTTGAAAAAAGGAAACTGCCACAGCCACCTCAGCCTTCAGCGATCACCGCTCTGATGAGTCAGCAGCCATCAACACAGAGCAAGACCCTCCACCAACAAAACATTATAACTCACCGAAAGTTCAGACGATGGTTATCATTTTTTAGCAGTAAAGTGTTTTTACTTAAGGTATGTGCGTTGTTTAGGCATAATGCTATTATGAACTTGGTAGACAAGGGTATAGTGCTAATCTAATTGTTATATGCACTGGGAAACCGAACAGTTCATTTGACTTGCTTTATTGTGATAGTCACTATTGCTATGCTCGAAAACTGAACCTGCAACATCTCTGAGGTATTCCTGCGTACGATGCGAAGCACGTATCAGACTTCTGTTGTTTTTTTTTTTTGACATACGAATATCTATATTCATTCCTTTCCTAGGACTCATGTCAGAGTCAATGTTCCATCGTCTTCTCGCTTCAAGGGCTCCTATTTTAGAAGGGTAACACCATTCTGAGGCTAAGAATGTTTATTTATTCTTCAGAGAATACTGAGATTTTCTTTTTAACAGTATTTCAAAATTTTATGATGATAGGAGCACCTGGGTGGCTCAGTCAGTTAAGCGTCCAATTGTTGGTTTGGGCTCATAATCTCACGGCTTTGTAGGTTTGAGCCCTGCATGGGGCTCTGTGCTGACAGTGTGGAGCCTGCTTGAGATTCTCTCTCCCTCTCTCTCCGCTCCTCCCCCACTTGTGCTGTCTCTGTCTCTCTTGAAATAAATAAGTAAACTTTAAAAAACATATACGATGTTATACTCTGGTTTGTTTTAAAATGTTTTAATTATAGGGGTGCCTAGATGATTCTGTTGATTAAGAGTCTGACTCTTGATCTTGGCTCAGGTCATGATCTCATGGTTTGTGAGTTTAAGCCCCGCATGGGGTTCTATGCTGATAGTGGAAAACCTGCTTAGGATTCTGTCTCTCCTTCTCTCAGCCCCAGCTCACTCGCTTGTTCTCTCTCTCTCTCTCTCTCTCTCTCTCTCTCTATCTCTCTATCTCTCAAAATAAATGGATAAACTTAAAAAAATAAAATGTTTTGATATATACCCTAGCTTGAGACTTTTTAATTTCTAATTTTCCCTCTTTCTTTCTTTCTTTCTTTCTTTCTTTCTTTCTTTCTTTCTTTCTTTCTCTTTCTTTTTAGGAGAGAGAAAGAGAGAGAGAGAGAGCACATAGGGGAGGGGCAGAGGGAGAGAGAGAGAATGTCAAGGAGGTTCCACACTCAGCACAGAGCTCAATCCGGGGCTTGATCTAGAGGCTATGAGACCATGACCTGAGTCAAAATCGAGTCAGATGCTTAACCAACTGAGTCACTCAGGTGCCCTGAGGCTTTTTAATTTAATGAGCTGGATACTTGTTGGGAACATCAATAGATATTTCAAGAAAAACATGTTGGCAGGTAAAATGGATTCCAAGAGGCTCTGGGCCAGCACTTGCAAGGTATTGGTAGGAGTGAAGGAGTTAGAAGAGGGATAAACAAGGGGGATAAAAATGAATTGGATTCAAAGCCTGGCACTTGACATAGGTGCATTAGATCATAAGCGGCCCAGAAGAAACTTCCTGGGCTCTTCTCAAAAGAATTGAGCCTCATTCTCTGGGAGAACTGGAGCAGCTTATCTTCAAGTTAGTGGTCAGGGCTCCTCACATAGTAATCTGCAGACTGGGGCAGAGTATTATGCAGAAGGCAACCAAACGGTCCGTTGCTGACTGTCGTAAGCTCTAGTCATCTGCAGATGCCACTGAGGTAGGATGAAGAGAGAGTACTGGGCTAGAGAGATGTAGTGGGATGGTTGGACAGCGTTAAGGACCAGTTGTGCTTAGCGATCGTCTCTTTAAAGAGAGATAGGGCAGCATGGCTGTGTCTGCATCTCTGGCCATATTCATCTGCCTCGTGTGGCTCCATCGCAGGTGGAGAGTGGGAGTCTTGCTCAGCGCAATTACATATATTAAGTTCTGAAATTTACAATCATCCATTGCAATCATCTACTTAGTTCTCAGCATGAAACTTTCACTCCAGTTGTTACCCAATCTCTATTTTAGGATTTTCCCAAACCAAATCTCTATTTCAGGATTTTCTGGAACTCTCCGCAAATGAACAGCCCTCTCATCTGTTCACGATTTTGCCTCCTGTGTTCTTATCCCTTACTTGATTGTTATTATTATTATTATTTTTTTATGTAGCAGAGCCATTGCTCAGGGGAATGGAAAAGAAGGGCAAGCAGTCACTGGCTGAGAGGGAAGGCTACTTCCGAGGCAGGTTTGCTTGGACCCACTCGGGAAACCTTTTCAAGACAAGGTCTCCTGCAGTGGCTGAAATGCACCCGCATTGATGCAAAAGAGCAAGGTGCCGGAAGGAGTCAACCCAATCCCTGGCTTGTCACGGGAACTGAGATTAACGGATTGATTATCTGAGGAAGGGAAGGGGAAGCCTGGTGAGCTCTGGATAAGTGACATCAAACACCTCACTGAGTGCCTGAGTCCCATTTGAAGAATACCCAAGACAGAAATAGACTAGAGCCTGCCTGACATTCCAGAAGCTGCCCTCTTTAAAGCTGTACTTTGGTGGATCACTTGAACTATAATATGTATATGACTAACCTTGTGACCCCCAATGTTCTCGATCAGCTTCTCCTCAGACATCTGTCAACTACAGCTGGTCTGCAAATATTTGATGCTGGTCTGTGGAGAATTAAGAACCAAAAGTAAGAGTAAACATTAAAAAAAAAAATCTGTGAGTCTGACACTGCTGTGACATTGAAACACATTTTGTTATTTTACAAATTTATTGGTCCTTGACAAGTCAGGGTTTTAAAAATTAAATCAGGTCTTTCAGAAGCTCAACTCAACAGAACAGTATTTGAAAAAAAAAAAAAAGGTGCATTTTCCAGGCTATTGTTAAAAATTTTTTTTTAATGTTTTATTCAGTTTTTGAGAGAGAGAGAGAGAGAGAGGCAGAGAGAGGGAGACACAGAATCGGAAACAGGCTCCAGGCTCTAAGCTGTCAGCACAGAGCCCTACGCGGGGCTCGAACCCACAAACTATGAGATCATGACTTGAGCAGGAGTCGGATGCTCAACCAACTGAGCCCCGCAGGTGTCCTTTCCAGGCTATTTTTAAATGATTTTCTTTTATGCTTTCTCAAAAGGCAAAAAAAAAAAAAAAAAAAAAGGTCAAAAAGAGAAAAACATTCTGCCAAAATGACATAAACTCACTGTTTTTTTTTTAATTTTTTTTTCAACGTTTATTTATTTTTGGGACAGAGAGAGACAGAGCATGAACGGGGGAGGGGCAGAGAGAGAGGGAGACACAGAATCGGAAACAGGCTCCAGGCTCTGAGCCATCAGCCTGATGCGGGGCTCGAATTCACGGACCGCGAGATCGTGACCTGGCTGAAGTCGGACGCTTAACCGACTGCGCCACCCAGGTGCCCCTATAAACTCACTGTTTTAAGAACCAACCCCGTTCAATTTTTCCTTAATTAGGGCCAGTCCAGGTGTGACTGGCAGTTGGAGATGGGTTTCCCCCTGTTGGTGTTTTTTGTTTGTTGCTTTTGTTTTTCCAATCCTACCAGAATCAGGTCAGGAGTGGGAGGTCTCCAAAACTGCCCCCTTTTCTTTATTTTATTCTTTAAATTTTCTGTTTTCTGTTTCCTTGCATTTTCCTATAATCGATTAAAGGAGCAGGGAAGCTGAATACTTTCGGGACTTCATTTGAACGGAACGAAGCTCTAAAGAATGTTGCTTTTCAACAATTTGATTTCTCTCTTCTTTTGGTGCGGCGTTCAGTGACACCTCTTTTTTTTTTTTTTTTTTTTTTTTTACTGTCCCTCATTGTCAACTAAAAGACCTCAGCAGCTCCCTATGGCCAGCTGCATCAAAGCTAAATGCATCTTGCTCAAGGAGGCTGAGGTTGGGGGCTTTCCTCACACCGACGAACGAGCGTATGTGTACAACGGAGGCAGAGGGCATTTTGACACCTCTGTCCCTCGACCCCCTTGTTTCCCCGGGGGGTAGCGAACGGAGTTGAGAGCCGGGCGACAAAGCGCAGTCGAAGGTGTGATATTGCGAAATCAAACTTGAGGAGCTGAGCTTTGAAACATCAAATATTCACACTTGCACCTGAAATCTTTTTCCAGTTGCCTGTACAGTATTGGACGGCCTAACACAGGAGCTGTGCAAAGTGTGAATTCTCTGAGGAACGTTCTGTGACCACCTCATTACTCTCAACTTGGATGTTATCAACCAGTAAAAAAAGAGTGGGGGTGGGGGGGAGGGAGAAAGGAATGGGCTGAAGGATCAGGAGGGTTTATTTTATTTTATTTTATTTTATTTTATTTTATTTTATTTATTTTATTTATTTTATTTATTTTATTTAAAAAATTTAATGTTTATTTATCTTGTGCATGTGAGAGAGAGAGAGAGAGAGAGAGAACGAGAACGAGTGGGGGAGGGGCAGAGAGAGGGAGAAAAAAGAATCCTAAGCAGGATCTGGGTTAGCGGCATGGAGCTGACACAGGGCCTGAACCCGTGAACCCTGAGATCATGACCTGAGCCAAAACTGAGAGCCCGACGCTTAACCAACCCAGGCACCCCAGGAGGGCTTATTTTAATTTAATATCTGTAAAGAACATAATCTGTGCTACTAGTTACAGACTTGACTAGAAGAGGCACCTGAGATTCCAAAACTAAATAGTTGGAGTGACAGGAAAGCTCCATGTAAGAAGTGGGATATGTTTTAAAAATGTGAGGTACGCAGGTAGGGGTGCCTGGTGGCTCAGTCGGTTAGGCATCCGACTTTGACTCAGGTCATGAGCTCACTGCTCCTGCGTTTGAGCCTTGCGTTGGGCTCTGTGCTGATGGCTCAGAGCCTGGAGCCTGCTTCGGATTCTGTGTCTCCCCCTCTTTCTGCCCCACCCCTCCCTTCCTCTAGCTCGCACTCTCTCTCAAATAAAAAAATTTTAAAAACTGTAATGCACTCACTCCATTGGTATTTTTAAGCAGGATCTTTTATTTTTTTAATGTTCATTTACTTATTTTGAGAGAGAGAGAGAGAGAGAGAGAGAGAGAGAGAGAGCAAGCAGGGGAGAGGGATAGAGAGAGAGGGAGAGAATCCCAAGCAGGTTCCATGCTGTAAGCCAGAGCCTGACACGGGGCTCGATCTCAGGAACTGTGAGATCATGACCTGAGCCAAAATCAAGAGTAGGGAGCTTGACCAACTGAGCCACCCAGGGGCTCCTAAGCAGAATCTTTTGTATGGGGAAAGATTTCTCCATTGATCACAGGACTAAGTAAAGGAAAATTACTAAATTTCCAAGAAACTAGCAACATTATCTAGCACCTACTTCATACAGATTATCATCCTAGTGCTCAGAAGGAGGCATCTCTATTAAGTTCAATTATTCCTCTTGCCAAGCCAAAGCTTCTATAGATTTAGCATATATATAATTATGTCTTATATTAGCTGTTCCTATTTCTCATTTCTCACTAGACTACAAATTCTTTGAGGGCAAAGATTCAATCTTACCCTCTCTCTGGAACCCCTTCGGCATTTATCCCAATGCCTTCTGCATACAAGAGGCTCAAAAAAATGCTTGCTGAAATGAAATATTGGAGGAATAATGGGGTTCACATGGAGGACATCACTACAGTTGAGAGACAGGTTTAGTTATTTAACTCATTTGATCCCCCCAAAAATATTTATTTTGCACCACCTATCTACGAGGGGTATAGATACAACAAAGGGCACAGATGATGTAGTCAATGCTTTCATGGAGTTTACACTTGAGTTTGGGCCCGGAACTAAATGGCTTTACTCCTGCTGTTGGCACCTGATCAGGTATTTATGACCCTCCCCATTTCACGCCTGATTCCTGCCCCCAGGATACTCATGCTTCTCCTTTGGTTCTGACAGATGTGACAGTAAGAGTATCTGGTTACTGTTCCTCTTCTGTCTTCACCCTGATAACATAAGCAAGGACCCAGACTTTTTCATAACTACCTCACTCTTCCTGGTGTCAGGTTTCCTCCCAGATTGGCTGGTTTTGCCAACCCCCCCAGCACACAGACCAGAGTCAGAGCCACGGAGGAAGGCCTGAGCATTCAGTAGAGGCAGGGCGGTGCAGGACAGAAGAGGCAAGGGCTCTGGAGACTGGCTATCTGGGTTCAAATCTCGACCACAATACATATTAGATATGTGGCCTGATGCAAGTCACTTGGCTTTTGGGAGCTGGATGTTTGTCAGATGTACCTAGAAAATAGAGATGAAGTGAAACTGATTATGAACGTTGTAAAATGGAAATAGTATAATTTTGAGCATCAAAGTTCACTCAAAATGGATCATCAACTAAAACGGAAAACCTAAAACGCTATGACTTCTTAAATAAAACTAAGGAAAAATACCTTTGTGACCTTGGCTGAAGCAAAGGGTTCTTAGACACAACACCGACTTCATGGCCCATAAATAAATAAAATAATGAGTGTTGCCTGGGTTGAGCGTTGGTTGAGCGTCCGACCTCGGCTCAGGTCATGATCTCACAGTTTGTAGGTCTGAGGCCTGTATCAGGCTCTCTCCTGTCAGCACAGAGCCTGCTTTGAATCCTCTGTCCCCCTCTCTTTCTGCCCCTCCCCTACTTACTCCGTCTCTCTGTCTCTCCCTCTCACAAAAATAGACATTAATAAATAAATTAATTAATGAATGAATTGGATTCCACAGAAATTAATGACTTCTACTCTTGGAAAGACACTGTTTAGAAAATCTTTGCAAGTAACATATTTCATAAAGAACTCTACCCATAATCTATCAAGAACTCTCAAAACTCAATAAGACAGAAAACCGATTAAGAATAGACAAAAAATTTAAAGATATTTTACTAGAGGACATATATAGATGGCAAATGGGCACATTACAAACATGTCCAAGATTGTTAGTTTGTAGGTAAATGCAAGTTAAAACCACAAGGAAATACCTCTACACACATCTTAAAATGTCTAGAATTAGGATGATTGAGCATACCAAATACTAGTGAGAATATGGAGGAATTTATATTCTTTTTTTTAAATTTTTTTTTTAATTTTTTTTTTTCAACGTTTATTTATTTTTGGGACAGAGAGAGACAGAGCATGAACGGGGGAGGGGCAGAGAGAGAGGGAGACACAGAATCGGAAACAGGCTCTAGGCTCTGAGCCATCAGCCCAGAGCCTGATGCGGGGCTCGAACCCACGGACCGCGAGATCGTGACCTGGCTGAAGTCGGACGCTTAGCCGACTGCGCCACCCAGGCGCCCCCTTTTTTTTAAATTTTTTAACGTTTATTTATTTTTGGAAGACAGAGAGAGAGAGAGACAGGGTGCGCAAGGGAGGGGCAAAGAAAAAGGGAGACACAGAATCTGAAGTAGGTTCCAGGCTCTAAGCTTTCAGTACAGAGCCCAACGCAGGGCTGGGACTCATGAACTGTGAGATCATGACCTAAGCCAAAGTCAGATGCTCAGCAGACTAAGCCACCCAGGTGCCCTTACATTCTTTTTTTTTTTTTTAACATTTATTTATTTTTGAGAGACAGAGCAGGAGCGGGAAAAGGGCAGAGAGAGGGAGACACAGCATCCGAAGCAGGCTCCAGGCACAGAGCCCGATGTGGGGCTTGAACCCACGAACCACGAGATCATGACCTGAATCCAAAGTCAGATGCTTAACCGACTGAACCACCCAGGTGTCTCTGGAGGAATTTACATTCTTGTACACTGATGGTGAGAATGTAAAATGGTCCAAATGTGTTGAAAAATAGTATGAGAGTTTCTTAAATATTAAATGTGACTTGCTATATGACCAAGTGATTACTCTCCTGTGTATTTTTCCAGAGCATACGTTTATACAGATATGTGTTCATAAATGTTTATAAAAGCTTATTTTGTAACAGTCAAAAACTGGAGGACAAAAAGTCCATCAGCATGTGAACAAACAAATTGTATATATAATCACCATGCAAAACCACTCAGAATGAAAAGGAGTGAATTATTATTACACACCACAGCACGCATGACTCTCAGATACACGCATTGAGTGAAATAAGCCAGACAGAGAAAAGCACAGGCTATATGATTCCATTTCTACAGAATTTTAGAAAATAATCTGTGGTGACAAGAGGCAGAACAGAGTTTGCTGGGAAAGAGTGGGTATGGTAAAATGTGGGAAGGTGATAAAGGGACAGAGGAAAATTTTGGAAGTGATGCATATGTTCATTATCTTGATTCTGATGATGGTTTTATGATGGTTTTACATATATACTACACACACACAGCAAAATGGATAGAATTGTACAATCTAACGTGCAGTTTATTATGTGTCACTTCTATTTCAAGAACTCTGTTTAATAAAACTGCATAGTTCTGTGCTATCTTAAACACTGTATAAAAATAAAATTTTCTTTTTCTTTCTGACTCAGGATAATGATTGAGTATATTAACCATGCTTTAGGACGGTAGTACACAGATAATATCAGTATCTCTAAAGTTAATTACGGCTGTTTACCCAACAGATGGCTCTGAGCCTCTATGTTTTGTGAAGGTTTGTTTCATTTTTTTTTAGAGTTTATTTGTTGTCTGTGATTTCAGATATCAGAATTCCTATTTTTCTGATTTGTAGCCTTAAAGCTGTCATAAAAATGGAACCCTTATCATCCAATTGTTAAAAGCCACCCGGAGTCTAAGAGGATGTAGTGTTGAAAATACAGTCTTTGAGGCAGTTCTTATTCTGCAACTTAATGGCTGAGGATGCCAGGAAAGTTATTTAACTCAAGCATCAGTTTCCCCGTTGTGGAATGAGACTGCTTTTGGCAAATTTATAGATTTGGTTGGGAGAATAAAGAGGTTTAGTACACAGTAGACACTCCAAAAATTTTTCATTCTTTACCTCACTGTATTAATAGCTGAGTTAACACTAGCTCTGTGAGTCATAAACCCCAAAACCTCAGTGGCTAAATGTAATAGAAATGTATTTCTTGCTTATAGAATATTCAACTGGTAGCATGGGGTATGTGGGGCTTCCTTGGGGGTCTTGCCATTTGTAGTACAAGGCACACTCCATGTGTTAATATCCGTCCAACCATGCAGACTGAGGTACTGAAAGATACGAGACGTTTCTGTGGGCCAGGCTTTGAAAGTAGCATACATCGTTTCTATCTGTATTCACTTCCCCCCAATACAGTCATATGGCCATAACTGTAAGGAAGTCTGGGAAAGGCCAATCAGGTATGTGCCCAGGCAGAAGTGGGAATCAATGTTTTGACGAATAGCTAGCATGTTTCTGCCATATTCCTTGTATAGATTAAGAATGAAGATCTGAGGAACCCTCAAATGAGCTTTACAATATAGACTTAGCAATACCCATTTTTCGTGCAGAGCTTACATTAGAGTGTATCTCAGAGAGTTCAGGTTACTAGAATGTGAATTCTTATGCGATGTGTTCTCACTCTAAACACTAATGCTTACAAAACTATAGTGACAATAATCATGCAGGACCTCATCAACCACCATTTCTTGAAAGCCAACTTTCCAACAAGCATTGCTCTGTGTGTTTTATCAATAATATTTCATTAATTTCTGCTGTAGAGTGAAGAATTCTCAAGGACAGAGACATACCTTGTTTTTTGTTTTGTTTTGTTTCCTGAAAGCCTCCTGATATTGAATAGAGGAAAAACAGACTATGATATTTTTTGAAAGAATTAATATCAGAAACAGAATCTTAACCCTCTAGGAACTCGACTTCAGTCATTCTAGCGTCCCAGACATGAATGTATACTTACTGTATTTTTAACTTTATCTTAGAATGGACAGGCATATCAATACTAAAGATGCGTGTCTGGAAGCTATACTTCTGGGGATTCAATAAATTTGTATCTAAAGAAACTCATTCTTAAGAGAATATGGCTTATTCACAGGATTCTTTGTGTGTAACTTATCCAGCTTACTCATGCAATCACTGGAAATTCACTGTTGACTTTTCCTAAATTATACCTTCACTAGAAAAGGAAGATGTTTTCCTTTTAAACCTACAGAATGCAACAGTAAAAGCAAAATAAAAATCTATACAAATGCACAAGCTTATTGTTGGTTTAGTTACGAGTTTACGTTAACTTCAGGCCATTCTAGTTTTATGAATTATTCTTTAATCATGATTCTCTTCAACAAGGGTCATGTTTAACATTTTCCTCTAGACAGATCAAAACAATATCTATCTTTATATTAAAAATTAAATGTGAACTGATTTGAAAAAGTCACATTAAGTGCAGTGCAAAGAAAAACTATTGAAATTAATAATGTAATTATTTACTCTCAGTTGGCAGGATATATTGCACATAAAATTAAAGGTCAAAATCTAATCCTATTATTTGTTTTTTAAACAGTTTTACTTAATGTAGTCTGTCAAGAACATTTAAGTCTCTGGAGAAATTAGAATACTACATAATTACGAGTGATTTCTTGAAAGGGTAAAATGTCTTGCTCAATTGCAAAACTTAAGGGAGAATTCTTTTTTCCAGCTTTATTGAGGTATAATTGACAAATAAAATGGTAAGATATTTAAAGTGTACAACAAGATGATTTTACATATATATATATATATATATATTGTGAAAGGACTTCTCCCTTCCGGTTAACTAACATACCCATCACCTCACCCGTTTCCTCCCTTCCTTTCCCTTCCCTCCCTCCCTTCCTACCTACCTTCAATTCCTTCCTTCCATCCCTTCTTTTCTCCTCTCCTTCTCTCTTTCTTTTTCTTGTGAGAACGTTTAAGTTCAGCTCTATTAGCAAGTATCAATTTTATAAAACAGCGTTGCCAATTACAGTCACCATGTTTTACATTAGAGCCTCAGATCTTATTCGTCTTATAACTGGAAGTTTGTACCCTTTTACCGACGTCATATTTTCCCCTCATTCCCCAGTTCCTGGTAACTATTTTTCTGTTTTCTGTTTCCGTGAGCTGAGTTCTTTTTAGATTCCACATATAAGTGATACCATCATGTGTTACTTGTCTTTCTCTGTCTGGCTTATTTATTTTAGCATAATGCCCCCCCCAGTTTCGTCCATATTATCGCAAATAGCAGGATATGCTTTTTTTTTTTTAATTTTTTTTCAACGTTTATTTATTTTGGGGACAGAGAGAGACAGAGCATGAACGGGGGAGGGGCAGAGAGAGAGAGAGAGAGAGAGACAGAATCGGAAACAGGCTCCAGGCTCTGAGCCATCAGCCCATAGCCCGACGCGGGGCTCGAACTCACGGACTGCGAGATCGTGACCTGGCTGAAGTCGGACGCTTAACCGACTGCGCCACCCAGGCGCCCCAGGATATCCTTTTTAAAAGCGGATAATATCTCTTTGTATATGTACACCACATTTCATCCATTTATTTATGGACGTACATCTAGGTTGTTTCCACGCCTTGGCTATTGTGAATAATGATGCAACCAGCCTGGCCCAAGCTCTTAGTTTGTCTTTCAAACTTTTCTGAGTGTGCAAGTTTCCTTCTTTGCTCTTGGTGGCACCCATTGGTTGAGGATATGCCAAGACCTCTGTGCCCCAAAGGAGAGAATCACAGTCAGCACCTAGATGCAGGTTGATTGGAAGCTGGATCCTTAGGCAGCAGCTGGGATAGTATATGGGTAAGTATAGCATATGCGAAACTATGAGATGGGTATTTTTGCCTGCTCCCTCTGTGCTGGGCCCGGGCATATAGCCAACAGAGGGGTTTGCTGTACTTGTTAAGAACATTCCTTTGTTTGCTACGGTCCTGTGGGACTCATGAATATAAGCCCCATTGACTATTAGGACCAGGAAATTGAAGGCCCATCTTGGGTAGCAGCTGCAAAAGCTGGGGTCACAGATATGTATACAAAACCCTTCCAGAGAGACCCTGGCATCTTGGTGTTATTGTTGGAGTGGGCTGGAGGGAGGAGGTGGGAGAGTAGTGGCCAGCTTCTCTGGTCTCTGAGGAAAATCACAGCCAGCCCCTAGTGTCTGCTACATTAAAAGCCTGACCATCAGACGGCAGGTTTTAAAGTATGCAGGGAAACCCCTTTAAAGGAAAGACTGGAAAATGGGAGATTTTGCCTGCTCTTTGTGCTGAGCCCTCGTGGGTATAGGGCAAGTGAGTGCTCATGCCCATAAGAATTGTTTGTTTGTTTGCTGTAGTTTTGTGAATCTCTTGGACGTAATCCCACTGGCATTCAGAGCTAGGTATTTTGGAGCCCTCCCTCTGATGGCTGTCTTAAAAATTGGAGTGCTAGGTGGGGCGCCTGGGTGGCTCAGTCGGTTAAGCTTCCGGTTAAGCGCATGATCTTTCAGTAAACAAGTTCGAGCCCCGCGTCAGGTTCTGTGCTGACAGCTCAAAGCCTAGAGCCTGCTTCAGATTCTGTGTCTCCCTCTCTCTCTGCCCCTCCCCAGCTCATGCTCTCTCTCTCTCTCTCTCTCTCTCTCAAAAATAAAAAAAAAAAAACATTAAAAGAAAGTAGAGTGCTAGATATGAGGTCCAGCCCTTCATTCTGCAGGGAGAAGCTGGGGGGGGGGGGGCTCCCTCTTGCTGTTGTGCTGCTGTGCCAGGGGTGGGGTCTATTGCAAGAGTAGCCTTTCCTACCCATTTTGATGTGGGTCTTCCCATTCATCCTGTGTATAGGAATCATTCAGCTGGTTGCTGGCAGAGAAAATGGCTCTGTGTGTAGCTGTACATTCAGGGCATCTGGGGAGCAGAGGGGGGCTCAGGAGCCTCCCATGTCACCGTCTTGGTTGACTCTTCCAATCTATGCTTTATTTTCTGTTTTTTATTTCTTAAGAATCCTCCATACTATTTTCCATGGTAGTTGTACCAATGTACCTCTCCACCAACAGGGTAAAAGGGATTCCTTTTCTCCATCTCCATATGAATTCCTTGTACATGTTGGATGTTAACTCCTTATTGGATGCGTGGTTTGCAAATATTTGCTCCTATTCTATAGGTTGTCTTTTCATCTTGTTGACAGTTTCCTTTGCTGCATGGAAGCCTGTTAGTTTGATATCTCGTTTATTTTTTTCACTTTTGTTGCCGTGGCTTTTGGTGACAAATCCAAAAAAAATCACTGCTAAGACCAATGTCATCAGCTTACCCCCTATGTTTTCTTCCAGAAGTTTTACAGTTTCAGGTCTTCACGTTCAAGTCTTTAAAAATTTTTTTTCCAACGTTTTTTATTTATTTTTGGGACAGAGCATGAACGGGGGAGGGGCAGAGAGAGAGGGAGACACAGAATCGGAAACAGGCTCCAGGCTCTGAGCCATCAGCCCATAGCCCGACGCGGGGCTCGAACTCACGGACCGCGAGATCGTGACCTGGCTGAAGTCGGACGCTTAACCGACTGCGCCACCCAGGCGCCCCTCAAGTCTTTAATCCCTTTTGAATTGACTTTTTTGTGTGGTGTGATGGTGGTCCAGTTTCACGTGGAAACAGTTTCCATGTGGCTGTCCGGTTTTCCTCGCACTGTTCCTTGAAGAGGCTGTCCTTTCCTCATTATGCACTATCAGCACCTTGGCCAAAGATCAGTTTACATTAAATGTGTGGGTTTACTTCTGGGCTCTCAATTCTGTTCCACTGGCCCATATGTCTGTTTTTAGGACAGTACCATACCTTTTTGATTACTGTAGCTTTGTAATATGGTGCGAAATCAGGAAGTATGATGCCTCCAGCATTGTTCTTTCTCAAGATTGTTTTTGGCTATTTAGGGTCTTTGGTGCTTCCGTATGAATTTTAGAATTGTTTTTTCTATTTCTGGGAAAAATGATATTTGGTAGGCATCATATCGAATATGTAGACTGATTGGAGCACTATGGACATTTTAACAATATTAACTTTTCCAATCCATGAGCATGGAATAGCTTTCCTTGTTTTTCACTCAGTTTTTTTCATCAAAGTTTTATAGTTTTCAGTGTATGGATCTTTCCACTTTTTGGGTAAATGTATTCCTAAATAATTTACTCTTTTTGATGCCATTGTAAACGGGATTGTTTTAAAAGGAATTTTTAAATATAATACTTCTAGACCAAAAAATCTGTGGGTTTTTTTTTCTCAAAATGTATACAATAATATATTCATTTATTTTGCTGATCAGGGCATTCTAATTCTTTTTCTCCCTTTTACTACTACGCTTCTATATAGTTGGCCCAGCATCACGTACTGTCAGCAGCCCCTAGTATATATGGAGAAACATATGTTCTTTTTTATATTTATCGTTTTAAGATTAATTTATATTTATTTTTAACTATGAGTTGTTATTTCCAACCTGTTAAAATTATTTTAAAAAATTAATCCAGGATATGAAAATCACCCTACTCAAATGAATTATTATTTTTTTACATTTATTTATTTATTCTGAGAGAGAGAAAACACAAGTGGGGTAGGAACAGAGCAAGAGGGAGAGAGAGAGAATCCCAAGCAGGCTCCCACTGTCGGCACAGAGCCTATCTCAGGGCTGAAGCTGAAATCAAGAGTCAGAGGCTTAACTGACTGAGCCACCCAGGCGCCCCCCAAATGAATTATTTTGACAGTTTAATGCAGAATCAGATTATGAAGGGCTTCGCATGCCCTACTTAAAGTTTAAGATTTTATCTTGAAGGCAATGAGAATGTACTAAAAATTTTTAAGCAGTGTGGTGAAATAGATAGCTTATTGTTTTAGGAATTTGATAAAACTTGATGACTAATTAGATGTAGTGGATAAGGTGGGAGGAAGAATCTCAGAATGCCTTCTATATTTCTGGCTTCGGTGTCTGGGTACATGGTGAAAGGGATCATCAGTGGGAAGATTGTGTGGAAAAGTGCTAACGCTGGATGGAAGAAGGCCCATTTGGTTTGTATCTACAGAATTTGTGAGATCCATACATCTCTTGAAGGTGGACATGTTATGTGTGTAGAAACACTAGTTTGAAACTCAGCAGCAAGCCGTCCTAGCTCCTAAAATTCTTTAATCCTTTGGTTTCCATGGAACTTCTGCTTTCACGGCCCTGCCCTCCTGGGTTTCGTTCCACTGTAATGTTGAGCTTTTCTGCCTTCACCAGTGGGTATTACAGAGATACTCTGGGCTTTTACTGACGGCCATTTCTCTTCAGAGATTTCACTCTTGCCAATGACCTCAGCTACCTTCTCGGGGCATGATAACCACAGCTTAGGAGAAACAGTAAGAAAACTTAGGGGCAGAGAGCTAGAAGGAAAATCAGGCAACAGTAAAGTAATGGAAGTTTCTAGTGGGAAATCTGAAAAGTCAGCTATTCACAGCATAACATTGTAATTAGAGATAAAGGAAAAGGAACTGCAGAGGGTCCTTTGTTGGGAAAACAAGGCCACATTTATCGGAACAGAGCCACATTACAGTGCACAGTGCTTGCACCATATTGCAATGGGTGACAGGGGTGTGCTTGAGGCGTAGGTGACAAGAAAAAGAGTGCACACAGATTAATTTGTGAACAAAAATGACAGTGTATAATAGAAGGTTAAAGGAACAAGCTAAATACATTGTATTCTGGGGTGCCTGGGTGACTCAGTCAGCTAAGGGTCTGACTCTTGGTTTTGGATCGGGTCATGATCTCACAGCTCATGGGTTGAAGCCCAGTTTCGGACTCCATGCTGTTGGCACAGAGCCTGCTCGGGATTCTCTCTCTCTGCCCTGCCCCCCTTTCAGTCTCTCTCTCAAAATTAAGAATCAAAAGAAACTTTAAAAAAAATAAAAAAATAAAATAAGTAAGTTGTATTCCAGCATTTATATCTTTAATAAAAATGGTAAACATAATGCAAAAATGTTCATTGAAAAGCATTTGAGAATAACAAGATTGTTTTATTTCATTGTATTAAGAAAAATAGACATGATGTCTTCACATGTCTCTCCTCAATATTTTGTGTTGTTGTTTAGCAAGAAAAGGAAAGTTTTCCACTTTCTTAAATTTGATGAGCGATGGGCTTTGAAAGTTGGCTACAGGTAATATTATATCACTGCTTCTACTAAATTATATTAAGATACATACTGACATCACAAAACATTCTCAAAGCAATTCAGGTTAATTCACTCCCACAAATATGTATTGATTTTCTATCGAGAGGCATTTATTGTGCTAGGTGAGGAGATCCAAATAGTGATAACTACAGTCTCAAAAATACAATGCAGATAACCTGAAACTTTTTATATGATGTGGCAAAAACCAAGATCATAGTAGTAGGTGCTATGAGCATCGACAATAGTTCATCCAACCTAATGATTCAGGCATGAGGTACACTGATGCAAGGCTTCAAGAAGAAATAGATATAGCCCACCAAAGCAAAGCAGAGAGAGGGTGTTCAAGACAGTACAGTATGAGAAAATTACAAATATATTCCAGAGTGTGTTACATGAATGAGTCCGATTTACTGAAGCATAATGTGTAAATCATGGGAGTCAAGGCTGAAGAAATAGACAAAAGCAAGTTTATGGAGAGCCTTGTATGCTATTATAAGAAGCTACTTTTCTTAACTTTGTAAGGAGCTATACCGTAAGGAGCTACACTGGAGTAGCATGGTTGGAATTCAATTTTTAGAAGACCGATTTTATTGCGATGAAGAGCAGGAAAGATGGTAAGTTGGGAGGTGAGAAAAGAAATTAGGAGGATAATAACCCAGAGGTGATATGACCAAGCCTGACGGGGATGTGTAATAGAAATGGAAATAAATATAGGAAGGATTCAAGATAAATTCAGATGGGAAGAGAAGCAAGGAGTGTTTGGTGATGGATGAAAGGTGGTGTGTGAGTGAGGGGGTCCAGCGTAACTTGCAGGTTTCTGACATTTAGTGACTTGGTGGGTGACAGTGTCATGAACCCCTATGGCATAATAGGAAAAGAAATAAAATTTGAATGGAGAGGAAGGGCAGAAAGTGATGAGTTTACTTTGGACCTGTTGAGTTTGGGCTACCAGTGGAGGGTTCAAGTGGTTTTGTCTTTGGATTCACAAACATGAAACGGAGCTGAGAGGTCAAGGCTGAAGCTACAGATCTGAGATCACCATTTAAATGTCACTTAAAACCATGAGAATGAATGGGAATGCTTTATTAAGGCGGAAGAAACCTGTATGGCTTTCACACTGACCATTCAGGTTCCCTTCTAGTTCTTTCTTCTTTAACAATTCTACTTCACCTTAATGGAATTTTACTTGTTTGACCGTGTTGTGGTCTAGGACGAATGCCTCCATTTTGATTTGACCAAAACATGGAAACTTCTGCTAGTAACGCTATCTGACCGTGGTCTCCGATTTTCTGTTCTTACCAATGTATTGCTGACGTAGCCTCCTTTACGTTATCTACTCCAAAAGTAGCTATACCTTTCTGTATTTCTTCTATAGTAAGGGCTCACATGCTTCCTGCTACCAACAGAATGGTTTGGAGAGGGTGCTGTCTATATTAGTCTCCTATGGCTGCCCTTACTAATTACTAGAACCTTGGTGGCTTAAAGCAACATGCATTTATTATTTTACAGTTCTGGAGATCAGAAGTCTGAAATCAATTTAACTGGGCTAAAATTAAGATGTTAGCAGACTGGCATTCTATCTGGAGGCTCTAAAGGAGAATCATTTCTTTACCTTTTCTGGTTTCTAGAGACTCTCCGTATTCCTATGCTCATGAAGGCCTTCCTCTGTCTTCCAAATGCATGGGGTCAGCCTCTGCTTCCCTCATCCTATCTTTTTCTTCTGCCTTTGACTTTCTAGTTCTTCTCTCATAAGGGCCCTTGTGATTACATCTGGCCCATCAGGCTAATATAGGATAAACTCCCCATCTCAAGACCCTTAACTTAATCACCTCTGCAAATTGTCATGTAAGGTAACGTTTACTCGTTCCAGGGATTAGGATGTGGACATCTTCCCGGGGTCACTATCTAGCTACCACACTGTCTATGACTAGAAACGAACACAGTTGCTAGCCCTGAACTGCGGTAGTACGTACAGGCACTATGAATACAAATAAAGTAACTGGCCATACATATATTTAAATAACTAAAAAGAAGCTAGTACAATAACCTCAGAATAAGCGCTATCAGTTTTACTTGCACAATATCACTGTTTCTAAATAATTCTAGGAATTATGTGAATTTCATAGCCAGCCAATATAATAGGCATTGTTCTTTTTCTCTTTCACCTTGGTATCAAATTCTTCTTAACAGCTCCCTGAACGTGTTTTACACTTGCCAGTCACGGATCATTATGGAAAGGTGATACATCCAGGTACCTGCCTTCCATTCTGGAAGTCGAAGAATCAAATGGTTTCTCTCCCTATGCTGGCACAGCCAGGGAGTTACTGCCTGACTGAAGTTTGGCCCGTCAAATGCTCTCCCCTGTGACTTGACGCTTGATCCAGTAATATGAGGTCAGAAGAAACAGTTGGCATTTATCCACGTTGACCATGTAGCACAAAACCAAAGCACTTCTATCTTTCAGGCCTCCTAGGCCTCCAGTATTGCCGTAAATCCTGCCTGGTTCTAAGACTGCTTTCCAGCCCTCCCTTCAGTTCTGGAAGTTTCCATGTCTTTCCAAAAAATTACGTTCTCTTAAGTTAGCCAAACTGGGTTCTGTCGCTCACAGTTAGAAAACCCTCATCATCGTAGTGTTACATAGATACTATCATTGCTAGGGTAAGTCTACCATATGAATTTTGTAAGAAAATTGATTTTCCACTCCAAGTAATTTTATTCACTAATGTCCCCTAATTTGAGTTAGGGCAGTCTTATTTATATGGCCTCATTAAAATTCTATGGATTAAACATATTTACAGGTTTGGAAGGGCAAGGTAGTTGCTTTTTACAGATTAGGGAGGCTATTTTTTTACTTTGCCTTTTCATGGAATGTTATTTGAAACATTAGGTGCCTCTCTGTAAACCATTCTTGAACTGGCTGGTATATCTTTTAGAGGCTTGTTAAAGCACTGGTGATCATGGTACTACACTGCTGAGGGTTTACTTCCATTTCCTTGGTTTAAAGTTTTTAGTGGTTTAAAGTTTTTTTTCTTTTTCTTCTTTAATGGAAAATCACTCAGTGAAATTGCGGAAAAGCGATTATTTATCTGAGTCATATTTTTATGGAAACCGTTTTTCACTTCTCTGCATTTTTAGAAGTGTTTCCTTAAAAAGGATATGCTATTAATATTTATAATTAGATATCACACAAAGCAGATGCTAAATCTTATGCTATAACTTTATGGGTAAAATTACATAAAGAAGATTATATACTCTTTGGCATAATATTCTCTCTGGAAGCTATGGAACAAAGGACATTGTCCACGAAGACACCTTTTTTTTTTTTTTGAGTAGAGGAAAACAGGAAGACGGTGATTAACCACGATTATTTTAACTATTATTCAGAACAGTGTACTTAAGTGGGTAGAGCAGGAGCTCAATAAATACTTAATTGCCTTTTCTCTTTGACCTACGTCTCAGTTCACCTATTCACACTCTCTCCAGTCTTACTTTGAAGCCACGTGGATTCTTCGTTTTTGCAGAGCACTAGACGCCCGGTCCTCGGCCTCTGTGAATGGGCCTGGCTTCCAAATACACATGGGGGTGGATAGTGAGTGGGGAGTTTTCTGAGGTCGGAGGACGGGAGGAAAAGGGATTCCTTTTCGTTAAAACCGAGAGAACCGGTGGAATAAATATCGTGTAACCTAAGCCACACCCACCCACGCACCCAAGAGCCATCTTTGTGTAGACAAGGGAAACTGAGGTTCCGAGGAGTAAGTGAAAGTAATGGCACTGGGTTCGAACGTCGGTTCTTGTGAGTCTACCCTGTCTCCTCCCTGGCGATTACTTCTTCGAAAATTCTAGTGGGGACCCCGAGGATGGAGAGCAGAGGACAGGAAACCCTCTCTTCGCCAAGTTGATCTCGTGTGAGAAAGAACTGTTGTTACGAGTTCCCCCGAGCCCCTGTCTTTAAAAGACAAGGTTAGGGACAACGGCTGGCAAGAGTAGAGGAGCAGGTTCAATTCCCCGGAGACTCTGCGCCAGGGAACGGACGGGGCACGCCCACTAACGGGTGGCCGCCTCTCGGTTCCGTCCCAGGCACGCGGGGCTTTCCCGTCGGTCCGGTTTGAGTGCGTGTGAGTGCACTCGCCACCGGAAGGCTGAGCGGGCAGAGGCCGCAGGCCAAGAGCACGCTCCGGGAGAGGCCGGGCGCCTCCCCGCGGCCTCGGCGCACGTGCCTGGGCTGGGGCCAGGGCGAGTGGCCGCGCCGTAGTAGCTGGGGCGGGTGGGAGCGGCTGGCTCCGGGCCGCGGCCGCCGCCCGCCCGCCGGCTCCGGTGGTTGGGCGGAGGAAGCGCGGGACTCCTCCTCCCCACCGTATTAACATGCACCCAGGGGCGGGTGACCAGCCCAGCCTCGCCGCCCCAGCTCGCCGCGTCCCGGCGCTCAGCCTCCGCGCCAGAGGCGAGCGCTGCGCTCCGGGCGCCGCAATCCCGAGGACACGGCCTGTCCGACACCTCCGGCCCGGCGAAGTCGGCGGCAGCATCGGCGGGAGCGGTCGCAGCCGCCTCTGCTCCTCTCTCCGTTGCTTCCCGTCACCTCGCTGAGACCCTGTCCGGGCCGCGGGGACACCCTTTTTCGTCCTCCCCCCGAGGCTCGTGGGACCGACGGACGGACGCAGGGATCCAGGGCCGGACTGCGGGCAGCGGCAAGGTAACGCCGGGCTGCGCTGCGGGGCTGGGGCGTGCGCGCGTGGCGGCAGCAACCGGAGCCCGGGCCGCCGCCAACCACCGCGATCGCAGCGCGCTGGGTGTATCTTGACCGCCGCGCGGTCGCCGCTCCTCTCGCCCGCGGAGGGACGATGGGCTGGGCTCCCTTGGCCCGCTTCTCCTTCGCCATCCGCCGCCTGGGGCGCACTCCCGGACCCCCTGGGGACCCCGGGAATCCGGGGGCCAGCGCGCCCCTCTCCGGGCTTGTGGTCCTGGCTACTCCCTCTTGGGGCCCGGGGAGGGGACGGATTTCTAATTGCGACAGGGTCCTGGAAGGGGGAGGGGAGAACACTAGTTCCCGTCATCTCCACCGGCCAAATTCACACCTCCCCCCGCCCCAACCCCCGGTGCGCCTTGCAGGGGAGGAGGGGGCTGCTCACTGCAGGGGAGTTTTCGGCTGGCTCCTGGGTCGTTTGCCAGGCAAGTTGTTGCACTTGGGTTTTTAGGTGACATTTTGGCTTTGGTTGTGGAGAGAGCCTCCTCCCGTGTGTGTGTGTGTGTGTGTGTGTGTGTGTGTGTGCGCGCGCGCGCGCGCGCGCGCGCGCGTAAGAGAGAAAGCCAGAGAAACAGAGACACAAAGAGAGACAGACAGAAGCTCGCAGGGGGAGAACGAGACACAGAAAGAGAGACACACACACAGAGGACGGGATTCAAGGGGGAGGTCACTGTAGAGTCGCCCCCCGCCCGCAGCCGAGGCCAGTTCCCGGCGAATCGCGTGGCCAACCTTGAGACGCGGTATTCAGTGAATTGAATGAGCGGGGTTGGAGCGGAGACCAAACCGGGACTTCTCCTCCGGGCTGGGAGAGATAACAAATTGCACTTTCATTGAGGGGCGGCTGCAGCTGCGGGAGGGACCTTCGGAGGGCCGCTGGGAGATGAAGACCCTGCATTCAGGACTCCGGCCGCGGCGCTCGCTCCTCGAGGAAGGCGAGCTGTCCCTGCTTCACCCGGTGGCCCCTGGGAAGCCGTGGGAAGCGGCGACCCGCTGTTCGGGTGCCCGCGCCCCGAGACACTGAGTGCCTGTACCGGAGCTCGGCTCGCGCTCTCGGCTCCCGGGCTCGCCTTCCTCCGGGCCACTAGCGCTGCGGAATTTTCTGTCTGAAAACCGGAGGGGGCGTGCGGATGGGAGGGGGTATGAAGTGGCCAGAGGGCCGGGACAGGGACGCGGGTGGGTAGATGTTATTTCTTTTATGGACCCAGGCAGGACTCTATGTACACCCCTGACACAGTGAGCCTGGCTTGGGTTCCTGAGAGATCGATGCTTCCTGCTTCCCTTGGCATAACATGGGAAGTTATGGAATTACAAAGATGAAAGACATATAATTAAAGTAACAATTAAGAACAGATCTTTATCTTTTATGGTGTTCATGAATCATGAATGGCTTTGTAAAGTGAAGGATCGATCTGAGTTGTAGTCAGGCACTGGGATGAGGAATGTTTAGAGCTAGGAAAGCGATTTTAGGACCCAGTGCAAACATCTTGCCAATTTATTTTTACCAGGGAGGACCTAACTGCTTTTTGAATGTTATTTATAGCAGAATTTCAGTTTCAGGAAGCAACTTTCTATTGGCCAATGTAATTTTGCATCTATAGCAATAGTCGTTATTCCAACTTGGACGGAAATGACATAGAAGCAAGAAATGTTAGAAGTGTCTCAATTTACATAATGTCAAAAGGATAAAGTTTTCTTTTCTCGAATGTTTACAAAGGAAATTCAAAGCCATAAAACCACGTTGCATATATCTATGCAAAATATATGAAATTTAAGTGGTCAGGTCATAAAAATTACTCAGTTCAGAAAATTTATATTCTGGCATAAAGAGGAAATAGAGAATTTCATGGAATCTGATATCAGTAGCTGTGGTATTAATTTCCTTGGATGTATCACTTCAGTTTAAAGTTGCAGCAGGTGAAGACACTGCTTTGCAATATTACAAGTTTCAGATCTAAAATCCCAGGACTACTTTTGAAAAACAAAACAAAACAAAACTGACTCGCTGAAGAGAAAATGCTACTTGAATGAGAAAAGACTTGAGCATATTTGCAAATATAGGACATTGAAAAAATTATACCTGTCTTTCTATTTCTCTGTATGTTTCCATTAGGGTTTCTATTCTGTTTCCCAAATGAAGCATCTTATTTCAAATATTATAGGCAACATAAATGTTGGCACAATGAACTGGTTAAAAGATTCCTTAAAAAGCTGTGAAGTGATTTTCTGACAAAACTCTTCAAATAACACATACGCAGTTGTGCTTTTGAGAGATAACAAATACATGAGTTTTCCCTATGGGGAATTTTCTTTAATTTCTCCTCCAAAATAAATTTTATTCTGCCAGGACTAAAGCCTTGACGAAACATGTCAGTAATTATGGAAAGCAAGACCTTCTTCTCAAAATATTGCATACCCCATATAGAGAAATAGCCTAAAACTAAGCGGTGTTCTACTTTCTAAATCCTTCTAAGCTTAAATGTCCTTTGAATCAAACTTGGAAAGATGGGTTGCATGTATTTTGATTTAACTCTGTTAGACATGTGTGCCTTCATTCCATATAGCCAACTAGATTCATTATTTTTTTAAATATAAAATTAAAACTAGGAGGAGGGAAGCTGAGTTCATACTAATGACTCATGTAGAGATATGTAACATGATAATAGTTTCAGCTACAACTTAATTGAGGCAAGGGCCATATTCTTTGTATAGCAACTTCTGGAAACAAAAAAAAAATCAACATTCTGATTTCGATTTCATATAATATTTTGAATTGAGAAAGAATAATCACATGCTATCCAAATGAGTCTTTTTATAGTGAAGTTTGTATGATAGACGCCAACTCCCATGATCGTGTCTTCTTGATTATTCCCACAATTAGCTCCACCCTTTATCAGACCAACTCTGTTCCCCGCAGAAGTTTTCCTTAGGAAGCATTCATCTTCCTTAGGAGGATTTTTATGAAGAGTTCATCTCTATAGAAACCACACTTGCCTCTCTTTGCCTAATTTAAGGAAACAATGCTGTTGTAAGTTCTTTTGTTTCTTTTCTCTTTTTCCTTGGTAATTATTTCCCCCCTGCTAAAGGAGCAGCACCAAGGAAAGCTGAAAGGCTACCCAGACTTTTGAGAAATCTGAACACGCCCCACCCCTACCTCTCATATTTACTATCTATGCCTTACGTATGTTGTATGTTGTTCGCTTAATGTGTTTTTCATTTTAAGGAAGCGCAGTCACAAAAGACAGAAACACAATCACAAGAAGGCCCTTTTTCTAGCATTCTAAACATTTTTATGCTGCTGAGATGCTTGGGGTTTCAAAAACACTCCATGTCTTGTGCTGTCTTTTATTTCCAGAGGATCCTAAGAGCTTGTAATTCTCCATTTTCAAAGAAAGGGATCATTTCACTGCCCATTCCCCCCACCCTTAACTTTCTCCCTGCCTCCTTTTTATTTTTATTTTTTTATGTTATTTATTTATTTATTTATTTATTTATTTATTTATTTATTTATTTATTTATTTTGAGAGAGAGACAGACAGACAGAGCGGGGTAGGGGTAGAGAGAGAGGGAGACACAGAATCTGAAGCTGGCTCCAGGCTCTAAGCTGTCAGCACAGAGCCCGATGTGGGGCTCGAACTCAGGAGCCATGAGATCATGACCTGAACCGAAGTTGGAGGCGACTGAGCTACCCAGGTGCCCCTCCCTACCTCCTTTTGAAATCATGGGGAATTTGTAGCCTGGTTCCTGTTACTGCCCAATGGGCCTGGCTTTCACAGATGTGTGGTCTTTCAGGAATTAGAGAGACGTTCCTTCTTCTACCACAGTCCTTTGCTTTCGTTTATTAAACATCTGCTGATAACTCACTGCCTGACGTACCAGGTATCAGTTCCTTTTCTTCTAACACATATTTGTTTTATGCAAAAAAAAATTTTAATAGAAAAGTAAATATTAAAAACGTGTATAATATACCATTAATACATAAAGCATTCGAGCGTTTATGTACATTTACTACACACACACACGCACACACACACGAGGTTGGTATTGCATATGAGTTGTGTTGACCCATCAATTTTATATTCTTCGTTCTAGTGAATGGCAGGGGCCAGACAGCTGGTGTACCGGTGAGAAACTAGAGTTATTCTCTTCCTTTATGGAGTTAAACGTTGGTGTTTATTGTTTTCGCCTTCCCGTAGGAGTTCATGATTTGCCGGTAAGAAGTGCTATCCCACTTCGGAAGACCAGCTCATGCACAGGAGGCCCTCTGGCCAACCAGCCGTAGATTTCTGGCCCAGATTCTTGGACCTTTTCTTGGGTAGATGAGAACCAGCGAAACTGGGATGTGATTGCCCCCCTTGGGGTTGTTGTGATGAGGGATCAGGCTTCTGGATCTGCTGTGCATCTTGGCTCACAACGAAACTGTTCATGTTTATATTCTCTTATCAGAGTTTGCTCACCCGATGTCACTGACAATTTCTAGATCCTCTGTCCACATGTTTTTGTCGGGTGTGCAAGCAGTGACACAAAAGCAAGCCACGGAGAGCGTAGTTTGGCGGTGTGTGAACTGCCCAACCCTGCCAGATTTTCTTAGTATTCATCAGAGCAGGGGCTTATCGAAGCCCTGGATAAGCAATTAGGAAATGAGGGTTCCCGTTAGGGCCGGTTCCCTCCCCAGCTTGTGTGTCCCAGTCCGCACCCTCCCAGTCTGCACCGGGAGGGCTCAGAGACATTTAAATGGCTCCCTCAGGCAGCTTGTGGGGAGGTCTCTCTCTCTCTCTCTGGGCATGTTTCCAGCTCTGCCGCTTTGCTCTGTGACACGGTTTTGGCTAATTTGAAAACATCTGCTAGAGTAACTTCCCTTTTCATTCTACTCCTGGAGACCGTTTATTAGTATATGATGGGAGGACTGGCATTAATCTTTGCTCTGACCTCAAGATTACACCCTTCCCCTGGAGACCCTTTCTCCCTCAGTTTCAATTTCAGTGGAAACTCGGAGGGAAGTCTATTTCTGGACGAGAAATCTCCCTGCTAGATATCACTGAGATTTCTTTACAAAACACACGCTGCAGTTTCAGAGGCAAATGGCATTTTGATCTTGTCTCAGACTTTGCAAACAACTCTTCCATGATATGATTCATCATACTACTCTAGTAAAAAGGCAATGCGTCGTCACTCCCTTGGAAGCTCCCTTCCCAGACATTAACCCAGAAGCAGAATAACCTTTCAGTCTTTCAAACAGGGATATTCTTTTCCGTTAGAGCCCAAGGGGTGGGGAGGTGGGAGTGGGGTAGGGGTGGGGAGGGACCGGACCTTGAAGCAGTAACATATTTAGAAGTTGATTGTGTGAGCCCTTGCCTAGGCAATTTAAAATTTTTTTTTTCAACGTTTTTTATTTTATTTTTGGGACAGAGAGAGACAGAGCATGAACGGGGGAGGGGCAGAGAGAGAGGGAGACACAGAATCGGAAACAGGCTCCAGGCTCCGAGCCATCAGCCCAGAGCCTGACGCGGGGCTCGAACTCCCGGACCGCGAGATCGTGACCTGCCTAGGCAATTTAGAGAATCGCTTGGTTCTATAGCTCCTGTGAAGCAGCACAAGATGTCCTTTCCCCACTCTCCCTGGCACACTGTTTCTTACATTATTTCCTCTTTCCTAGACCTCAGCTGAAAATTTAATTTAATCCGTGAGGCTCTCCAGTTGAACACAGCTTTACTGCTTTATACTTTTCTTCTTTTCGCGGTCCTTTTCCAGTAAATAACGATGCTTTGACTTCTATGATTATCCCGTCAACTGTCTTCCCCACTGAACTGTGCATTCCATGGGATCAAGGACTAAACACAGCATCTCACCAAATGTCAGCAGGGCCCCGCACAGCCGCTGGCCCTCAGTAAGTGGTCAGTAAACAGCAGCGAAGTGAGTGAATTAATAAACCCATGAGGGGATGCAGATCTGTACTCTAACTGTGTAAGGACCAGAACCCTGAGGGTAGTATCATGCGGCTTTTAGAGGCCCCCTGCAATCTTAAATCCTGCATTCTCTACTCTGATAACACCTGGAAGATACAGGCCTGATCCCAGCGTGGCCAACGTGTGCTGGGTTAGTTTGTGCTAGTTTCCCAACCAGGGAAACTGCAGTCTGCTGGAAAACTGAGGGAGGTTCTGAAGCAAGACAGGGATTAAGAAACCAAACAAATCACACAAAAACAAAACCTCCCATCCCCTATCCTTCTTCCCCTTTCTTACTTGAAATAAGCATCTGAATAGCTTAACCCCCCACCTGCCTATGTTTTGAGTGCCCCCCCTCCAAATGTAGCACTACTTCTTTTCTCCCTGGCCACCCCAAAGGACTGAGCACTCCCTCCTATGTCTCTGTGGAATCTGGTACACATTTCGTAGCTTTGTATTTCATTGTCTGTTCGTGTGCCTGTCCACCTCTAGGAGACCATAAGCTCAGAGACAATGGTGAGTATAGGAGCCGCGTATGGAAGGACTTTGAAAGACTGAATCAGACCACAAGGATGAGAGACCAATCTAGCAGGAAGAAGAGAAGTGGCTACAACCGACTTTCTTGCTTGGGCCTGATTTCTGTATATGTCCTTAGAACCTGCGTGGGGTGTGGCTCTCATTCATAGGTGATGCTGGAATCTGCCACTTAAAATTAGGTGGACTCACAGCCTTCTGAGTAGTTTCATGATGTTTTTTTTTTTATACTAGTTTCTGGCCAGGCTTGTAGTATATTCCGTCCCACTCTGTGCTTCTGAGATCTTGAGTGATGTGGTGAGGTGGGCCACCCTCGTGGATACGCTTAATCTGACACGTGACACCCTGCTTTCGATGCTTGATCCACTGTTCAGCCCTAAATGAGGAAAAGTAAGACTTAACACGGACATGGCTCATGTTGCTATAAACTATGATGTGCAATAATTTCTCCAGATCTGTTTTTCTTTTATTGATGTTTTAAATTATCTTGCTTTGATGATAAGAATCCTAAGGGATGTAGATGGTCGATGTAGATCTTGGCATGGCTATAGCCCCCACACATGGGCAAACAGACAAACAAAATGAGAATATCTCCTGTGTACTCATTAGCGTGCAGAATACAGAAGTGGAGACACTGTTCAAATCCTTGGGTGGCTTAACATCTAATCCAGAGGATAAGATTAACATGTAGAAAATAATTAGTAAGAACATGTTATAAAATCAAACTAAGGGCTCAAACGTCTGAGACCAGTCATACTTATCCTGGGCTTTTAAGGAATGACAAAGCTCAACAAAGGACAGGATCCTTGGATCCGTCTTCCTGGATGGGTAAGAGTTAAATGGAAGGGATGACTTTTCAGATAAGGCAAAAACATTTACAAAGACATGGAAATGCAAACCAACTTGGTGTATTCCTGGTTCAAGGAGATGGTTCTCTGCTCTGGCTCCTCTGATGCATTTGAATTAGACCTGGAGATGAATTTGATTGAGAAGCACGGAGAATGTTTAGAGTTGACAGGAACCTTGAAGGATTTGGAAGAGGCAGTGATACAGAGAAGTGGCTGGCCTCTTAAACTGATGGAAGTAGGTCCGTCTACCACCAGATGAGAACCGAGAGAAGTTTTAGGAGGCTGTTGCATTAATTGGGGCATAAATGAAGGGAACCAGGTCTAAGGAAGTAACCATGGGAGAAAAGAAGACATGAAAAATATTTCGGAACAAATTTCAAGTAATATTTGACTCATTTCTCTTTTACCCTATACCTGTGTTGCAAACTGCGTTCAATTCTTTGTTGTTAATTACAGATTATTGTGAAATATTTTAGTAACACCAAAAAATTAAATATTAAAATAAACACCTATGTATTCACCCCCCTCCAGATGGTGAAACAAGTCATTACACATACTGTTAATACTCCCAGAGTACTCTTTCTCTAGGCATCTCTCCCCTCAATGGTACTCTCTATAGAGGCATACCTCCGAGATACTGCAAGTTCGATTCCAGATGACCACAATAAGGTATCACAATAAAGCGAGCCAAATGAATTTTTTGGTTTCCCATTGCATTAAATTATGTTTACACTATGCTGTAGTCTATGAAGTGTGCCATAGAATTATTTCTAAAATAGACATATATATGCGTACCTAAATAAAAAAAATACTTTATTAGTAAAAAAATACTAACTATATTCTGAGCGTCCAGCAAGTTGTAACGTTTTTGCTGGTGAAGGGTTTTGCTTTGATGTTGTGGCTGATGACTCATCAGGAAGGTTGGGGTGGCTGTGGCAATTTCTTAAAAGAAGACAGTGATGAGGGGGCCTGGGTGGCTCAGGTTGAGCGTCTGACTTTGGCTCAGGTCAGGGTCCCACAGTTCATGGGTTCAAGCCCCGCATCCAGCTCTGTGCTATCAGCTCAGAGCCTGCTTCAGATCCTCTGTCTCCTTCTGTCTCTGCCCCTACCCCGCTCGCTCGCTCTCTCTCCCTCAAAAATAAGTTAACATTAAAAATATTGTTTTTAAAAAGAAGACAATGAAGTTTGCCACATTGATTGACTGCCTCCTTTCGCTTGAAAGCTTAGAGGTCGTTGTAAGGTTGTTAACTTTCCTAATTTCAATATTATTGTGTCTCAGGGAATAGGAAAGCCCAAGGAGAGAGACAGGGATTGGCTGGTCGGTGGAGGAATCAGAACACACGATGTTGATGGATTAAGTTCATCATCTTGTATGTGTATGGTTCATGGTGCCCCGGAACAATGACAAAGTGATGGCAGAGATCACTGATCACGGATCACCATAACAAATATAATAATAATGAAATGGTTGAAATATGGTGAGAATTGCCAAAATGGGACAAGAGACCTGAAGTGAGCAAATGCCGTTGGAAAAATGGTGCCCAAAGATTGGCATAACGCAGGGTTGCCACAGACTTCAATTTGTAAAAAATAAAATGCGATAAGTGAAGTGCAATAAAACAGCATATGCCTGTACTGAATTTTTGTGTTTATCATTCGCATGCATTTCCTTATGCTTTGCTATGTATGTGTGTACTTAAGCAATATAGTCTCACTTTGCTGTTTGTAAACTATATAAATAGTAAATTGCTCTGTAGTCTTTTTCACCTTACTTTAATGGATTAGTGTTTTGTGGATATACGTAGATCCTATTTAGTCATTTCTACTGCAGTGTGGTATTCCATTGCATAATATATCATGTTTAATGTATCAGTCTTCTGTCAGTGGGCAGTCAGGGTATTTTCCAACAAGGCTGCCGTGAACATTCATATATATACATGTCTTGTGCTAACAAAGGAGACTATCCTTAGCATATCTCCTTAGGAGTGGAATTATGGAAGGGTGGGATTTGTGCCCTCACCTTTAGTGGATAATGCCAAATTACCAAAAAAGTATTTAACTCTTTGTACTCCCATCGGCAATCTAGAAGAGCCCCCTTTCCCTCATATCTTTGCCAGTACTTGGTGATCCATTTTATTTTTTGCCAGGATCATGAATGTGAAATGATGGCTCCTTGTAGTTTAAACGTGTTGCTTCCTGACCGACTGTTAGTAATGTTGACTGTTTCTTTCCTCTGTTGATTACCATTCAGGTCTCTTTGGAATGCTTATTCATACATGCTGTCCATTCTCCCACAGCTTTAAAAAAGAGGTTATTGATTTGTAAGAGTCATTTATATATTCTGAATACCAGAGTTTTTCTGTTATCGGCATTTCAGCAATCTTCTCCCCACTGGTGGCTTGTCTTTTCATTTTTATGATGTCTTTGGACGAAAAGATTATTTTATTTTACGTTAAATTCCAGTGTAACTAACCATGTTCTATTAATTTAACATGTGCGACATAGCGATTCAACAATTCTATACATTACTCAGTCCTCACCATGATAAGTGTACTCTAAGTGCCCTTCACCTATTTCATCCACCCTCCTCCTCTCTCTCCTTTGGCATCACCATTTCTCCATATTTAGGAGTCTGATTTTTTGGTCTCTTTTCCTTTGTTCTGTTTCTTAAATTCCACATATGAGTGAAACCATATGGTATTTGTCTTTCTCTGACTGGCTTACTTCACTTAACGTTATACCCTCTAGATCCGTCCATGTTGTTGCAAATGACAATGTTTCACTCTTTTTTTTTTTTTATGGCTAGTATTTCACTGTGTGTATATGCCACATCTTTATCCATTATCTATGGATGGACGCTTGGCTTGCTTCCATACCTTGGCTATTGTAAATAATGCTGCAGTAAACATAGGGGTGCATATTGCCTTTCAAATTAGTGTTTTTGTATTCTTTGGGATAAGTACCCAGCAGTGCAATTGCTGGATCATATGGTAATCCTATTTTTGATCTTTAAAGGACTCTCCATACTGTTTTTCACGGAAGCTGCACCAGTTCGCATTCCCACCAACAGTGCCTGGGGGTTCCTTTTTATCCACATTCTTGCCAACACTTGTTGTTTCTTATCTTCTTGATTTTAGCGTTCTGACAGGTGGGAGGCGATATTTCAGTGCGGTTTTGATTTGCATTTCCCAAATAAGTCAGGGTGAGCATCTTATCATCTGTCTGTTGGCCATTGAAAATCATCTTTTAATTATTTATTTACTTTTTATTAAAAAAATTATTTATTCATTTTGAAAGTCGGGGCACCTGAGTGGCTCAGCGAGTTAAGCGTCTGACTTCGGTTCAGGTCATGGTCTCGCAGTTTGTGAGTTCGAGCCCTGCTTCGGGTTCTTTGCTGACAGCTCAGAGCCTGGAGCCTGCTGCAGATTCTGTGTCCCTCTCTCATTCTGCACCTCCCTTGCTCATGCTCTGGCTCTCAAAAATAAATAAATGTTAAAAAAATATATTTATTTTGAGAGAGAGAGAGGGACAGAGAGAGAGGGGGAGAATCCCAAGCAGGCTCTATGCTGTCAGCATGGAGCCCGACGAGGGGCTCAATCTCACAAACCATGAGATCATGACCTGAGCTGAAATCAAGAGTTGGATGCTTAACCAACTGAGCCACCCAGGCGCCCAAAAAAATCTTTTTAAAATTTAAAATCGATGCATTTTTTATTGTTTATGGTATAGATAAGATATCTTGTTTAAGAAATCTTTTCCAATTCTGAAGTGATAAAGGCATCATCCTTTCATATCTTATAAACTGTTAAAGTTTTATTTTCTCGTTTAGTTCTTTAAGACTTTCTTATCAATGGTCATTTTATTTTTTTTATTTTATGTTTTTTAAAGATTTTTTTATTTATTTTTTGAGAGAGAGAGAGAGCAAACTGGGGAGGAGAAGAGAGAGAGGGACAGAGGATCTGAAGCAGGCTCCAGGCTCTGAGCTGTCAGCACAGAGCCCGTCGTGGGGCTCGAACTCACGAACAGTGAGATCATGACCTGAACCGAAGTCGGAGGCTCAACCAACTGAGCCACCCCGGCGCCCCTCAGTGGTCATTTTATAAAGCCTTTTATTATGTTACAAATTTGGGCAAGACATACGACTTCTTTTGGTCTTAATTTCTTCCTGATGAAACGAAAGTTTGGAGTAGTTGTGTTGTGTGAATTCTGCGGATGCTGCTTGACTTTAGGGCTTCATCATTTTATGCATGGGATACACAGAGGTCTCCTAATGGCACTTCTTGTCTGCAGGGTCTCCTTCTGATTACACCTGGATCCGGGCTGACTTTTCAAAGAACAGTCAAAGTCTTTGTGAGGCTCCTCAGACTTTGTCCTTGAGACCACGAGGACGGCAGTCACGTCCCTTTGCACTTGCCAGCCTCCCGTAGATCTGAGCACAAACCAGGACCACAGTTGGCTGTCAGACACGTGGGCGGGATGAATGCCAGAGACACAGCGGGCTCGCTTCGTTGCTTAGCTCTGTTTCTTAACCAGCCCCTTACATGGAACCTCCTTTCTGCCATAGCCACCCCTACTTGTCATGACTGTGCCTTTCTGGCCATTCTCTCCTCTTTATTTCTTTTCGTGTATTTTGAATTCTGTCTACTTGACAGATTCTCCTAGGGCTAGGACAAGGAAAGTCAAGGATTCTTTCCCCTTTCATGTCCTTCTAGATAGTTTGAATGTTTTACCACAGGCAGGGATTTCTTTTAAGATGGTTGTTTCAAAGCCCTCTCTCCCGGAAGGCTGGTCAAATCTCACCTCTCACATGAAACGTTGTATTATTTTATTTTATCATTTATTTTATTTTATTTTATTTATTTTATTTTATTTGGAAGTATTTATTTTCCGAGGGGGGAGGGGCAGAGAGATACTAGGAGAGACAGAGAATCCCACGCAGGCCCCATGCTGTCAACGCAGAGCCTGTTCTAGGGCTTGAACCCACAAACTGTGAGATCATGACCTGAGCCAAAATGCAGAGTCAGGTACCTAACTGACTGAGCCACCCAGGCGCCCCACATGAAGCATTTTATAACTCTAGCCCAAGATAAACCGTTTTCTGAATTCGAGTTGCATTTTTCCGGATCATTTACTGTTTACATTCTAAACCTTTTGTGTGAATACTCCTAGATTTTAAGCTCCTTTAAGGGATGTGTTTGCTTAGGTAGCTTCGTATCTCTCTAACGCCTAAGAACAAGAGCCAGAAGAGTGGGTTTTCAACGGGTCATGGTTGCTTTCTTGAAGATTGGTAATCAGCTTGTGGAGATGACATCAGCTGAGTGGAAATTTAGAGTGTGAGGACACTGGGATTAGTGAATTGCTGGAACATAATAAGGATTTGGGATAAGAAGCTCATTCTTAGTGAACTGAGCTCTATTTTGTGTGTGTGTGTGCATGTGTGTATGTGTGTATGATTTTTGTTGTTGTTGTTTGTTTTCGTTTTTGTTTTTTGGAGTTAGAGAGCTTGTGAGCAGGAGAGAGGGACGGAGCATGATAAGCATGAGGGGGGCTTGATCCCACAACTCCAGAATCATGAGCTGAGCCAAAATCAAGAGTCAAATGCTCAACCAACTGAGCCACCTACGTGCCCCTGTTTGTGTTGATTTTTGAGACAAATATTGGACATGTCCCACTGGCAACTAGGAAAACATTAAAACTGAGGGTTTTTTTGGGGGGGGGGTGTTGCCTGGGTGGCTCAGTGGGTTAAGCGTCTGACTTCAGCTCAGGTCATGATCTCATGGTTCATGGGTTCAAGCCCCACGTCGGGCTCTGTGCCGACAGTTCAGAGCCCCGAGCCTGCTTTGGATTCTGTGTCTCCCTCTCTCTCTGCCCCTCCCCGAATTGTGCATGCGCGCTCTCTCTCTCTCTCTCTCTCTCTCTCTCTCTCTCTCTCAAAAATAAACATTAAAAAAACAAAACAAAACTGAGTTTTAGGAAATAACAAAATTTGAGGTGGTGACTAGGGAATTACTGCTGGAAGGTGATCAGTAGACTCAGGATGTTAGCCGCTGTTTCTGTGTTCCAGATAGGGGTGTTCCCCCAACTCCCGTCCTGATTCTACTATCCTGAGTCATCTAACTAGCTAGACGACTTTGGGCAAGTTAGTTAATTTTTCTGAGCCCAGTTTTCTCATCTGAGAAATGAGGATAATTACATTTACATTTTGGAATTTTTGAAAGGAGTAAATGAGCCAACCTATGCAAAGTATCTGGCTCAATGGTGGGCTCATGGTGAGCACTTAATAAATGTTGTTATTAATGATATATTTTATCTGCAAGAGCTACTGCCAACCAACCTTTTTATGTCAAAGTAGCACCAAGAATTAAAAAACAAACAAACAAACAAACAAAAAACTTGTGTGCTCATGAAATAGTTCTTCTCTTGTAGAAAATTCCTAGAACTTATTTCATAGTCCTTTATTGTCTGTCACCGGTGACAGACAAGTCACTTATAGGATACAACTTTCAGTGTTGCCTTGTATGCTCCATATGCTAAATAAATATCTATAGGGAAAGAAGCCCCCAGCCCCGACAGCCCAGCCTTGTCTGATGCTGCGAGGAAATGACAAAAAAACATCAAAATGACATCCTTCTTCCCAAGGCAAAGGAAGTGTGTGACAATTCAGTTGTGAAACAGTTCAGTGCATTTCAAGCAACATCCAAAATGTGAATTTTAATTTACTCTGACCAAAGTACGTACTGACTGTAGGACAGGGAAAAAATCCAAAGGCTAACCCAGAAAAAGGAAGCTTTGCTGGCTCCTTACAGAGGAGCATCTCCGTGAGGTCATGGTGAGCCCTGAGTAGTTGTACATTGGCAGGTGGGGCGCACATGTGTTCGGATTGCGTCCACCTTCCCTGCTCCGTGGGGTGTATCTTCTGCCTCCCTGTCAGTGTGTGTTCAGTCAGCCCACAGTTTCTCCTGGAGAGGGCTCAGTGGATGAAAACCGGTAGAAATCAGAATGAGAACTTCAATAATTGATCAGGTGGAAGAATTCTGTTTGTTTGTTTGTTTGTTTGTTTGTTTCATTAAAGGACATGTTTCTGGGCAGTTGTATCTACATTATTTGGGTTTAAAAATGTTTTAATCCAGTTTGTTTGGGGCGCCTGGGTGGCGCAGTCGGTTAAGAGTCCGACTTCAGCCAGGTCACGATCTCGCGGTCCGTGAGTTCGAGCCCCGCGTCAGGCTCTGGGCTGATGGCTCGGAGCCTGGAGCCTGTTTCCGATTCTGTGTCTCCCTCTCTCTCTGCCCCTCCCCCGTTCATGCTCTGTCTCTCTCTGTCCCAAAAATAAATAAACGTTGAAAAAAAAATGTTTTAATCCATTACGATAACGCAATATTTCTTATCTTGTGATTTAGGTTTAAAACCCCATAGAACATCATGCAAAACACTTTTTCTCAAGGAAAATACTTTTTCTCAAGGAATTCTTTCAGGAATTCCTTTTGAGTAGAAATGCTGGCACACAGAAAGTGTCTTGAGATGCTCCCTAGAGAGATGATAAAGTCACATTAAATGCAGTTTAAATGTTGGCAATACTAATTGACAGATAAGGCGTGTTCTAAAGATGTGCTTATAAGATGAATCTTTGTGGACATCAAACAGGATTATCCCATAGAAATTGTGCTATATGGCGGTGGCTGGTTTCTAAGATTAAATTTCTAGAGTATTTTTAACGCATTTTCTACAAACAGTATTACTCTAATGAATACCATATCTATCTAAAAGTCAGGACTTTATGAAAAACAGGAATTGTACATTTGGACTGGGAATACATATTACTCCTACCGTGGAGTTAGGGGCTCCCCGCTTCTGCTGCTTGTCAGATACTGGATGATACTCCAGCCATACTCACAGAGCTATGGTTTCCATTGATCCAGGACCAGAATCCATCGAGGGGATGACGGAACCTAAAGTTCTTACTCATTGACGCTCATAATTGTTAAACGTCTATGTTTACATAAGCTACTTCTCTACTTAAGTTTGAATGAGGAAGAAAACTCTACTATAGAGCAAGAAATATATGTTACTGATAAGTCAGATGTCAGTGGGTTAAGAGTGATAGGTAGAACTGTATTTCTTTGTACTTAGGTGATTTTTGTTAGATTTTTTTTCTTTGCATTTCAGATCCTGAAGATGCCCACTATGGGATGGTGGGAATTACCAATTCGTTCATTCACTCATTTAACCAACAACAATTTATTGAAAACTTAGTATATGCCAGGCATTATTCTAGGTGCTTTGAATTCAGTCTTGAACAACAAGGACAAAAGAGACATGCCCTTGAGGAATTTACAATCAAGAGGGAGGAAACAGACTATAAACAATAAGCATAATGAATACTTCTTTGACAGTATTGGGACGATTAACAGCTTTAAAAAAAGGATCAGTGGAAAGGGATTATTGAAGGACTGTTCTCTGATAGATTTCTGGTAGAGAAGGAAATGAGGTGTTTTTTTGGTTGGTTGTTTATTGTTGGTTTTTCTTTGTCTGTTTGTTTTGAACTCAGACCTTCACTTGAAATGTGAGGATTTGGGGGTGCCTGGGTGGCGCAGTCGGTTAAGCATCCGACTTCAGCCAGGTCATGATCTCTCAGTCCGTGAGTTCGAGCCCCGCGTCAGGCTCTGGGCTGATGGCTCAGAGCCTGGAGCCTGTTTCTGATTCTGTGTCTCCCTCTCTCTCTGCCCCTCCCCCGTTCATGCTTTGTCTCTCTCTGTCCCAAAAATAAATAAACGTTGAAAAAAAAATTAAAAAAAAAAAAAAAAGAAATGTGAGGATTTGACAAGCCTCCAGGCAAGGTGTGGGATTATTTTCACTGCTGTGTCATTTTCCCTTCTCTGTTTTAACAGCTGTCTCTATGCTCCTCAGAAATGGTATCTACCATAGCGCGTCATAACTAGTTGTGGTTTTTAATCTCCCACCATACTATGAATTATAACATAAAGCATGTTTCTCATAACGTATCTTCCTGCAACAATACTTCTAGCATAATAATGGTGATTGTATATCTTACTGAAGCCTTGCTGCACGCGAAGCACGTTATGCCAGCCCCCTGTAGAAAGTGATATGCTTTATGGAATATATTCTTAGACCACAGAGCTTCCATGGCTAGAGCTGATCATTGAACTGAGGTCTGTTAGCGCTAGGTTCTGTACTCCCCTGGTGCCTAACCCAGTGCCTGGCACTTGGCTGCCCTCCCTCCAAGAGATGTAGAGTGAAATGGGAATCAAATAAGCTGTAATGTTGTGAAACTCCTAACTCTCAGAAGTGTGAGTCCGGTTGCCTGCAAGTTATAACCTCCTCTAGTTTTAAATCAATTGCCTTTACAGCCTAGCTGACCCAAGAAAGCAGTAGTTACTTGGAAATTTCTTAAAGGGACGCTTTGCTTATTTTTCTTTAATGTCTTCCTCCTGTTTCCATAGATCTCATACTTGGAGAACACACAAGAAATAGAATTACTTCTGTTGAAATCACGACCTTCTAGTTGGAAGGCAAAACTACTTTTGTTCTATAATGTCCGCCATAGTAAAGAATCTCAGTGGGTCCTTTTTTGTTTTTATTTTTTCTGAGTTTTCTCTTGAGTTTCACTAGTACCGGCTTCAGTGGGTTCTTTGAGGATGCAGGGTTTTGATGACGTCAAGAACCGAGTGCATAAATAGGCTGTGTCTGGCTTGACATTTGCTTTCTACCTGTTTTCTCCCTACTTGTCAGAGAAATTTTGCGTGACAGAGGTGAATCTCAGTGGGACCTTCTAGGGGGGTGACCATCTGCTCGCTCTGAAGAAAATCAGTCCCTTCTTTCCAGGAAAGGGTCTGTTGGCTGCACGAGAAACTTGAGCTGTTTCCCATTGAGTAATCTACTTGAAAGGACAAATGAGAACATTCCTCAAAGACAAAGCACAAACACACATGAGGTCTTCAATAGGGAACACATTTTAGAGAACACAATTAAACCTGACACGTCTGTTACAAGATTCAGATTAGGACTTCAGTGGCAAGGGGAAACAAAGATGTTAGATCATCCTCCTAAGATAGCCCTGAAAGAAAGAACTTCTTGCTTCTCACTCCTTAGGGTTCTTTGCAATCCAGCCAGATGGAATTAAAAAACGTCCGACTGTTTAAGCACACATTGGTAAGTCAGCATTGTTATATCCTTAACTCCAGAACAAGGTGATTCGACTGACTTATAAAGCAGTGGAATGCTCCTTGAGTGTTTTTTTTTCCACTCTAATTTTCTAAGAAATTGGCAAGTTGACTGTATGAGAATGTCTAAGTATCTCTACCTCAGATAAAGTATATCTGTGTATCTGCCAGCAGATAACAAGCTGAAATGAAGAAAGGTACATGTAAAACTGAATGCCTTTTATGAAGCATTTTACAAATGAAATACCTTAAATCTTTCTTCCCGTGTTTCTATATAGATCATCTCTAATACTTTTTTTGTTGAGAATTTACACTTCTGACCCCAGATGCATTTGAATGTCCTGACTGACAGAGCACATAAACTTAGTGAAAGTTCTAGACAGGTACTAGTAAATGTAATGTACTAATAGTAATGCATTAATTTGTTGAAGACAGAAAATAAATGGCCAAAGGCTTGGCTACGTTTTAATCTACAGGGGTCCTACACTGAAATTCGAATTCCATTCTTATTAGACATGTTCTTAAACTTAATTTGCATACGCATGTATGGAGTATACAGAAGTCAGAACATTTTATTAGAAATTCTATAATTGAAATGGAGACGTTCACATCAGACAGTCACATATGTTCAGGTAAAAGTGTAAAAGCAACACCTATTTGCTAAGGTATTTTGTTCCATCCGCCTGGAATTTTGACTCCTTTTCACGTGACTGCTTTTTTTTCCCCTCATTGATGCCATTTTTTTTTTAATGTTTATTTTTGAGCGAGCACAAGTGGGGTAGGGGCAGAGAGAGAGGGACAGAGGATCTGAAGTGGGCTTTGCTATGACAGAAACAAGCCTGATGTGGGGGTTGAATTCATGAATCAGGAGATCATGACCTGAGCCAGAGTCAGACGCTTCATCAACTAAGCCATTCAGGTGCCCCCATTAATGCCATTCTGGACCACCATTTGAAAAAGGCTTCAACCTGCCCCCATTATTCTCTTTCTCAGCAGCCTAGCCTAGAGTTTCTTAATAAAGATCTGTCAAATATTGGTTCTTAAGAAACGTTTTTCCAGAGAGTGAATAGGAGGTACCAAATTCTCAATAGTTTACATTTCTTGCTTATAATAACAGGACATATTTGAACATGAAGTTCAAGTCATTATTAGTGGAAGAAGTTGAGTTTAAAGTTGTGGTTTTAAGTCTGAATCCTACAACTATGTCAACTTCTAGTAAGTGTTTGGAAATCATCATCAGAAATAGCATCATCCCTATTTCAATGAACTCACCAGCTAATGGGAAGGAAGGAAAGAGTAGGATTCAATTCACTGAGGTTAATAGGGTGATGGGATGTTACATGATGCTGGGGCAGGACTGAACAGGGTCACCAATTCCGCAGGTGAGTCTTAGGGAGGGAGGGTTTCTCAGAGATGGGGATCAGTGATGCAAAGGAACATCAGAGTTGGGAAGGAAGTACAATAGTCTTTCCTGAGCCTTGTAAGGCAATTCACAGGAAGCTCCTTCTCTTCCTACCATTACCTTGCCAACAGCAGTGAGCATGTACCTCTCTCAAGGTCTCTTTGCCCTTGTGTCAACTGATAGGGACTAGTATTTGGTGTGCTAAAATGCTAATATTCTGTGCACTATAATTTCAGATGAGCCTGGTGTTCCACAGAGGTTTCAGTGACATACGAAATACACACTGAAGTCAAATACTTTACAAATCATATGATTATAATGATGAGCAGGCTAGGGATCCAGCAGTTAAATTTTGAAACATGAAGAAGCCTGCGGAGGAAGCTTGAGTATGTTTTACGTAAACTATGTTGGTAGTAAGTGTAACAACAGAAGTTGAAGATGAGCTCTATTTTTTGGGGGGGGGCGGGGAGGGGACCGTGGGATATATTTTGGGATAGGGAGACTGATAAATGTGATGAAGGGAAAATGGGAGAATAAGGGCAATGGGGTTGGTGTTGGGGGTAAGTAATGGAGTGGTGTTTGGGGTGAGTAATGTGGTGGTGTTGGGGTTAAGTAATGGGATGGTTTTGGGGTAACCACAATCAAAATGGGGTGGTATTGTGGGTAAGTAATGGGCTTGTGTTGGGGCTAAGTACTGGGATGTATCGGGGGATAAAGAGTAATGTTTGGGGGCAAGTAATGGAGTAATGTTGGGGGTAAGTAATGGGGTGGTATTGGGGTATAAATAAGGGTTGGTATTGGGGAGTAGGTAAACACTGGGAAGGAACATGAGAGATTTTAAACAGTTGCATGGGTTGAAAATCTTGGAAAGAAAGTGTCCCAGAAGGATTTGTAGACATTTTCTATGTCTTACACTTTGTATAAATCTTACAGAAAAATCTACATTATTCTTCTTAATTTCTGGAACTATTTTTTAATCCATCAGATGGACTCAGGCTTCAAGTTATTACAATCATGTGTATACTAATGAGAATGAATAAAGGTTATGAACCCTTGTAAGGATCCGGGACTGAAACGTGATTAGCCAGAATGATTTTCTAGGGAATTAAAGTAAATGTTGGACCTATCAGATGATAGCATCAGTCTAGCATTTCAAAGACATTTACTGATGAATTATTTGCCATATACTGTTTGGTCCTGGGGTATAAAGTTACTGCCTTCTGGAGGGACCGGTATATAAGCAAAATTCGGCGATTTGTTGTACGAAGTTCACAAGGGATACTGCCAGAACCCGGAGAAAGTGGTATGTAACTCTTCCAAAGGAAGCTCTTGAATTGTTTATCTGAAGGGGACAGTCCATTATTTTGATGAGAAAAATTAGCACTAGTAACAGGAAATCAGTACCCTTTCTATGGTAATTCCTATGTCTCTACCAGCTATATGAAGTGGACACATTCAAAGGTTGTGAGAAGAACGTAGAAATGCTATTTCAGTATATGATTGTTTTAAAACCATATTTACTGTGCAAGGAAGTGCAATTGGTAGGCAAAACTAAGATCATACCAGCATAGTATATTATTTTAGATATTGTTAATTGATCAATTGTTTAGTTAATTCTGGGAAATGCAAAAGAGGTTGAAAACGTTATCCCTGGATTCAAACATCTCACCTAGCTTGTATGTTCTAAGAGACTTGACTATTTTGTCTCTCTCTAAAGTTGCATTAAAAAATCTTTGTCAATGTTTCAGTCAGTTGATACTGTTCATAAAATTTCAGAAATGAAGCAGCCCATCTGTTCCTAGAGCACTGTCATTTCTCGGTGACTTTATTGGATTTTCCTCTTGGCTGCTTTATTGTTGTTTTGGAAAAATTGTTTTTCTTCTATGTCCTGACTGCATGGATGGAGAAAACCAGTTCTTCCTTCCATTGTTAGGGATTACTCCTTTGTTTCCTAAAGATAAATTGAACCTTTTAATAATGGCTTATAAATTACTGATGATATTCTCTAAATACTTTATTGGCATCAGTTGGACTTTGACTGAACAAGAGCTGTTGGTAGAGTGCTGTAGTTAAACATAACCATTATTAGAGCTCATGAATTTAAACCTAACTTTCTAAATTAAATTAAACTGAAAACCTAAATGAAACCTAAATTTCTAAAGAAAGAAGCCAGCTCCCCTTCACAAAGTTGCCTTCGCTGAATCCAAATTAAGAACTAATTTGTCATCATTTACCTACCTCTACATCTACATGTATCAGGAATCCACACCCTTGTCTAGATATTGGAATCCTCTAGAGAGCCTTAAAGAATAAATGACGGATCTCAAGTTCTATCTTAGACCACCTTGATCTAGGGTAGATTAAGGTATGAGCATTTATCAAGCTTGCCATGTGAATCGGGGGCATGTCTGGGGATAAAACTGGTTGACCAAGAGCAGTAGTTCTCACAATATGGTCTCTTGACCAGCAGTAGCCCATCATCTGGAAACTTGTCAGAAATGCAAATGCTTGGGCCCAATTCAGACTTCATGAATCAGACACCGAAGCATTGGCTGTTAGGTTCCTGCCCCCAGCTAGGTACTGCTATTTGTATGTCTCTGCCTGCAGGTCTCAGACTGTTAGACTTGGGGATTTGCTCTTTTTATAAGAGGAAGAGACGTAAAAGATTCCTGCTGGAAACAAGGGATCATTAATAGAGTCTTTTTTAACATGGCCGTGGTTGTCTGCTTTCAGACCACTTCCCTCAGAACCTGCTACTCTGCTGACTTCCACGAATGTCTCTCTGAGCGCCTGACCTTCTCTTTGCTACCAAAACAATCTTCCACATTTTGAGCCTCTTTGCTGATTGTACTGGCCATCTTTGTTGTAGTCTCCTGGTTTCCGAACCCCGGATTTATGATGCCTGCATGTACTGCTACTTTGAGTGGCTTTGAACCACTGAGCACCCCCCGCGGCCCTTTGTGCATGCACAGCCTGTCGTCAGCTTCCCTGGCCTCGCCTCCTGAATTGCGACCTGTTGCTCCCCTGGCTTTGGGGGCTGTGCAGTTTCATCTTGTCACGTAATGGGAGAGGGGAGTAAAAAAAAGAATTCAGCCACGAGGCAGCTTTCATCTCTTCAGAGTTATATTTTTGGAGAGCGATTTTATTACTGTGATTAAAGGCTGAAATGAGTTCGTAGAACATCTGGAGCAGTTGCCTTCAAATATACCAGAACCCTTTCCAGAGTTAAATTACGGATGCAGCTAAATCGTGGTGATTTCGCATCCGTGCCCTCCCTGGACCGGTGTGGGGATCGACAGAGGTTGAGGATCGCTGGCTCTCTTAGGACCCTTTTAACTTCTCTACTCCAGTTTCCACTCTCCTCTACCTTGTACGTTGTTTCCTGGGACGGTAGGAGTGGTCTGCCCTGACCCCTATTCCTTCTCTTTTCATTTTACCTTACCACCTCTCCCTTATTTCAAATTTTATACCAGTATTTTTATGTGACTGTATTTTCCATTTCATGTACATTATACACCTGGTTGCTCAAGCCGGAAATCTGAGGCAGGTTCTGAGGTGGCCGTTGAGTAAGTCAAAAGAGAAGTAGCATCCACGTTCACCCGTCACATTTTGCCAACTAACTACCTACCTTTCTCTCAAGTACACTTCCCTCCCACAGCCCAGGAACGTCAGCCTACCTGGTCACCTTCCTCATCCTTTTCCCTCTGCTGTTCTAAGGGCCACCTTATGGCTCATGGTATGTTCCTTCCCACGCTCCTCCAGACTACCCTCTGAAGTCCTAGTAGATAAATCATTTTGAAATGTTCTGATTTAGCTAAGTTTCCAAATGAAATAATTTGATGTCTAGTCCTCCATGACCTGGAAGACCTGTAAGTTTCAACTCAGTGTGTGGCATTCATGTTATGTTACGACCCGGTCAAGTGTTGTTTTCCGGCCTTGACTTTCAGCACTCACCTGCGTCATGTGGTTTTATGCCTCGGGACACCTTACTTGTCATTTCCTGAATGACATCATGTTTCATCGAGGTTCTCTTTTAAGTCTTGCCTCTGTGGTTTCCTCCCCTTGGGATGTCCTTGCTTTCTCTTCTGCACAGCAGACCTCAAAACGTTGCTCAGGACAGCTCGAGGCTTCCGTGGCTTATTTTGGAAGATTTACATACCCTTCCCTGGGTTCCAGCAGTGTCTCGTGTGTATGTGTATGTATTACTCTATACTACCAGACATTACCACCATGCTAGATTCCCCGGGACCTGATTGAGAAGAACTAGCCTCTTTACCGGACCAGCAGAAAAATCATTCTGCCCCCAGAGAGGTTGGGAGTTGGGATCACAAGAGGATACTGTGGGAACCAATGGTAAGTATGGAGGACCCAACGTAGGTGAACTGGGTGGTGGAGACCGGGCAGCATGAGAGAAGGAAAGAGACCGATGTGCGGGCTAGTTCCATAATTTGGGCAGATTCGAGAAGAAAAAAAGGTGCAGGGAAAAAGTTCCGAAAACAGAGTACAGCTCAACAAACAGAACAAGAGGAAGGAAAAGTTAGCATATCAGTTATGTTTTGTTGTTTAACCGATCACTACGAAACTTAGTGATACAAAGCAACCATTTTAGTATGCTTGAAAAGTCTGTGGGTCAAGCATTCAGACTGGGTGCACCTGGGTGGCTCAGTCAGTTAAGCATCCAACTTCTGCTCAGGTCATGATCTCATGGCTCGTGGGTTCAAACCCTGCGTCAGGCTCTGTGCTGACACCTCAGAGCCTGGAGCCTCCTTCAGATTCTGTGTCTCCTTCTCTCTCTGACCCTCTCCAACATGTGCTCTGTATCTCTCTCTCTCTTAAAAATAAATAAACATTAAAAAAACTGAAAATAATTCAGACAGGGTATAACCTTCTTGGAGAGACGTATGTAGATGAGCATCCACGATACAAAACAGCAGAGGAAAATGGTGTTGTATGGAGACCTAATGAATGCTTTGAGAGTAAGAAACAGGTTTTCATTCCTAAGATAGAAAATAGGATGGAGAAGATTTTATGAAAGAGCTACCTTTTGGGTTCGGCTTTGAAAGAGAAGGTACATTGCCAGGCTCAAGTTCAAGGTCTGAGTGAGTAAGGAAAGGCCTCCATATGTTTCGGTAGTGTGTAATTGTGATGGCTGAAGCATTGGGTGTGTGGCAAGATGCAGACCGTAGAGAAGTTTAGGGACATATGCTAAAGAGTTGATTTTATTCATCATGCCAAAAAAAAAAAAAAAAAAAAAAAAACATTGACCTTTAAAAATATTTAGTAAATTAGCAGAATTGTCTCTTCTAGAACCCGTCCAGATTTCAATACTAGCATATTCTGGAAATTACTGAAGAGGGAATAGATTATAGATTATAGTCAAATAGATATATATGGAGTTTTATGTCCCCGAATCTCTAATAGGTAAGATGCTTTGAGGTTCTGGTGATGAGATTATGGAATAAATGGTCAAAGTGATGAATACCCTTACTCTCTACCTCCAGTAGTCTTTTAGAATAGTTAACTTACTTGGTTGGAACAGGAATCTAAGACCCGTGAGGGCTGCTATATTTATAGTTGCTAAAACAGTGGCGAGTACAGTGAAAAATACTAGATTACCAAATGAATTAGATAATTTTTTGTGTCTCCATCAGTCTGTACCCATTTCCCTTTAACTTCTTCCAAAACAAGGTATTCCTGGTAGAGGAATAGGTGGTTCTTGAAAGTGTGGTTTTGGTAACTGATTTCTACAAGCTATTGGAACCCTTTTTGTTTAACAGTTGATTACTAAGTCCAAAAAATAGTTCCCAAGAGCAAACTGAAATTATGTAGAATTATCCTATACTGGAACAGAAAATGTGCCCAGAGAGCGTTAGTCCCTTTCTGGCACCTCATTACCGGATGAGTAAATTGAGACACGGAGAAGGTAACTGACTTCAGCACAGTTCCCCAACTAGTAAATGTTGAAGCCAGAGTTAGGAGCAGGCTTCTAATATGCAGTCCAGTGTTATTTTGATTCTACAAAGCTATATGCTCCTTTGATTTTCAAGTCAAATCTTAGCTTGAACTGTATGAGAAAAGTGATCTCCATCTGGCTCTGTTGAATTTCTAGAGGGCAAAGCCACCTCGTGTGGCTGCTGAAAAATTTAAATCCTATGGTGGCAGAACTCAGGAAGGGAGAGGAAACGGATAGGATGTTCTAGTAAGATAACTTCATGTTTGAAAAGGCCTATGTGGATGCTTGCCCATCTGATTAACTTCTTGTGGGCTTGTTTTCGAGAATTGAATTCAGGTGGACTGGATTTTGTCTAGAGGAGGAGGCCCAGTGACTTATAGAAAGAAGTAGAAGGATATTCTCCAGAAAAGACCTCAGGGGTTGCTACCTAGGACCTGTATTTCCAGGCTGGAAAAAGAAGATCCCCAGAAAGATATAAGTAACACGTCCAAGGTCACAAAACTATTAACGATGGTAAGCATAACTGGAGACCAGGACTCTTGAGTTTGGGAGAAGTGAGCTTTTCAGGTATAAAATGCACACCCCCTTAAAGGAAATATTTGGGTTTAAGGTGGTGCATTTCAAAAAAAGTTTAACCTTTTGATGTCCATTTATGATATGAAACCTAAAAATTAGGCAAATACCAGAAACATGCTGTCCGTCTTCATAGAGAACATCATCACCGGCCATGAAATACTCCTGTGCTCTCAGCTTCCCGACTTCCCGATGTTTGGTCCCCTTTCATGTCCACAATGAACTGGTCTCCAGAGTTTCACTTGTGCTCATTCTCTCCCTGTTTATTCCTTTACCATTCTATGTCTTACTCCCAAACAATCTGGGTTTTCTGGCTTGCTTTTGAACTTTGTCCAATTGGCAGCGAAATATTTGAATTCTTCTGCAAGTTGCTTTTTTCCCCCTCAACGATATGCTTCGAAGATCTATCCACGCTGATGTTAAGTTACTGTATCTTCAGTGTTGTACAAATGCTGGTTTATGGCTCTTCCATAGTTTGTCCCTCCAGTTTTGTATATTCAGCTGGTCAGGAATCGACTTTTGTATGTTTGTTTATTTTTGCGATTCCCAACCAGTCTGCCACATGCATTCTTATGCATGCCTCGTGATAAATCTGTGCCAGAGGCTGGGCTACGCAGCTTGTCAAGATCATGCCCAGCTGTTTTACAAAGTGGCCGGGCCAATTTCGATTCCCACAAGTGGTGCATAAGAGTCCCCAGTGTACCGAATCTTAGCCAATACTTAGTCTCACCAACCTTCTTAATTTCTGCCAGTCTGCTGGGTAGAATATTAGCATTCAAAGGTTATTTTTATTGTGATTTGGGGTCTAATATTTTTCCATAAGAAATACGCACGCAAAAATCGCAAGGAGATTCAAAAGGAAGACGTTTTAATAAATACTCACTTTAGACAAAATGATTAAGAAAAACAACACATTCACATGAAGAAAATCTATACTGTTTTTGTTAGAGGATAGATATTTTCACACATTCAGAGTGACAGTTGTTGACAGATTCAGCAATAACACCTTCATGTTCATTAATATTTAATGGTAATCTTGAATTAATTAAATGAAGTTCAGTTTATTCAAAGTTATTCATTTTATCTGGCTTGTCATCCTGGAAAAGAATACAGTTAGAGATATATACATGTACATATGTATCTATATAAATTATATATGAGTTATATATATATATATACATATACGTATATATATATATATATATATATATACACATATATATAAAAGACTCGGGATGAAATCATGTATTGACTAAATAGATTGTGTTGCAGGTTTACAGAAGTAATAACGCTAATTCTAAAAGCTATTTTGAGATTTTCACAATTTAATCTTTTTAAAACCCTCTTAGGTCCTCGGCTGGGAAGTGCTCTGGCTATGCTTCTTGTATGACATTTCATGACTATAGTGATGTGACACAGGCTTCCCTGGCTCATATTATAGGTTGGGATTTGATGGTGTGGCACCAACTTCCTATTTTAATGTGGTGGTAAAGCTTTGGAAAGCCCAGTGCCCCCTTCTACCCTCCACTGAGCCAAGCAAAGGCAGCTTTGCTGTAATAACTTATCATCAAAAATAAATACACTCAGAGATATGGAACATGTTTTGGTAAAGACCCAGGCAGTGCTCAAAGTCAAACGAGATGTAATCAGTCTCTCCCTGTCCAATCAATCCAATCACAGATCTGTACAGTTTACATTCAGGTTTGGCAGAAAATGTTGTGTTTGTAGTACAAAATTCATTTGTAATGAGACATTGAACACTGGCACAACAGAATCGCTTCATGCATTACGCTTGCCATTAGGACTCGGGATGGTCACATATCAATAATCAGAAGGGACGAGTTAGGAGACCAAGTTTATTTTTAGGATCCACTTGGAGCTCAGCATTTCCTCTAAAACTTACAGTCCCAACCTGTGACCGTCCCAGAGTGTCTTATAACAACGGATGACAGCAGCAAATGGGTTTTTTTTCCCTCTCTGAAGCTAGATTGAACAGGCCTCGTCACTCTTGATTCCTGTCCACCCCTCCTACTCTCCCTAGGTGGGTTCCAGCCTTTGATGACAGCAAGGATCTCCACCTTAATGTCAAGTTGGGAAAATTGTCAGAAGCGCAGTAAACTTACAAAAACCCCCAAAAGAAAAAGCTCCGCTAAACTCAGCTTCCTTCATTGCATTATAAGCCCCGTAGAAAAGTTCAGGCTACGTGGAGTCCCAAACACCTGTCTATCGCATTGGCAGATGAACAGGATATAAGAACTGAAAAGTTGACGGCCAAGGGTGTCCCTCCAGGTCCCAGCCTCTGTTCATTATATAACCACGTTCCCTACTTCACCTCCAACCTTCACCCAAGGTGGACCTAACCCACCTGCTTGTTGCTCTGTCCCATTTATTCTTCACTTCCTCTGCATGTGGTTTTTGCTCAATGTGATAACCACTAGCATGGGAAAGCAGTCTCTCTGCTCGTTAATTAATCTCCGGCTGTGTCTGTGGCTCACCTTGTTCTTATGTTTATAAGATTATAAAAACCCTGAAACTTTCCCTTCCTAGTTTTCTTTCCAAATGACACCAAGCAAACTATGCTTTCCAAAATCCGCTGCATTAAGGTCTTCTATTTCTACTGACACAAACTCTGTAATACCCCACGCGTTTATAATCGCATAATCCTATCTCAACAGATGATCTCAACCAAATACATTTCAGGTACTTCTGGTTTTGAAGCTAATAAAAACGGACCACTTTTACTGAATAGCCAGTGTCCTCAACATTTTATTAATTACTAATTTACTAATTACATTTTATTAATTAATCGTTAATTACTATTTCCCCGAGATGCGGGTGTGGAGGCGGGGTGCGAAATGTCGAGTGACTTGCCCTGACCCACTGATCTTTGCAGAATTGTAGCGGGAAGGAGGAGAGGGTACAAGGAACTGGTATGGAGGTGGCAGGTTTAGTTTATCATTCAACTGAACTCTTACCTGAACCCTGTCCTCTCCCCTGGAGAACATGGCAACCGTGGGGCTGGCCTAGTGTCGGGGAAACCCGGGAGAGGGCTAAGACATGAAAATGGTGGTTTCCCTAACTTGGAGGTGCTTGCGGGCTATTTGATGAGGCAAGAAATAAAAAGGTAGAAAAATCAAGAATGGGTGGTGCTTTTAAAGCTGGGTTGTGGGGCGCCTGGGTGGCTCGGTTGATGGAGCCTCTGACTATCTTGGTTTGGGCTCAGGTCATGATCCCAGGGTTGCGGGGTCCAGCACCGTGTGGGTCGCCATGCTGAGCGTGGAGCCTGCTTGGGATTCTTTCTCTCCCCCCCCGCCCCCCGCCTCTCTCCCTTGCTCACTCGCTCTCTCTCTCTAAAAAAAACAGAAATAAAAAGAAAGCTGGGGTGTAAGGCAGTTGCTTGGAACTTGGAATACATTCTATGTCAGGAACTTGCTAACGATGGGTACTTTTGTAGCTGCCTCCGTAAATCCAATTGGCCCCTTGATGCAGCTGACACGTTGTATGTTTGTTATGAAAATTGGTATGGGAAACAATGTTGTGGTGCTAATAGTTAAATGGAGCGAACTATGCAGTTGAATAAGACACAGGTTTTAGTGCTGCCACCTGAAGAGAAGCTGGTTTAATTGGGAGTGGGATAAGGTTGATGAAGGCTTCAGCGGAGATGTCCGAAGACGACTTTGGCGCTTTCAAGGATTTTAGAGGAGACTGCACGGATTCTTCATTGTGTTTAGTTTTGCTCTAAAGCACATTTCTCCTCATTCTTTAATTTAGTTGCATCCACACTGCTCTTCCCACTCCGTTACCGCTGCTAGAGCTTTAGGGTGAATCATGAAGGGAACCAAGAAGAACATGTTAGGGTCACCATAGATCCTTGATTCCCTAGGAAGCTGTTCACCTCCGATACACTTGGCCTTTGGTTTCCATCCGGTCTGTTTCCTCAGTACAAGGACCTAGTTCCATACCTTCCCCAATTTCTGCCTTGTTTTTGTTTGTTTGTTTTGCCCTCTCCAGATCGCCTCTTTTCCTCCATCCCGAACTCGCGGCATGACTTCTACTCGTTTTTATACCTAGCCTCTGCCCTCTCTCATACAATCCCGAGGTGCTTCCCCACGTTGACCGTAAGATGACCGCTGCTCCCACTTTCCTTAAAGTAGCGACATCTGTACTTATCATGTCCCACCCTTACCCATTTTTTAAAAATGGAGATATAATCGACCTAAAACATTATATTGGTTTCAGGTGTATTACATAATGATTTGATAGTTGTGTATATTGCTAAATGATCATCACGGTAAGTCCAGCTAACAAATATGAGGTGATGTCATTGTGGGTTTTTTTTTTTTAAGTTTGTTTATTTATTTATTTATGTAAGTAACCTCTACACCCAAAGTGGGGCTCAAATTCACAACTCTGAGACAAGAACATCGTGCTGTCCCAACAGAACCAGCCAGGGACCCTCAATGTCATTGTGTCTTGATTTCTATTCCTCTGATGATTAGAGATATTGAGCACCTTTTCATGGACCAATTTCATATACTTTTAACTTAACCTAATATAGTCCCTCTTTCATTGCAATGTGTTTCCCTTCTGATCAGTGCACTCGGTATTCTTGAAGGTACCCAGTCTCATTTTGTTCGTTTTACATGATTTCGAAACGAATTAAGTAGATTTGCATGTATCTAAGGGGAAAACATAATAGTTTAATAACATCTAGAATTTACTGAGATCCTTTTTTCACCTAGGCAGATGATACTTTGCTAAGTATGTTATGTATATTACAATTTAATTCTTACAATGTGTGATATAGTAATGTTATTATCCCCATTTTATATATATGGAAACTGAGGCACAGAGGAAGTAATTTGTGGAAACTGTGGAGAGAGAATGCAGGCACAAGAAGTCTGGCTCTAGACCCAGCATACTTCATCACTAGTCTCAACTTTCTTATCATTATGATACATATTTCATCCAATTTAAATCCTTCATGAACCAAATGGACTAATACATTTTTTTAATTATGATTATTTTTAAAAATATTTTATTTTTGAGTAATCTCTACACCCAATGTGGGACTTGAACTCACAACCCCCTGACGGAGTCACATGTTCTACTGACTGAGCCAGCCACGTGCCCCAGGATCGCTTTTCATTTACATAAGTAAATCTGTTTCTTGTTCTAAGAGTATGGGCAGAAAGTAGTACAAGACTTCAAGAGCAGAAGCAATCACAGCCAATATTTATATTTACAAAGAAAGGGCTGTGTGGACTTTAACTCAAAGGCATGAATAGGACAGTGCTTTCAAATGCTGTATCAAGATCATTTTGGGAGAAATTTTTAAGGGGAGGGCATCGACTTCTACAGTGGCCTCAGGTCAGGCCATACTGATTTCCTAAATGCACTAGAGGTGTGGAGATGGGAGTTAGGGTACTGGGGGGGCGGGGACCAGAAAGGATCAGCAGTTGATGCACTTGTGGGATGCCAGTTGCACTGTTCCATGACTAACCCCACCATCACACAGGCACCTTGAGCCATTGAGTTTTATCATATCTGGTGCTTTGGATTTTGGTGAGCTGTAACTTCCCCTCCCTATTGCTTTTCTCTGGAAGAGAATGTGATCTTCTCCATTTTGCAGGAAAAATGCTGGGTTCATGGAAACCACTAGGCAATTGGGTGTTACCAGAGGTCATAACATTTCTATGATGTAGTGTTCCTGCCCTTAGGAATTTACTATCATGTCAGAGAGAAAAGACTAGCACAACCGAACTCACTAGGGGGGAAACTTAGTGGAAGACTTTAAGGAAGTAACTGTCAAGCCATTATACTGTGATGATGTTAGGGGGTTGCAGATGCAGAACAGAAAGGAGTAGGGCTGTCCATTTTCCTTCCAGCCTGCCCCCAGTGAATCATATTGTTTAGGTTCCATGAGAGCAGGGGTCATGTCTACCTTGGTCACTGTACTTCAGCACCTGGCATAATGCCTAGCCTTGTAGCAGATGTTCAGTAAATATTTAAATGCATGAATGAAGAAGTGCTGGGGCTGAAAAATACACGGGGATAGTTTTCTGCATGCCTGAAAGTAATGTTTAGAGAATTGACTATATTTCGTGCCTTTAAGTAGATGGGTAGGCATCCTTGGCACGGGTTCAATTCTATTTGCAAGGTTGTGTTAAGTGTGCCCTGTATCAGTGGCTGTGCCATTGAACCAGCCCCTGGGAAGCAGAGCTGACACCTTCCTTCACCTTAACTTCATCGGGGGGACAGAAGGTGCCTGAGCTCAAATCTGGCTCAAATTAAGAGCAGGAACATGGTCAGTCACTGGTGTCTAACTTCAGCACTTGTGGCCAAATATTAAATGGTTTTACAATTGGATCTCAAAAGCAATTTAGAGTGTATGATTATGCTCAAATATGAGTTAACCCATGTTACTGACTCTCTTGTAGTAATGATTTGTGAAACCGTTTATTTTTTTAAACTTACAACTTGTGCTAGTTTTGAAAACTCTCCTAGATTTGGAGCTTGGAGAAGAAACACTAAAATGAAATACAATACCCACTGAAGGATTTGTAGTTACGTTTTATTTCCCTGGACACCGGCACAGAGTTGGGTGTATATTAGGCATTACATATGTGTTGGAGTGAATGGGTAGGTGGACACAACTATACATTAGATTTAAAAGAAGTTTTTTTTTTCCAGTGGAATAAACAAATAGCAGTAAATGTTAAATCCATGCCGCTAGGGAAATCTACCAATAAATTGGTTTGGGGAAAGTAAATGGAGAATAATGTGACAATTTAGTCATCAATTTTATCAGCTCTTGAATTTGCACTTTCCTTCCAAAAATAAAAAGGAAAGAAAAGAAAAAAAAAGGCTTCCAAGAAATAAATACTTAAGCCAAACTGCCTCTTTTCTTTTTTTCCAATTTGTGATTAATAACTTTGCACTTTCAGCTATGCAGTGAATTGAATCAGAATCTCACAGAGAGCAGTATGCTCAATATTTGGTCACAGTTTGAAGGCATTCCCAGATGGCTTTAGAGAAAAACTAACTTTAAAAGAATGCAGTATAAATGACTAATTTTATCCTTGAAATTATTAAAGGTCCCTCTTCCTCAAGGTTTATGGTCACCTGGTATTATCTTCATATGGAATGTACATGAATATAAATTTATATGAAAGCATTTGGATAATAGTAAAACTGGGAAGACGGCATAACAACCAGCAACAGAAAAGATGGATTCTCGTAAGTGTTTGTTAATGTTTGAAGCTTTTTCCAAACTGGATGAGGAATTTGGGCTTCTGGGATATGGCACCCTGCATGTTGTCAATTCAGATGTTCATCTGGGATCAAGTAAAATTAAACAAAAGTTTGCTTAGGTACATCACTGACCTGCATGGATCATACTGCATCCATTTAGGACTCTCCACCAACCTCCCTCAAGTGCATAGTAAATTTGAATGGCTTCAAGTTCTTTGCCTTCTTCTTCCGTAGACATTGACAAGATCTTTTCTGGCCACTTCCCGCTTATCTGGTCTCACACCCTCAGGGTCCAATGGTATATCAACCTTCTCAGGATTATCTATAAATGTTCTGGAGTGAACAGCCTTTTAAGAATCCTGTGAACTGATTGAACAGAGTTCAATTGGAACAGAGTTTTCATGATTAGCTTCTGTGTTAGAAGAGGCTCATTTAAGAAGCACTCATTTCTCTCAATGACAAACAGATGTGAATGAACATATCTATCCTAGTTTTCTATTAGGCATTAGAATAGTCTAGTGAATTCTGTTGGTGAAATATGCATTGGAAGAATCTCTCTTAGGTTATTTATGATGTGAACAAACTTGAATTATTTACTATACTTTGTTGTAGAAGGTTGAGAATTCCAGCCTACAATAACAATTTAGGGTAACCGTTCTTATAGTGGATGTGGGTGTGGGTATGAAATGTGGGTGTGAAATGCTTTGCATTTAGTAGGCAGGCCGATAGTCCTACAGTGAGGTAAAAAAATTCGCAGCCTAATCATTTTCTGTTGTTAAATAAATTGTGCACTTCTTACCTCAGTATTAATGCAAATGTTCTGCTAGTGAACACTGCGTTTCCATTACTCATTTTATGGAGAGCTACATAAAGTTCTCCATAAAGCCTTAAGAGGACATTTTTTGATTAATCCATTTTCCAGATGAGAAAGCAAATACCAGAGGAAGTGAATATTTATTGGTTTTGGAAGAATTGGTGGATGACATTTAATGATAGCAAAAGAGGAATTTCATGATATTTTTTTTAGGTTAGAGCTATAAAATATACTCTGTACTGGTAGTATATTAAAGATCATTTTTTATGAGTTAAATATAAATCAAATTAAATCTTGAAAAATGCAGTTTGTGGGCAACCATATCAATAATCATGACACTTAATAAGATTAGATCCTCTTCCAGAAACAATTAAGTTTCATAATTTATGTGTATAATTTAAGTTTATGGATGTAATTCATTCAGAGTCTCATTTACCAGGCACACATACATAATTGGCTTTTAAATGGCTTGTAGAGTATATTTACAGCTATAGACTAGCTTTTTCTTAAATACGAAATATTTATTATACTCAGGAATAAATGTTTTACTCTTATTTGCTATGACACAAATACATAATATTAGTATTAATATTTTTACATAGGTGGACAAATTGTTTTGATACTTGGGCTTTGTGGCATTTAGAAAATATACTTTTTATGAATTCATTTGTATGTATATCTGTATAGTTTTCTTTTTTATCTATCAGAAGATAATTTATAGCTGAGTTACATTGAAATGTGTGAATGTTTAAGAAGGGTTGATTTTTTTAATTAAGTTTATTTATTTTGAGAGAGAGAGAGAGAGAGAGAGAGAGAGAGAGAGAGAGAGAAGGAGAGAGAGCAAGCAGAGAAGGGGCAGGCAGAGGGAGAGACAGAATCCCAAGCAGGCACAGAGCCCAACGTGGGGCTCAGACTCACGAACCATTAGATCATGATCTGAGCCGACATCAAGAGTTGGATGCTGAACCGACTGAGCCACCCAGGTGCCCCAAGAAGGGCTGATTTTTGAAGAAACGTTAATGTGTCTAACAAGTAAATTTACATTTTGGTTATTTAAAAATATCACAAATAAGCTCATTGAAGAAAAAATTGAAAATTGTAGATAAAATTGAATAAAATTTCATTGATCTTACTAATATTAATATTTCTATGATCAACTCATCCAGATTCTTTAGTTTTTTATATTTTATTTATTTATTTTTATTTTATTTATTTTAAAGATTTTGATTTTAAGTAATCTCTACATCCTACTGGGACCTGAACCCACAACCCTGAGATCAAGAGTTTCATGCTCTACTGACTGAACCAGCCAGGTGCCACTCATCCAGATTCTCTTAGATGTACCTTTATACTAAAATGTGATCTTACTATATATGCCGTTTTATTATCCTTTCATTTGATGGTATTGTGAGTCCTTTGATGTGTTATAAGTATGGAATTATACTACCAGTTTTAACGGCTACACATGTCATTGTATAAATCCAATATATAAATGTATGTATTCTTATATGTATCATGTATATATGTGTGTATGTATATATGTATATATACATACACACACACACACACACACGCACGTATTGTATACACACCCATATATAAATTTTGGCCCCTATTGTTGGGCATTTTAGGCTAAATCCAGCTTTTCTTTTCAAATATAAAAAAGACTTTGCTGAACACACTTGCGTGTTCATATATGACCAAATGTCTTATTGGGATAGACTTCTAAAGTTGTAATTACTAAATTAAAGGCAACATGCACAGTTTTTAAGACCTATTTTTGACCCTACCGAATTGTCCTCCAAAGAGATTGCACCAGCTTAACTTTTGTCAGCAGTGTCTGAAAACTCTTTCCCCAGCCCTTTTGAGCAGTGGTTCTTATTATATTAAATTTTTGAGGAAGTGCTTGTAGTAATCTGAATAGTGGCCTCTGAAAACATGAGTCTACATCCTAGTGCTAGTGCCTGTCAGGATCACCTTATATGGCAAAAGAGTAAACGTGACCTTATAATTCAAAGATGTGATTAAGTTGATGATTTGAGAGGAGGAGTTTATCCTAGTTTATGTGAACCCACATATATCCTTATAGAATATATAAGGATATCCTTATAGGATATAAGCCTCTCTCTCTGTGTTGAAGACAGAGAGAGTGTTGAAATAGATATTTAGGGGGAAATAGGTAATGTGAAGACAGAACAGAGAGAGAGAGAGAGAGAAAGATGTAGCCATAAGCCAAGGATGTTGACAATCTCTAGAAGCTGGAGGGGCAAGAAATGGATTCTTTCCTAGAACCTCCAGGGGGAATGTGGCCCTTAAGACACCATAGTGGCCTTCAGAACAGTGAGAGAATAAATTTTTGTTGTTTTAAACCATTTGTTCATGGTAATTTGCTACAGCAAACCCAGGAAATTAATACAGTGCCATACGGCACCCACTGTTTATGAAGAGATATTATTATAGTTTGAAGGGAAAATTTATGATCCAAATTCTCAAGTATCATCGATACTTAGTCAAGTTCCCACTTTAGCTTTAATATCTACTCATTATTCTCTCTTCTTAGCTCCTCAGTTGCCCCTAGCAGGCCCCAGAGCTTTGGGTTACCTCATTGGCTCTGCCTTCACCTAAGTTCTCCTCCCTCAGAAAGCCTCCTTGGTCAAGACTTCAGTTACTACTATGCGCTGATAGGTCTCAAATTCTTATTTCTGCCTCACATCTTTGTGGATCAGCTGTGGACACTAGACCGTCGCTTTCTGGATCGCTTATTAGTATCTCAGACCAAGCAAATCAATTGCTAAACTGCACATCTAGCCCCACTGCCTTTATTATCCACCCAGCTGATTCCTCCCTCCCTCCACCTGAATCTTCTGTATAACCTCCGCCAGAAATCATTCCCAAGGCACTCTTAGAATGACAAGGGAGGTCTTTGGATCTCTTATTCCTGCCTACATACCCATCTGCCATTCTGTCTTTGGAAAACTATGCTCTAGGAATTGGAACCGATTGTAGCTTTCCATTTCTTCATGTGCTCTCACAGCTTCCTGCTTTGCTCGAACCATTCTCTCCCTGGATATTTCCTTTAACATAGGTAACTACTAATTCCTTAAGCCTTACTGAGAGGTGTACTGTATCTGAGAAACGTGTTTAGTTCTCTCAGTTTGGTACAAGCAACATCACTCTGTGGTTTCAATTTTGTATTGGGTAGTAATTTTTGTAAATCCTCATTAGACTATGAGGTTCCTGAGGGTAAGAACTGTTTGTCACCCTTATCTCCAGTTCCTACAAAAAATGTCTACTAATTCCTGGAAATTGACAAGAAAACTAGCGGATATTTAATTAGATACTTAACATATGCCGGGCATCGTGCTATGAGTTCTATGTAATTCTAATCTAACCTAATTCTAATTCTTACCATATTCCTAGGAAGTAAGAATTATTCTCTTCATGTTATAGGTGAGGAATTTGATCCATTTAAAAGTTAAGCAAATTGCCTAAGAACATATATTTAGTAAAACTGGGCCCATATAGGGGTATCTGGGTGGCTCAGTCGGTTAAGCGTCCGACTTCAGCTCAGGTCATGATCCCACAGTTTGTGGGTTCGAGCCCTGCGTCGGACTCTGTGCTGACAGCTCAGAGCCTGGGGCTTGCTTCAGATTCTGTGTCTCCCTCTCTCTCTGCCCCTCCCCCCACTCACACTCTGTCTCTGTCTCTCAAAAAATGAATAAATGTTAGAAAGAAATGGGCCCATATTTGAATATTGACAGTCTGTTTGAGAATCATTATTTTTAAGATTTTATTTATTTATTTATTTATTTATTTATTTATTTATTTAAATATTTATTTTGAGAGAGAGAGGGAAAGAGAGCAAGCAGGGGAGGGGCAGAGAGACAAGGAGGGGGAGAGAATCCTAAGCAGGGCTTGATCCCACGAACTGTGGGATCACGACCTGCGCCAAAATCAAGAGTTGGAGGCTTCACTGACTGAGCCATCCAGGCAGCCCGCAATTTTATTTTTAAGTAATCTTCACACCCAGTGTGGGGCTCAAACTCACAACCCCGAGATCAAGAGTCACAGTTCACTGACTGAGTCAGCCAGGTTCCCCGAGAGTCAGTATTTTTCTGATATAAGCATTTTAATATTATGCATTTTCCTCCAAGAATTGCTTTGGCTACATCCCACAAATTTTGGTGTGTTGCATTTTTATTTTATTTCAGTTCAAAATATTTTTAATATTCCCTATGATTCCCTATTAGTCCATAGGTTACTAAGAGAATATACTTTTTATTATTTCTATTATTTTAAAATTTTAAGGGTTTCTTATAAGCCAGGATATTGTTTATGTTGGTGAATGTTTCATGTGAAATTTAAAAGATTATGTATTCTGCCGTTATCAGAAGGAGTGGTCTAGAAATGTAAGTGTAAATTATGTCACGTTGGTTGATGATATTGTCCTGGTCTTCTATAATTTTACTAGTTCTCTGTGTACTTGTCTGTCATTCACTTAGAGAAGAGTCTTAAAGTCTCCAACAATAATGGTCTATTTCTCTTTTTAGTTCTATTAGCTTTTGCTCTGTGTTATTTTCAAGCTCTGTTGTAAGGTTCATACATACATTTAGAATTGTTATGTCTTTTGGAGAATTGACCCCTCATGACATAATGTCCCTCTTTATCACTAATAATATCCCTTTTTCTGAAGTCTACTTTGCCTGCTATTATATAGGTACTTCAACTCTCTTTGGGTTAGATTTTACATAGCTTGTCTTTTTCCATCCTTTTAATCTTTATCTGTTCTCTTTATAGTTCAAGTGTGTTTCTTGGGGCACCTGGCTGGCTCATTTGGAAGAGCATATGACTCAGGGTCATAAGTTTAAGCCCCAAATTGGGTGTAGAGATTACAAAAAAAATAAATAAATAAACTTAAAAACAAACATACAAACAAATAAATAGAGTGTGTTTCTTGTAGACAGCATATATTTGGGTCTTGTTTTTTTTTTTTTTAACCATCCATATTGTTTTCTGTTTGTTTCATCTGTTGTTTCTTTTTTCTTTTATTGCCTTCTTGTATAAACCGAGTTTTTTTAATAATCCCATTTATCTCATATAAACTTGTTATTTATTAATTTATATTAATTTTTAGGGTTTGCCCTATGATATGCAGTAAACCTTTTTAATCAGTTAGAGCCTACTTTCAAAGATACTTATATCACTTCATGTATCCTGTAAGGACCTTATATATATTCTCAATTCTTCCCTCTCATCTTTTGTGCTATTGTTGTTATAAATTTTAGTGTTTTGCTAAAGTTTATTTATTTTTAAATAGTCTCTACACCCAATGTGGGGCTCAAACTCATGACCCAGAGATCAAGAGTCACATGCTCTTCCAACTGAGCCAGTGATGTGCTGCTATAAATTTTACTTTTATATATGCTTTAAACACATAATATGTTTCTACTCATTTTGCTTTTGACTGTCAGTTATATTTTTGATCAATTAAAATTAACAGAAAACGAATTTTATTTCATATTCATTGATTCCATTTTCAGCATTCTTCATTTCTTTGTGTAGATGGAAATTTCTGTTTGCAGTCATATTCCTTCTGCCTGAAGACCTTCCTTTACCGTTTTGTTTTGTAGGATAGTCTGCTGGCAATGAATTATTTCCATTTCCTTTGAGAATATTTTACTTCTTCACTTTTGCAAATATTTTTACTGGGTATAAAATTCTGAATTGACTCTTTTTTTTTTTCTTTCTTTCGGCACCCATTGTCTTCTAGCTACAAGTCAACTGTAATTTTTATCTTTATTTTTCTGCATGTAATGTGTCTTCTTTAGGTGCTTGCAGGATTTCCTCTTCACTTGTTTCACTTGTTTGTTTTTCTCCATAGTTTGAATATGATATGGCTAGGTGGACTTTGTTAGCCTTTTTTTTTTTCCTGCTTCATGTTCTCTGATATTCTTGTATTTGTGTTTGGTGTCTGTTTTTACTTTTGAAAAATCCTTGGCCTTTATTTCTTCAAATATTTGTTCTGCCCTATTCTTTCTCTTCTACTAGGATTTCAGTTATATGTATGTTAGACCATTTGATATTGTTCCATCAATCTTGTATATTCTGTTGTGTTTTTTCTTCACTCACTTTTATTTCTGTATTGTAGTTTGAGTAATTTCTATTGATGAATCTTTCTTTGACTGTGTTGACTCTACTAATGAACATGTTGAAGGCATTCATTGTCTATTTTACTATGGATTTTTTTTTAATTCTGGCACTTTGGATTTTTATTGTTTCTGTCTTTCTGCTGAACTTTCCAATCTGATCCTATACGCATCTTCTTTTTCCATTAGATTCTTTAATATGTTAATCATAGTTATTTTAAATTCCCTGTGATATATTTCCAATATCTGTGTCATAGTGGAGTCTGGTTCTGTTAATGGCTTTGCCTATGGGGAGTGTATTGTTTCTCTTGCCTTTCCATGTGCCTTGGGATTTTTTGTTGTTGAAAACTGGAAACTGGTGTAATTCAATAGAGACTAAGATAAACAGTTTTTATGGTTAGAAATGAGTGTACTGTTACTTTTTCTAGTTCCTTAGTGCAGTGGTTTGAGTAAGTCTAGTTAGGAGTTGGGTTAAGTTTGAGATATGTTGTCTCTGTCATGAACCTCAGTGAACTATATGCTTCAAATTCCTCTGGTGACACCATGTGCTTAGGATTGGTTATGGGTTTTCTGAGGGTTTTCCCCCTCCTCAGTATCTGCTTCATTTTTAGCTTTAGGTCTCTGTTTTGCACTAAACCTTAGGGAGGGTAACCTCCCACACCTTTGTCCCTCTCTGAGCAGTGTTTTCCACGACATGTAACTTGAGATGTGTTAGCATGGCAGCCAGACCTGGTGGTGATAGAGTGTTTTGTGTTGTTTTCATTTACCCTTATTATTAGACAGATACTATATCCTAAGGTATTTGAGGTGTGGCCTCCTTAGTTCTCCTGCCCCTTCCCCACCTGTAGTTCTGAGACCAGCATATGTGTTTTCCCCTCTCTCAGGGGTTGAGGTTTTTTTTTTTTTTTTTTTTTTTTGCTTGTTTTGTTTTGTTTTGTTTTGTTTCTGTGTTCTTCCTATAGCTGCAGTGGATTTTTTCCAGTGCCCTAGAGTGGAAGTTTCAGTTGCCTTTTTTCTTGACAGATTAATGCTTTAATTCTGTAAGGGAGCTAGAGATGAAGGTTCTAGGTGGAATTCTGTGACCCTGTAGTGTCAATTGCTGTTCCCTTTCCCCAGGTCTTTTTTCATTTCTCTTTATTATTTTTTAATTTTTATTTATTTAAAAAAATTTTTTTAATGTTTATTTAGTTTTGAAAGAGAGACAGGGTGCAAGGAGGGGAGGGACAGAGAAAGGGAGACACAGAATGTGAAGCAGGCTCCAGTTCTCTGAGCTGTCAGCACAGAGCCCGACGTAGGGCTGGAACAAGCAAACCATGTGATCATGACTTGAGCCGAAGTTGGATGCTTAACTGACTGAGCTCCCCAGGCACCCCTCTCTCTCCATAAATGTTGGGCCAGTTGTTTCCACAGTCCACAGCCTCAGCGGGTACAAGAGGTTTATGGGTTTTCAATTTGTCCAGCTTTTCATTGTAAGTTTAAGAATGATCTCTTCCCAGTTCTCCATATCCCTTAGTGGAAATTGCAAGTCCCAAACTCTTATTTTTTACTAACTCACTACAATGAAGTGTTCAGGACCCCTTTACACAAAATTTACTGAAAATCTCAAAGATCTTTTGCCTGTGTATGTTGTATATATTGACATTTACTATATTCTAAATGAAATCTGAGATATTTTAAGATAATTATTAATTCATTTAAAATAAAGATGAGTTCATTATATATTACCATAACTGTTTTGAAAATTAAACTTATTTTATAGAAATATTTTTAGTGATACATATTTTATTGATTGTTTTTTAATATTCCTAACCTACTTACTGTCTGGCTTAAGACAGTACAGCTAGAGTCTCATATCTCCTTTCTGCATTCAGTGGATTGCAATGTCACATAATATAACCTCTGGAAAATTCCACCATAAATTCATGAGAGAATGAAGAGTGGAAAGTGGAAATTATGTATTAGTATTATAATGAAAATAGTTTTGATCTTGCAGACCTCCTGAACAAAACAAGGGTTTTGCACCCCCAGTGGGTATAGGATCACTGAAATAAGGAATAAATGCAACTGTGCTCTTGACTTCTGACCCTCACACTGAGGAGTGTTTATCAAGTCCCAGTGTGTTAGGAAGTTTAGTTTTCTTATACTACATTTTTAAAGTTTTAAGAAAGAGAAACATAAGGCAAAACTAGACCCAGTAAATGACTGAACTCATGTTTGAACCCAGGTCTACCCGACGGTAATGCCTGTGTCTGTTTCCCATGCCTTCTGTTTTTCATAGGTTGAAAAACAGGCAAATCAAACTGCACTTTGCAATTAGTGCATATTTCCTATAGAATCTTATATTGGTCTTCCAAAAACTGGTAAGAGCATCTCTTGCCTCCTATAGCTCTAAATAAATATTTATAAGATTACTGGATCTTATGGAAAGTTAAGTAATGAACATTACCTTTGAGCACTTAGAATTATACAGGTGTATGTATATATAGGTAGTCTGTAGTCTTCTAGTGTTTTAGATATTAACCCAACATACTTAATACTTTTTCAAAGGACACATTATCTCATGGTAAAATTCTTACTTGAACTAGAGAATGGTTCACATCAGTAAGTAATTCTTTTATATCTCATGAACATAAGTATAGAATTTATTATTAATAAAATGTTTCTATTTTGAAATTCCCTTCTAATGTGGCATAACTCAAATTAGCAGCCTATTAACAGTCTGACCTTGGTATTAGCTCATCTATGGAATCTGAAATTATTATAAGTTATCCACAAAGGACACAATTGCCAGGACATCTGACAATAAATAATGACAAGATAGGCAATATTATGTGATGAATTGCGAACATATGCTTTGTTCTTTCTTAAAGGCCACTGCATCTTGGTAGAATTTCATGATGTATTAATATGTCACTACACATTTAGGTCCTGAAGCATAAAATATATTCTAGCCAGAATGCTTGCCAAGGCACCGGTGCCAGACTTGAAATACTGTAATGTGTTTATTGAACAGCATAAACTTAATGAATAGGATTGCAGGTTTGTATTTTACTGTGAAACCTCAAAGCAATTAAAAGAGAGAAAGAGAACTCACGAGTTTTGTAAAAATGAAAACCAAATCAACTGTCAGGAACTCACCAATAGTATAATTTGTAATGCAAAACTCCTGATACGAATAGCCCCCTTTGCTGAATTCCTGTCGTATTGCTGTGTGTCAGGTTCTTTCCTGACTTTGCTTCTATTCTTTGCAATTACCCTTGGGGGCAGGTGCTACTTCCATTTTACAGATTAAAAAACTGAGGCTCAGATAAGTAAGAACATGAACTTAAGACACAAGTTAGTAAGTGACAGAGCTTATCAGCTAAAGTGCAAAATCTCTACATATCATTTACATTCCACGAAGCCTACTTTTGCCCAGTAGACTACAGGTAAGCCAAATTTATAATAAAAAAAAATTTTACTATGTGTTCTCAGAATATTGAGTTATTATTCCCTTGTTAAAAAGGCAACTCAGTATGTAGAATTATGTTGCAATGAACTTTACAAGTCTGTAACCTAATTCATTGCATACAAGTTTTCTGATTTAAAATTTAAAAATTTGTAATGCAAGTAGTAAAATAAATTTCAGTATTACAAACTAATTTTGGTAGCTTATATTTTATAAAACGTTGTCATATTATCACATTTTAAAGATCAGTTTCATAACTCAAATTGTAAAACACTAATTGGGAAAAGTGTCCAGAACATGATACTGTAGTCTAAATTATGTATTCTAGTTCCATGAATTTTTAATCTCATCCATTATAAACATTAATTAATAATATATTATTACAAGTCTCTGTGCTTGGTACGGAGTTTTACAGAGAATATGAAACATAGTACTGATTTAAAATTTCTCTGAGAATTATTCATTGACTAAAGATTATTCCTCCAATATCGGCAGCCATCACGTAAACGTAATGTCCTTTACCATAAATAGGAAGAGGAATCAGAACTGTTTCAATCAACCCAATGTTCTAAGCACAATGGTATTGTGCTTAGATGATCATCATCATCTTTACTTTAGAGATGAAGATTATAGATCAGAAGAGAAACAACTTGTGCAAATTGATGCAGCTAGTAATTGGCAATGTTAAAATTCAAATATGAGAATATCAATTTTTTTTTAAATTTTTTTTCAACGTTTATTTATTTTTGGGACAGAGAGAGACAGAGCATGAACGGGGGAGGGACAGAGAGAGAGGGAGACGCAGAATCGGAAACAGGCTCCAGGCTCTGAGCCATCAGCCCAGAGCCTGACGCGGGGCTCGAACTCATGGACCGCGAGATCGTGACCTGGCTGAAGTCAGACGCTTAACCGACTGCGCCACCCAGGCGCCCCGAGGATATCAAATTTTATAGCCCATGTTCATTTAACAATATGAAGATGCTACTGACTCTCATTTTGCCTAGAGACAGTATAGTCTCTCTGTTACTTATCACTATTCTTGTAACAGACTAAATGTATGTCATAATAACAATGGTTATTTATAAACTGAGCATCATATAAATCTAACTCTTCAGTATACTCTAAATCAGGGAACTTCTGATTATTTTTTTATAGCTACAACAAAACAAACTATCTCATCTTTATTTTGAGAAACAGTTTCCAGGGCATATTCTAGAAATAGTTTAAATTCACTTTAATCCCTTCATAAAAAGGAACCGTGATTGTTGACACAGTTTATTGAAAGTCTTCTGTCCTTTAAATGGATGATTTCATTAATAGTTCCTAATAATTTCACGTGGTACTATTTTCATTCACAGGAGCAGTGAAGAAATGGGGTTAACAGAACTGCAAATCTGATCAGTTTTACGTGGTTAGTGAGTATCTAAGTCTGGCATTGACCACACCTGTTGAATTCAGAGCTTAAGGATGAAGGGTGAGAATTCACATTCATCTTGATCATCTTGTGGCACCTCAAAAGTGAAATCAGTTCTGAATTGTCAAGAGTGATTGTGAAGGGTAGTTTTCTAAGAAATATTATCTTGAAGTATAGAATATATGAATAAAATGCCAGCAATCATAATTTCCCAGCTTGATAAGTTTTCAGTGGCCATATCCATGTCATTAGCCCCAGATAAGAAGTAGAACACATTAGTTCTTTAAGGGCCTCTTATCTCCCCTTGGACCCACTGCCCCCCTTCAGAAGAAACCACTGCCCTGATACCTAACACCCTGATATCTAATGCCCTGTATTTTATTTTTGCCTGTGTTTGAGCTCTAGATAAGTATTATTATACTATATATGTTCTTCTGTGTTTGGCTTCCGACTTAGATTAGCTTCCTTAGAAACTGAGATGGAGGTTGACATGTGGGGAGTTTCCTGGGGATTCCTCTGGGCGACATTACCTGTGAGGGAGTCAGGGGGCGGGGAGGCAGTTTCGGTAGAGGAAGAAGTTGAAACGAGATGCAGTTGCACCAGGGGCCTCAGTCTGTCCCACATGGGACTCCAGGGCTAGGTGACCCAGATGGGCAAAGGGGCCAGGCCCTTGTACCGCACCCCACTCCCCCACTCCCGCCGCCCGTGACCATCTGCCTTGAAGAGTGTATTGAGGAGATACACTTAGTATCTACTTAGTACGCACACTGGGCTAATGAGATTCACTTGATTCATTGAATCTCATGGAGGAAAAGTTCTTCGAGAAGTTTAGTTGCTCTATTTTCCCGGGAAATCTTGCAAGAAGAGGGCTAGTGAGTGAAATAAAGTCCTTGTTTTAGCATGTGGTCATAATCGACATTCACAATCTCCTTCTTTCCCCAGTTCTAGAGTCCCCTCGTTCTCAGCACCTCTGCTGGTCTAGAGGGATTACTGTGTAAAGTGATACAGACCATTTTCCCTAACGGGTCTGAGTTCCTGAACCTTTTCTTTCTCAGGTTGTTGCACCTGACCGTTTGCTATCGCAATTGGTCTAAAGGGTATAAAAAATGCTCTAGTGAATTACCTGAGTATTAAACATGATCTTCTCCGCTCCCTTGTGACACATCAGCCTTATCTCCTCCTGATGATCAGAATTCTTGCTAGAATTGTGATTTCTGTGTTTGCTAGTCTGTTGATACAAGATGGTCGGACTAACTGGGTAGCAGCTTTAGCTTAAAATTTCATCTCTTGATATATCCGCTTGGGAAATGTTTCTCCTCTGGGAACCAGACTTTTAGACCTTCACGACCTAGTGTTTTGAGTATGGGAAGAATACTTTTCCTACAGGGGTCATTGGAAGAAATGGTAAATGAACCACTCTTATATTTACCCTCGGCTCTTAAACAATCTTGGTGTATATTCTCTTCAAGAAATATCATATCCCCTGCTGGCAAAGTATCACCCCATTCTATCAAAAGGCCATTCCATCACTGTTAGGCTAACAGCTTTGGGGGCAGTTTGACATGGGATAACACTGGTGGATCCTCATAATCCTATGTCCGCTCTCATACCTCATTTGATGTAGGGGGTGCCCTGGTTCAATGCAGTGCTACACAGCATCCTGTGACAGTGGCTTGAACACTTTGTAAGTCTGTGGACAGTGGTGCTGGCTGAGATCCTTTGGGCAGCAAAAGCAAACTCACACTTGGAATATGGATCAGTTCCAGTTGAGATGAATCAATGTCTTTTCCAGAGTGGATGTTTTCCAGGGTATTTCAGCTTGCCAAGTGTCTGGTTGCTCTCCTGGAGGGATGGTGCCAAATTAGGGTATCAGTGTTAGCCCCTGTAGCTGCCAAATTTGACATGTGGCTGGGGCGGTAGGTAGATCAGTCCTAACAAGTTGGAGTCCAGGATGTTGGACCTATTCAGAGCATCTGGCTCTCCTACCACAGCCACTCTGTTCACGTACCCATTGTGTTACTACTGGAGTGATCAGTGGGGCGCTGACTGATGTAACTAAGTTACCTGTCTCTCTGTGTCCTCCTCTTCCGTGGTGGCTGCTCTCTGCTAAGCCCCAACATATGATACAATTTCTTCAAGCTCTCCATACTCTTCATACTCACTCCCAAAGGTCTTCCCAGGCCTCTCTTCTCCAGACCTCCTTCTTCCCCGTCATCCACTCATTCTCTGTCCAGGCCTTTGACTGACCAGTCAAGTCATGTGCCACTGCCTGTGATTTTGTATCCTGTGTCCAGTGGTCCTTTGGGAGTCTTTATACCCCCCTTTTCCTAGTTTGTGGTCACCTAAGTAAGTGCTTGTAAGCACTGCAGGACTGTGGGGAACATTAACATATATGTGTGATGAGCTTCTGGGTCCTTTTTCCTGGGAAAACCAGTTTTTGTTTTTTGTTTTTGTTTTGTTATTGTTTTAGTTTATGGGCTTGGTATCCCAAAACTGGCTCAGGTCCAGAGATTAGGCAAGAGGTCATGAATTTTTATTGAGGCAGCTCTTCTCAACTTCAGGATCATTCACTTTTGACATGTTACGATTGTATAACTGGGAACAGCACCCTTGTTGGCTGCCCATCCATCTCTGCGAAGAATGCTGAATTTTATTAACCATCTCCATTGGCCTATATGGGTCAATATTCTTTGGCTTCCATTCTGACTGCCATTCTTGATGATAATTATGTTCACTGTTGTTGTCAGAAGCATTACTGTAATAGCATCTCCTATGTTCAGCCCTGGCCTTGGAGGACATCACCATTGACCAAGTCAATGTAGTTCATGCCCGTTTAACTGGTGTATTTCTTATGACTTTGGCAAACTGTGTCCTCCCAGATCTTCCATAGAACATGGTCACCTAGTGGTTTTTTGTTTTTTTGTTTGTTTGCCTTAATATAACCTAGAATATATATTGTTCCATACTCACTTTTCTGTGGTTGGTTTTTTTTTTTTTTTTTTCTTTTTGGTAAGCTCTATGCCCAACATGGGGCTTAAACTCACAACCCTGAGATCAAGAGTTGCATGCTCTACCAACTGAGCCAGCCAGGTGTCCCACTCTTCTGTACCTTTTGATCCTTTTTTCCTATCGTCTGCCATGGTATGCACCATTGCTCCCTCCACATTTCCAAGAGCCATCGTCGCAGCCTGTTAGCACTGTCTTGCAGGGTTATTTTCAGGAAGTTAAACTCTATATTGTAGGTGATTGTTCTCATATCAGTAAGCTGGCCCTTATTAAACTTTATGTTCCTCCTCATGTGGTTCGGGATCCTCAGCATCCAAACTGAACCCCTTCTCTCAGCTCTGACCATGCATGCTGGCTGGGTCCCACATCCTCCCTCAGTATACAGATCCTCCCTCCTCTCCCTCAGTGGACTCAGCAGGTACTCAGCTAGGTTATGTTGTGTCTTGACCTAGCAATTTTTCTGGCAGCCCAGAGGGGAAGTGGGCTATATTCCAATGGTGACACTGTTGGCTTGCATCGTCTTTATATGGGTAGTGGTGCCAGCCTCAGAAGAGTGGAGGAAGCCACTCGGTTAGGCCCAGAGGCTTCAGGGCAATCTTGTGATAAGATTTTCAAAGCGCATTGACTGAGATATCCATCCTCCCCATCAAAGAACATGCTCTTGGGCCAGCAGGCTTGCTGGGCTGCCTGAGAAGTCAAATTTCCCCTCATAGTCAAGTTCAGAACTTCATCATCGGCCTTTTCTGCTGAGTATAGGCACTGAGACCTCTTTACATGATACCAAAACTTTGTAACCAACTTATACTACCAATTCATACAGTAATTTATGAGTTGCATTATGTATATTTTTGTAGTTTATCTTAATTTTTGAAGATATACTTTATACCTGTTATACACTTTATGTATGTAAACATATGTGCATTTCTGATAATTCTTAATTAGAATCCTACATTATTTAGAAATATTTAGAATGCACTTCTAAAACCCTAAGAAGTTACTTTTATTTTGTTGTTTCGATTATGGTAGTGTTGGAAATCTAACTGGATTTACTGAATTTTTCAACCAATTTAATTTTTACCTGCTTAAATCTTTAGCATAAAAAGCTGGAGGATTTATTTGCCTTTCCACAATGTTAATTTTGTATTTTATGATCCCTTCAAAAGGAGATAAATCGATTGGTATAATATTTTCCAGATTTGTGTAGTCTTTGATAGAGGTAGGAAGACCAAAAAAGTTATTATTCCTCTACATGATATTTCTGTGAGGTGCCCAATTTCATGGATATAACACTATCGTTGACCACCTTGCACACGTGAACTTTTCTAAAGATGTTTACCTACTTGAAAAGAGAGGATTATGGAGACTAAAGAGGAAAGAAACAAATTAGAAATATCACCTAGAGTATCATCTTTTTCAGCATTATTTTTTAAATGAACAGCCAGTAACGGTCTTTCTTCACCTAACCTTTTATTATGATTATTTTCCTTGTCAAACCACAAAGTTTATGTCACCATTTTAGTTATGTTATACATTCCACGATGTAGATATATCATAATTTATAATGCCCTATTATTGCTGGCCATTTGGGTTGTTTTCGCTTTTTTTTGACTGTTGTCAAAACACTAATACAGCAAAAACTTGGTTTATGAGCATAATTCATTCTGGAAACGTGCTTGTAATCTAAGGCACTTGTAGATCAAAGTGAATTTCCCTATAAGAAATAACAGAAACTCAGATGATTCATTCCACAACCCAAAAATGATTACAATACTGTAACATAGTACAAGATAATAAAGAAAATACAAAATATAAAGAAAAACAACCTGCACTTACCTTTGAAAACCTTCATGGCTGGTGTGAGGGAGACAAGAGACAGGAGGGTTATTGTGTAGGATGACCTTCACTACCACTCACGGAATCACCGCTATTCTGTTGACTCAGTGGAATCTTTTTCTGCAGGGGGCCATTGTATACACTCACATGGATGTTGACTACAGTACAGATTAATGAACTCTTGTCATATGCTGTATTTAACGTAACTGACAATAAGGCAGCAAAGGAAAGGGTCTATATCTGCAGACAGCCTGACCTAGAATGAAGCAAAACATTCCTAAGCTTACTTTTATATGGAAAAGCAAAGGACTGTCCATAGGTGCGTTGAAGTGACAAAAAATACATTAGTGCCAGTTGTGGGCACTTTCCAACATTCCAGAAAATCGCTGATTTCTGCCAAACACCATGGCCTGAGACCGAGCATCCGAGCATCCAAGCATGGGAGACAACCACCTACAATCCCTCAGCAAGAGCGAGAGAAGAACCATTGGCTCAGTTGTATCACGTGACGTTCAGCATCATGTACTACTCGTACTGCAAGACATCATTAAAATTTATTAGAAATGTTTGCTCGTCTTGCGGAATACTCACGGAACGAGTTACTCGCGACCCAAGGTTTTACTGTATATATAAAATACAGCTCTTTACGCTTTGTTATTTCAGCTTAAATTCTAGAAGGAATTGCTGGGTTAGGTTAAAGAGATTTGCTGGCTATTGTTAAGTTACTTCCCGAAATATTCTTACTTTGATAATACCTTACCTCTGCTGTTGAGTATATGGTTTTCTTACACTTTTGCTGATGTTATTAACAATATACTGCCTTTGAAAATATGTTTCATGAATAAAATGTTACCGTTGTAGCTTTATTTCTCGTTTAGTAGTGAAACAACATTTTAGCATACTTGTATCAGATATTTCACTATTTCATTTGCGGATTGTCTTTCATCCCTTTTTAATTAGTGTGTTCATCTTTTATCAGTTACTATCCACTATAAACCTTTGGCTATCCCATATGCCAGTGTGTCCTATATGCCCTAGCCCACCTGTCGATGCCATGTTTCTATCTTGCCATAGCTTCTCAACTCAACTTCTCTTGCTCAACTTGTAATTTTGACAAATTCCTTTGTATCGTTTCTGGTCTGGCTTTCTGCTTATAAAGACCTTTCTAACCCCCACTTTCCCCCCGATTTACATCTTCAGTTGGACACGTCAGCCATAGTGGACTGCGTGCTGTTCTATTTCTGTGTTTTTTCATGGTATTTTTTATGCCTGGCAGATGCCATTACCCCACCCCCGTACGTACTAATCCTGACACTGCTCTAACTACTACCAAGACTATGCACCTGATAAATATTGACCCTTTTCTCAAGACTTAGATCAAAGATAACCTTTTCCTTGGAGACTTTTCCGAATCTCCCCCTTTCCCCGCTCTGTCAAGTGCACTGTTCTTTTTCTTGTCCTTCCCTCTGTCACCCCAAAGTACCTATCATAAAGCTTCCGACGCTTTCAGTTTGTGACTTGGTAACAGATTTGTATGCTTATTGAACTTTTAAGTTCTTTGCACAAAATTACTGTTACGTTCCTCTTCAAACCCCCAGCATCGTAGGACAGTTATACACAGATGTCTGTTGAGTACCTGTTGGGCACATTCATACACGATTGAATGAAGTGATTTGCCCAACTCAGGTTTTAGGTGCTAAGAAGACCGGCCAAGCCTAATCCCAACACTCTCTTCTTTTGTTTGCGCTGTGTTGCTGCGGTTTGGAAGGTAATAAGGACCCGTAATGGGTATCTTTGTGCAGACACTTAATCCAGAAGTTCAAATTCAGATTTCCTCTCTTATCTGGTTTTTATCCAGCTAGAACTTATTTAATTTACTTGTGTAAAGATGACATCTCTTTCTTTTATATAAGGGAAAAACTTGAGCAGCCAAATTATACTTTGGGGTGGTTTAATGGAAGGCTTTTCCATTTTCTTTAGAATTAAATTTCCTCCCACCCCCAATTTTCTTGTTTCTTGCGGCAAATGTTACTTTTTCCCCCTTTTAACTAAATTGTGTTTTGCCCGTTATTTTTTCTGGTTGGTAAAATTTGTATTGCTAAAGTGGGATTCAACTTAACGGTTATTGTTTTGTGGCTGGAGTTGCATGGAATAAGCCCCCTCCCTACATAAAGCAAATGGATTTCATGCTTCAGCAACTAGCACAAAGCTAATTTCATGTGACAGAACACAATTTTCAAAGTAAACGTCCGGATGATCATAACGTCATCAGCGTCTTTAGAGTTGGAAGAGACCACAGTAATGGTTGGCTGTTGCAATCACCCAAGTCAACATCATAAGATAGAGTTATCCAGCTTTGGACTAAATCTTTTTTTTTTTTTTTTTTTTTTTTTTTGCCATTTCTCAAAGGCCACTCCTTTCATATCGTTCCAGTTATTCTAAGGTTTCTTTCCACTTCAAGTCTTGTTGGCCCTTTATCTCTCCATTCAGTGGCCGTTTGTTGGGCATGTACCCAGCTGCTCTCATCCTTGGACTGTGGCGCTACTCTTCTGACCAGCCTGCTTGTTCCCGTCTAAGGCACCCTGTCCCGCAACTGCTTCCAATCCATAGTCCACACGAATTCTAGTGTGCTTGGGGCGCAAAAGGACAGACATCTGCTTACCAGTGACTTTCTTCCCACCTGCTGCAGAGGTATCTGCCGCTGCCTGGCCACGTGACCTTGGACATTTACTGAACGTCCATTCACCTCAGTATTCTCAGTTGTGAAGGATGATAATACCTCTGTCACCTCACAGGGTGGTTTCACAGGTTAAACGGCACGAACGAAAGCCACTGTTACAGCTACGCAGACTCTGTAGTAGATGGTGCACTGTCCCAGGGTTCTAAATCTGTTCTAGGGCAGCGTCACCAGAAATGTCTAATCCTGCCTCACTCTCTGAGTCCGAGCTAAATGTCTGCAGCTGCTCACTGCTCCTACTCACCTGCTAGTTATTGATGTCAGAGTTCTTCTCCTTTCTGCTCCTTGAGAGCAACACCTTTTTGTTCAATCCTGTATTCTTTCCAACTCTCAGGACGGTGCCTTTCACCGGGGGCAGGGGAGGGCCCCTTGCGATGTGGTTGTTCTCATTCTCTCTGCACTCTGGCAGCCTTACCTGGAGGCCAGGCTATTCTTTAAAGCCAGTTTAGGGGCGCCTGGGTGGCTCGGTCGGTTAAGCGTCCGACTTCGGCTCAGGTCATGATCTCAGGGTCCGTGAGTTCGAGCCCCGCGTCGGGCTCTGTGCTGACAGCTCGGAGCCTGGACCGTGTTTCAGATTCTGTGTCTCCCTCTCTCTCTGCCCCTCCCCTGTTCATGCTCTGCCTCTCTCTGTCTCAAAAATAAATAAACGTTAAAAAGATAAATTAAAAAAAATAAATAAATAAAGCCAGTTTAGGTTCCGGGGCAGTGACACCATTGATTCTGCTGCTGTAAGCGAATTCACTGTATCCGGGCTCTGTCCTGAGAAAAAAAAGCTTCCGAACACACGAGAGAAACCAATTAGGTAAGAAACCGTAAAAAGCCGCTTGGTATTACTTGTGTGGGTGTGAAAGGCCAGCTGTGAGCACGGTCATGCCCCTCTTCCACCATCTATTTTTGTCGGTACATATTTTTTAATTCTCAGAAGGCAACGCAGTTTCTGAGAAAGAGATTGGCACTTGGAAAATTGTTCATCTTCCTGTTTTTCGAATAGTGCTGACACAGCGCGGGACCTCTGGGAATACGGGGTCTTAGTCCTCCCTTCCCCTCATGATTCGCGATGAGTGTTTCTATGTGGTGTCCAGATGACAGAAAGCGTGCGGAGAAAATGATCACCTACGTGCTGCCGAATCTATCCCATACGTTGTCCACCAGTGGCAAATGGACAGTGTGTTTGTACTGTGGTTTGGAGCCCATCGAGGAATAGCTGTGACATTAATACTTCTGCTCTGTGGCAGCTCCCTCCTGGGCACCGATGTCAATCCAGTTTCAAGTTGTAGTCCCTAACTACTGGGCGGAATTTTTTTTCTTTCCTACCCACTCGCTACGCCAAGTGCGGGAACCTCGCTTACGGATGTGAACCTTTTCCCAACCGTGTGTAACTGAATATATGTAACCTCAAGTAGACCTCTGATATTCTTGTTCAGTTTCTGGGCAGTGAAGGTACCGTTCTCCACCACTCTCGGGCTCAGAGAGTTGCTCCAAGAACTGGTAGGATGTAGCTCTTTCTCTTTTTAGCTTTTATTTCAAGAGTAGAGGAAAGTATGGGGAATAGTTCCTTTTTAATCATACCGTGGATACAGTACATCGTTGTCCTCTGGAAACTGTGCTGGGATGCTTCATTCTCCTGATGAGACTTCTGCGACTTTCTTATGTTTACCAGTCCCTTTTATAGTTTTGTATCTTCCGACTTACTGGGATTTGATGGTTATATTTGTATTTTTCCTCTGAAGGAATTTGAAGAGAAATAGATATATATGACAGAATTATATATGACAAAATTATATTAGATAATATAGAGTCCATTCTAACTCTAGATTTATTTTAGATTTGTTTAAGCCCCCAAAGCTCTTTCCCAGTGGTGTATGTGGAAGTAAATCACTGTTTATCTCCATGTTATAGGTAGTCGTCAACTACCTATATGATATCTATGCTTAGATTATCCACCTTGTGTATTTCCTGTGGCAGGTCTATACATTTTTATTGTACAAGCTTTATTTTAACTTCTTCCTCTTACCTGCCACATTTTCTTGGTGTCTCACAGAGCAGTTGGTGGTGCATGCTCAGTAAATGCAAGCTCACAATAATTATTAGGAAGGAAGCGCCTCACGGAAAACAAAAAAAAAAATCAAAAAACGTATTGCAAACTCAATGAGAACTGAATTTCGGGTTATCTCCTGCTATTAAGTAAGATTTCATTTGCTTACATTCCCTATTGCATATCGCAGAGTTGTCTATTCCTTCCGAGTAAAATGTAGCAAAATCCCCATGTGTGTGTAGGAACAAGGAAGTGTTGGATAAAGAACCTTTTCTCCACCATCTCCAAACCTTCTCCCCTCCCTTCCTCTAGAGTTCTGACTTCGGTGTCTGGCATAAAGCTTCCCTCATCCAACACTGGCCATCTGTGGGATCTGTGCAGGCCCTGATCCTGAAAGCATTTCGTACAGGCAGAGTTTTGACTGGGATTGAGACACTTAAAGGTTGATGACCGGATAGTGTGGGAAGAACAGCCAGGATGGAGCGAGTGGTAAAACCGGGCTGCAGAAGGGAGTCAGAGAGAAAAAACAAAAATGAGCTTCAATTCTCTCTAATAGTGCATGGACACACAAAATTTTCCCCCAGAATGTCACATGGATCCCACAAATAATCCATAGACTCTCAACGAGAATTTGGCAAGAGAGAAGAGAGAAAGGAAGGAAAGAAGGAAGGAAGGAAGGAAGGAAGGAAGGAAGGAAGGAAGGAAGGAAGGAAGGAAGGAGGGAGGGAGGGAGGGAGGGTGGTCAGAGGAGGAAGGACTATTTCCACCCTAAGACACAATCTCAGCCTTTTTAGTAACTTTAAAAAAAAAGTTTTGCGGGGCGCCTGGGTGGCTCAGTCGGTTGGGCGTCAGACTTCAGCTCAGTCACGATCTCACAGTTCATGGGTTCGAGCCCCGTGTCGGGCTCTGTGCTGACAGCTCAGAGCCTGGAGCCTGCTTCACATTCTGTGTCTCCCTCTCTCTCTACCCCTTCCCTGCTCATGCTGTGTCTCTCTCTGTCTCAAAAATAAATAAACATTAAAAAAAAATTTTGCATGAACAGGAGGACAAGTTTCCTCATCTTGTGATGTAAGGAGACATTGATTTGCATGACTGAAACGTTTCTTAAAACGTAATTTAGAGTTTGGCAGGAATGCAGGCTTAACGGGGGAGGGAAACTTGATCATCAGAATAACCATGGTGAAGTATTGCCCATCATTTAAAAACTTGTTAGAATTTTCGGCTAAAGACGTTGCTTTTTGTTTTTGTTTTTGTTTTTTCCTTTGAAAACATGATAGCATTAAGCATCATTATTAAAATACTGAGTTTAAAAGATGGAAAAATCTAAATAATTAGAAGTGTTAATGTCTTGGTCAAATTACGTTATATTTTCTGAATTAAAAAAATTCAACCTGTATCTTCCAGGAAGATTGTACTTGATCACTGTACTTGTACTTGATGATTGTACTTGGCAAAGCTTAAATACTGTCTTTAAAAGCCAGATGAATGTCCCATGCTCTTAATTCCCATTAGTGACAGTTCACATATTACAATGGAGACTTTTAAACTGCAATAGGGCTTATAATTAAAAGTAAATTATACTGTATCAGCTTTCAAAATGCTGACATTTCCAAATCAGAACTAATCATGCCTTATTGAACTTATTTAGGAAATAAGCTTTTAATTTGCAATATTATTCATAAAAAAAAGAAAACAAATGGTAAGGATTCCTTTTAATCTCATACTGGCTTATGCCAGTTTCTACCACAACTGATACATTGAGCCATGTGTTACCTTTTGCAGTATGATATTCCGTGAGGATTTCAAAGTATGCAGCAGTGTTGGAAATAAGCAAGTTTGTAAATTCACACAATCTCCATCAGAGCTGGCTTGACCTGTAAGCATTTCAAATAAATTCTTTGTGGGGGGGGGGGTTGTAAAAGAGAGACAGAGGCAGAAAGACAGAGAGATTTATGGGAACTTAATGGGAACTGTGGTGAAAGTGAGCCAGACCACATTTTCTGCTCACTCCTGACTTTTCATTATGGCCTATAGCAGTCCTTTGGACTTTCTTTTTCCTTTCTAGAATACTGCTTGTGAAATTTTGCCTATGGCAAACCACTTTTTTTTTTTAAATATTATGTCCGTTACTCTTTTTATTTTAATTTTTAGAGAGAGTGCGAGCAGGGAGAGGACAGAGGGAAAGAGAAAGAATCTGACTGAGTATGGCAAACCACTTTAAAACAGAAGTATTACATAGAGTAGGAGTAAAGTGGAAAGTGAGTATAATTTACAACATAAAAGGCCCGCTGACCTACCTGACCAGCAGGCATCCTTGCAAAAGGGCTTCCAAGTATTTAAGGCAAGAATATGAATGAAAATAATTATAATTACTGTGATTGCAGACAGATTAATCCTTTTGTAAAGCAACTTTTTACCAATTAAGTGCTTTTAAGTAATAACAGTTCAGTGCTCTACAGTGGGGAAGTCTTAAGGTCAGCAAACTTGGCTTTGAGGTCTGATTCTGATGTTCATGGGCAATATGACTTTGGAAATGCCACTTTACCCATCTGAATTTTTTTATCAACCATAGACTAGAACTGTGTTTGTCTTGCCTGCAGCCCATAAGTTCTTGAAAAAACAAGCAAGGTAAATATATATTGTAGTTACTGAAAATAGCTATCTTAAATGAATGCGATTATTATGATTTTGGTTCCTAACATTAATAATGTAAGTGGAAGTAGCTATTTCTAATTAACCTGTTTTGCTCATCAATGTAAGAAATAATTTCCTCAAATTTAGTGGATTTAATAAAACATTGTAATAATACAGTGTGAGTTTAACTATGATCCCTCATGTGTCTCAATATCCTAAAGAAATATTCAACTTTATTATCACAACTAGATAACACAAAATTATTGATTTCTATGTAGGCACTTATTGGTCATAGATTAGCAACTTCAGCTATTGCCATATGGACAATAAATCTTACTGTTATCTAAAAGCTGTAATCAATAGCCCCCTGCTATTGAGCTGTGAAAGTCTGTGGTTACTTTCTTTCAAGGAGTCCTGGGCACATTACCCTCTCATGTCTGCACCCCTCAGTCTGGTACATCAATCACCTGGGTGCTTGTTAAAATACAGATTCCCAGGCCCCTTCACCAATGAGGTTTTGGGATTTTGATTTTTGGATAAGACCTACAGGTGCTACTGATGCATACTAACGATTAGGTAGCACAATGTATTTTTTTTAAGTTTATTTATTTTGAGTGAGAGAGAGAGAGAGAGAGAGAGAGAGTGTGTGTGTGTGTGTGTGTGTGTGTGTGTGTGTGCACGAACAGGGAAGGAACAGAGAGACAGTGGAGAGAGAATCCCAAGCAGGCTCCACACTGTCAGCGCAAAGCCCGATGTGGGGCTCGATCACACAAACTGTGAGATCATGACCTGGGCTGAAAGAGTCAGACACTTCAGTGACTGAGACACACAGGCGCCCCTCGGTATCATTGTGTCTTGATCATTAAATTCTCAGCGTCTGATGAATCAGCAAGTGTCATTCTTCTAAATCTTATACAGAGAAAACCCATGGGGGGAAAGAAACTTTATCATACCTAATACAGTGATCAGTACTCTTAGATTTTCTTCTTACCAGCAGTTATGGCTAACTATATTTTTCTATTCAGGATGAGCAGAATTATTTTTGAAAAAAAAGGCAAATATAAGGTTTAAAGATTCAAATTCCTTTTGTACCTTTTGTTCAAACAACAGCCTCCGGATGTTAACAGAAATTATAGAGCTCCGTTTGGCAGAAGGGTTTTCTATTGCCAGCTGTAATAGACTCAATGTACAGCTGAAATAAATCATTGAAACTTTTCATCTGACCAGTTGGGAGCGTTTCCATTGATGTTACCAACAGGGTGTAAGCTGATTGCCTGCTTTTTACATGACTGACCCACCCTGATGTTACACTAGATATCCTGAAAAGATCTAGACTGCAAAGTAATTTGAAAGATCTGGCCATTGTTTAGTTACTCAAGAGAAGAGTTAACATGCGGTAGATGGTGGGAAAAAGGACATTTGGTGTTTTCACCGTCAACTTGGTGGGAGGAGGTAGACTGAGGTAGGGAAAAGGAAATCTTTAACTTTGAAGCCAGGGTTGATTGTTCTACGGAAGTAGTTCTTCAAGTGTTTTCCCTAACCAGCAGGATCGGGACACATTGGAGTTTGTCAAAAATGCAAATGTTCCGGCTGTACCCCAGATCTACTGAATCGAATCACCGGGGAGTGGGTCTGGCAATCTGTGCATTGACAAGCCCTCCAGGTGGTTCTTACACATGCTGAATCTTGAGAACCACTGCTCTACGGCAGAGTTTGTGAGCCCCTGGAGGCAGCACAACTACGCTTCCTTTCAGAATTCCCAATGCACGCGACACAGGAAGGGCCGGCCTGACCGTTTCCTTCTATTGATCTGAACCAGTGCTGCTCTGGTCCAACCTCCTCAGAAGCACACAGCCATCACCCGCCACTAGCAGATGCTGTAGCAGCAGGTTAGAAAGCTCTGCCCATCCTTCCTCTGTTCAGAACAACAGCAGGAAAATTGTCCTTTGTGATACACTAGGGCAAAACTTGCATGATTTTACCCAAGAATCTAGGTCAGCTTGTCTCTCACTAACATCAAAGCCCATCAGCCTCCTGTTAGCATCTTGTCACAATCTTTGATGATCTCTAGGCTCAAGAGCCTCACCTGTCCCCTTCATGGGACAGGTCCTGGATTTGTTGGCATCCCAGTGCCTTTCCATAGACAGGGCTTTCATAATGATCCTCTCAGGGCCACTCTGAGACTGGACATGTCTAGCTTTCTGCCCAAGTCAAGTTGCTCCGTAAGTATGCAACATAACGAGGCTGTGTTTATGCACATGCTTACGTTACGCATGGAAGGAGAGAAGGCAGGTCTTGGGAAAAATAGGGCACTTACAGAATAGGTGCATTCGCCACACACAGCCTAGAGGTTTCTTCCTCTTTCCCTTTTTCTTCCCCCTTCCCAAATGCTGGCTCTTTCCATGCCTACCTTCTTTTCTACAAACCTCATAATAAAGCCTACCTCTACCCCTGTAATCTGAAAGACAATTCTTAAGCATCACATACTTTGGGATTAATTGCGCTGAGTCAACTTGCTGGCTTTACTTCCCACAGCCTCTACAAAGGATTTCTGAAAACATATGGGAAAAAGCTTTCCTGAACATCATGGCATAAAGAAAAAAAAAATAAGAAAACATTCAACATCAGTTATTGTGTTTACATTTTTGTTTCTCTACCCATTAGCTGTTTAACTTTGGACAAATAGCTTTCTGACCCTGTTTCCTCACCTGTAAAATGGGATAATACTTATTGTACAGGGTTCTGTGTGCCTCATATAATTAATAGAAGGTGCATGTTCATAAGTAGATGCTTGAAAACTGGTAGCTATCATTTGTTCCTGTCCTGACATTTAGAATTTCATGTTGGCGTAACAGATTACATTTATCTGCAATGCAGAAGATGGAAGTTTAAAAAATAGAACTCTGTTCTTTCTTTATAATAATTTGACATTGAAATGAGTTATCCCAAAGATGTTTTGAAATCATCGTCCCTGAAGGTCTTTAAAATAGGTCACACTTGATGTAGATTGGTCTGGCTTGTCTTCAGTGACTGAGCTCTGAAACTTCTTCCCCATTTCTGAGATGTAACGATCTCTCCCCGGCCTAATGGACACATACAAAATTGATTTAAGTAACACAGATGAAAGCAAAGGGATAACAGTTGCTCTCAATTTACCAATTTCCAGTGTTTGTGAAGCGGTTCCTATATTTATCTTTTACTAGCAGCGATGATGCTTTCAACTTTCATACCCATAATCATCTTCCATCAGTTTTGAAACATTTTCTGTAATAGCGATTCAGTTAATAGACATTTCAGGCCCTCTAGACTCAGAGTTGGTAAATAATTTGTCCAGGATAGAGAGGGGCCAGGCATGTGTAATTTCAGGTCAGTGTTTCGACAGTGTATCCGCTGAACATAAATACGGTTTCCCCTTTTACTCTATTTGACTTTAGTATTTAAGGTAATTGGAAAATGTGAAAAGTAATATTTCTAATAATGAAACAAAATTGCTTTATTAAAGTCTCTTTTTCTGTATTTCTGTGGAAGAGCGGGGGGGGACTGTGATATAATCAGAAATACGTATTTGGTCTTTCTTCCAGTTCCTGGCATAGAGCGCCTCTTCCAATTCCCCAACTGATGAAAGCAGTCAAGGTGTCTTTCGTTTTGTTGCTCAGGTGATCTGGAAAGCAGCAAAGGATGGGGGCCTGATTGCAGGTGGAACAAGTTAGCGATTAGGGGAATGGAACTTTCAGCCCCACCCTTACCCGTGACCTCCAGGGAGGGGAGACTGGGCCGGAAGTTGACTTCAGTCACCAGTGGCCAATGATTCAATCAATCAGGTGTATGTGATGAGGCCTCCATAAAAACCCACAAGGAGGGCACTCTGAGAGCTTCTGGGTGGGTAGATACGTGGAGATTTGTGGAAAAGGGCCTGCTCTGAAAGGGCATGGAAGTTCCTCACCTTTTTTCCGTCCCTCGCCCACTGCGTCTCTTCCATCTGGCTGTTCCTGAGTTATATCCATGGTAATAAAAGGGTAAGTAAATGTTTCTCTGAGTTCTGAAAGACGTTCTGGCAAATTAATCAAATCTGAGGAGGGGGTTGTGGGAACCTCCAATCTATAGTTTATCTTTCAGAAGCACCAGGAACACCAGACTTGATATAAGTGTCGGAATGGGGGGAGCAGTCTTGTGGAACTGAGTCCTTAACCTGGGGAATCTGGCTCTATCTCCAGGTACTTGGTATCAGGATTGAATCGTAGGACCCTCCGTTGGTATTGGAGGATTGCTTCTTGCTTGGTCTGGGGAAAAAAAACCACACACACATATTGGAATTGGGGTGAAGAATCTTAGGCACAAATCCGAATGTGCAGGTTTCTACCTACTGTTAAAAAAAAGAAACCAAAATTCGGCTCGAGTGAGTTTGAGAAACCTTATTGGTTTTGTTCGATGATTCATGGATTATTGGGTAGCATCCAATCTAGCAGACAGAAAGGAACTCTGAGGAGCTGTACAAAACAAAAGACAGAAGGCACCGAAAACAAGGAAGTGGTTTTTTTGTGTTTTTGCCTCCAGGCAAAAAAGGAGGTTGGTTTTTGCAAAGTCCTGTATGGGGATTGGCTGAGATCTATCACAGATACCCTGGCCAGTGCTAATCAGGTGATTCCTGATTGACTGTGTTAAGATTCCAGTTCTGGAAGAGCCAGAAACTGTAGTTAGGTCTTGGGTTGGTGACGTGGAGATTGGTGTAAGAAATGCCAGTTTTTGACCTGTTGGCTTGTTTCTAACGACTACTCAATCTGTTTAGATCCTTAAACATATGCGGTTCTTTTTCCACTGCTTGCTTTACCTGCGTATACCTTCTCTCCCAGTGTGATTTTATGTGCCCCTTGGTTCTGAACACATAGTGAGAATTTATAAATATTGGCCTTACATTAATTTTAGATATACACTGATAGTTCTACAAATAAACACACGGCAGAAACAACACATTTTAGCGTATAAACCGTAACTGCTATTATGGTGTATGCTCCATTCTCTGAGATTGAGATTTATGCCTTAGGAAGTCGTTAAACCTTAAAAATGAAAGCACACACCAAATTAGAGTAACACTGATGAATGACCTATACAACAGATGTATCTACTCCTAAGCCTAGCTTAATGGCCAGATACGTTAGTCCTGAAAAAAAGTGGACTACAAAAAAATCTTATCTTGAGCTGATGAACTTAAATTTTAAATACCATTGGCCCCCTAATATGGGATAAGATTAGACTAAAAAATTACCAGTTGATCCACTGGCATCGTAACATTCTATTAAATATAGATGTATGGTGCCTGGGTGGCTCTGTCGGTTGAGCGTCTGACTTCGGCACAGGCCAGGGATCTTGTGGTTTGTGGGTTCGAGCCCTGCGTTGGGCTCTGTGCTGACAGCTCAGAGCCCGGAGCCTGCTTCAGATTCTGGGTCTCCCTCTTCCTCTGCCCTTCCATCGCCCCCCCCCCCCGCCCCGCTCATGCTGTGTGTGTGTCTCTCTCTCAAAAATTGACATTAAAAATTTTTTTTAATTTAAATACAAATGTAATAATACGTGAGAGTTTCTAATTTTGGTACTAATAATTTCAGATTTGTGGCAGTTTGGTAGTGTGCTACTTAGGATAAAAGGAGTTGGTACTCTTGGCAGTGTAATCAAGAACAGCCTATTTGAGAAAAAAATACTTGGGGAGGTTAACAATTTCCTTTACGAGAAGCCTGTGGATGTTGATAATTGGAAATGAAAGGTTTTCTGCTCCAGGACGGTGAGTGTAGGACCCAAGAAGCACTATGATGTAAATAAAGTGTGGTTTTTAAGTACATAGAACGAAACAAAATTTTTAGATGGGACCTAGACTTTCCTGATAGAAAACTATGGGTTGTAGGATGAGGACTCATTCCCACATCAAACCACTGCAACAAGCCACAGTCGACCTCATGAAGCTAAGGAAATTTAGCTTCTGAGGAAGTTAGAAATCCTGATGAGGGAGGAAGCTGCTGCTAATGATAATTACAATAAGCTGTTAGGCTTGTTACCCACTAGGTATTAGGCTAAGCGCTTGAAGCGATTGAGTTCCTTGTCACAAGTACCCTCAAGTGCAATACTTTACTGTACCCATTGGGTGGGTCAGGTCGCCGAGGATCAGAGTGAACCACCTTGGTCACACAGCTAGTTAGTAGTGGTGGGATCTGAACTCAGGTGTGTCTGGCTCCAGAGTCCATATTTGGTACTGTTAGGCTCTAAATTCTATGACAGCTACCCCCCTTTTTCATTGTCCCCCCCCCCCCACTTTGAACTATTGCACAGATACTCTAAATAGCCCAGGTAGTAAGTCAGTGTAGGTTATCCAATAGAAATTTTGGGGAAAAAAGGATCAAAAGCTAGGTAGGACCCCTTAACTCAGTCAAGCACAAACCTGCCCTCCAGCCCATTGACCCTCTTCACCTATCTAGAAGACTTGTGTAGCAAGAAAGATGCAGGAAATGTTTTCTGTTGCCCTTGCTCTTCTGGCCACCTAATCCTTTCCAGAATGAGTTGTACCTCCCCAAAGCAATGAGCTAGATTGTTCTTGGAAGAACAGGCTTAGCTTTGTCAGAGATCCCCAATACCAGTGCTACTGTCTAGCTCATGGTTTGCTAAGTGGAAAAACCTACCTTTGTTCTTGGATTCCTGATAAAGGCTTTTCCTTACTATCTCTTGGGCCTCAGAGTAACAGAAAAACCTAATGACCAAGAATAGCTCACTCCTCTGGATGAATTTTGCTACTTGGGAGAAAAGGTTGGTCTTTGCATATCATGAAAGTCCCTGCCCTTGAGGTGGTGATTGGAATCCCGCTTTGAGTTTCTGGTGGTCTCTTTAACAAAATGAGAGAAATGGGCTTTTTAGATGGCATCATCTTTGTGTCTTTGTAGAACAGACTTCATATCATGGAAGCTTCGCAGTTGGCTCTCCTTACTGTTTTTCCTTATATTTGGAATCAAGTGTTAAATTTTTATTTCCTCTTAGGAGCAATGGAGGCAAAATCCTCCATTCAAGACTAACTGGGCATGTTTCATAGATTTACAACGGATCACTCCAGCTCTCTCCTTGCCTGAGACCTAGGGAGTGGGAATCTGTTACTCTTAGTTGAGCTCTGAAAGGCTACTTAGTATGTCTGTTTTACAGGATTTATGTTTCTTGGGTAGAATAAACCCTTCGTCTGACTCCTATAGTTTGTCACTCTTCCAAGAGTCTAGGGTCAAAGTACAAGTGATGGTGAATTTGTCTTTATCCTGGGGTTTCGAAACATTATGTTAATGCCAACTCCCATATTCCGTGTTAGTTGGGCTATTGACTACTAGTGATTTTTATATTCCTTTTTAGTATTCAAGAGAAGCTATAGAGTATCCTTGCTTTCCTACAAATTGGGAGTTTTATAATTCAATGGGTATTGACTTCAGCAGTTTGTTATAAACTCTCAGAGTATTAAAAAATCGTTAGGTTGTAAAAAAAATGCCATTTGGCCCTCAGAATATGCATGGTAGTTCTCTACATTTGCCAGAATAATTCACCTTTGAATCTTTCCTGCATCTGTCTCCATCTTTTAATCCTTAATTAATGGCAGACATTTATAGAGTACTCCCTTTTTGCCCATTAGACTTAGTAGCTTAAGAAATCCAATGCATTTGGTTGGAGATCATGCACCGAGTTCTTTCCCTGAGACCGTAAAAATAAGAATCTTTAAAAGCAGACCAAATCTTAATTGTAATTGAAACTTGCTCCTCAATTTCAAATGAGTTTATCTTGATTGATTTCCACCCAGGAGATGGCAATACTTGCCTCCCTAATTTTTTTGAGACCATCCACAGCAATACGAAAGAAAAAAGTAAGATTAAGTAAGTTAGTGCTCATTTGGAATTTCATCTTCTTCTCCCATATTTCCTATGTCAGGAGGGGAAAGATAGAAGCTTAGATAGGAAATTCCAAAGTCAATATATTGTCTCTCTGACGTGTTTTGCGTTGGAACAGTTCAAAGTTAAATATAAAACTCAAATGAAAGACTGCAAATCAGAACCTGGAAAATTAACATTGGCATGTCTCAGTAAGACTCTTACCTTTTTTTAGTTTGCTTTATTTATTTACTTTAATGTGAAATTTATTGTCAAATTGGTTTCCATACGACACCCAGTGCTCATCCCAACAGATGCCCTCCTCAATACCCATCACCCACCCTCCCCTCTCTCCCACCCCCCATCAACCCTCAGTTTGTTCGCAGTTTTTAAGAGTCCCTTAAGACTCTTAGTTTTTTGACACAATGGAATACTATTCTGACTATGCGGAGGAAGTTTTTGTTTCCATTAATGGCTTATTTCAGCATAGCTGGGTCTAATGAAGGTAAGCTCCCATTCGTATCTCAGGACTGTCATTACCAGATAAGAACTTGAACCCCTGTAAAGCAGGGTGCCTGGGTGGCTCAGTCAGTTAAGTGTCCGACTCTGGATTCTGGCTCAGGTCATAATCTCCCAGTTAGTGGGATTGAGTCCCATGGCTTGGCACTGACAGCATGGATCCTGCTTGGGATCGCCTCTCTCCTTCTCTCTCTGTCCCCCCAATCCCTGCTCATGCTCTTTGTCTCTGTCTCTCTCAAAATAAACAAACTTTAAAAAAAAAAAACTCCTGTAAAGCAATTTATGAAATCCTGTATGATAAAAGGAATCTTAAAACGCCAGTATTGACATGAGAACCTTAGTAATTTCACTCATCAGGCTTGATTGCCAAAAATAGATGTGTTCCCACCTGCTTAAAACTATTTGATTCACTGGGAAAGGAATTTAAATTACAAAGAAGGGATATATTAACAATAAAACTGAAGCTTGCATTTAGGAGCTACATTCTAATGAATAACTAATTAACTACTTCAAGAAAGCATTTGAGACCAGAGATTTGGGGACTTTGTGTTTTGGAGATTTTTTTTTTTTAATTCTTCAAGAGCATCTTTCCATTTACAAGTGCATCTTCCTGTATTATTTAGTTTAGATATTGTCATGCTTAGATTGAAGTATTTTCTTTTCAAAATGCCAGTGAAATAGTGAATGAAGGACGTGAGATTTCAATGACCTCACACCTTCAGTAGCTCCTTGTTTCCTCTTGATTAAAGAACAGTAGACATGTGATGATACTTCCTAAAATTTCAAAAACTTAGAGCAAAATCCATGTCTTCTAGTCAATGGATACTTTGTAAAGCTCACGAGGCCCAGTCGGCCTTACTGTGGCTTTCTTATTTTTCTGACTGTCTTTGTGTATGCAGAAACCTTATTACAACATGACTGCATCCAGCCATTTTGTGTTCATTTGGTCAGTATTTATTGCACGCCATCTATGTATTGGTTGTACTAGAGGATGGGACTCAAGGATGAGTGGTACACTGTGCTTACCCTCAGAGTTCATGAGCTGGCAGTGGAGACAGACAAAAACAAATTTGGCTCCTCAAGTAAATGAGCAGTGGGTGGAGATCAAGAATGAGAGTGGGTAGTGGTTGACCTAGATGGGGCAAGGATGGCCTCCTCAGAGAAAGAGCATTTGAGATGGACCTAAATGGTGAGAAAGAATCAACCACGTGAAAAGTGAGAAGCACAGTCCATTCTAGCCACGTGTCAATACGTGCATAAGGCAATGGGTGGAAAAGATGCACATGTTCAGGAAATGGGGAGAAAGAAGACTGGTGTGTCTGGAGTATAGTGAGAGCAGGGCATGAAACAAGATAGAAGGGTCTAGCTGTGCAAATCAGTAGGAGTCTAGACACGGTTTGCAGGGGCAATGGAAACGAGCAAGAATTTTAAGCGCAAAAGGCATACCACAGAATGAAGTATGCAGATGCCCATTTAATTTATGACGTAAAATTGGTGTTGTTTAAAGGAAATCCCAACTCGCAGGAGTCTGACAATCGCTTTGGGGTTTGCTCTAGTTAATAACAGGTGATAAAAGTCTGCTTCAAGGCAGTAGCAGAGGACAGAGAGAAAAGTAAATCAAGTCCTTACACATTTTGGGGATTGGGTAGATGCAACTTGGGAAAGTAGGAGTCATAGTATAGGTTTATCAACTGAAGGGGAGGGGGGCGGGAATCAAGGGCAACTCTGATGTTTCTGGTCAGTACGGTTGAACTTTGGTGCCTGATCAGGAAAGGGAGAGGCCTGGGATCTGGAATAGATGAAGGTCAGGTCGTTCTAAGTGTGAAACGTTTTTCAAACACCTAAGATGTCAAAGAGGCAGTTGGAAATGTGCAGCTGAATCTCTGAAATGAGACTTGGCCTAGGGATACAAATGTGGGAATCATAAAACATACAGATGATATTTAAATCCAGGGGCCTGGGTGAGCTTACCTTGGACTACACAGTTATTTTAGAGAGCTTAGTAGATCATAAAACTTCCTAGCTTAGCCTTGAAAACTTAGGCTGATCAGCCAAGATAAGACATCAGCATTCTCTTTTATTAGTTGTCCTCAGGAAGGCATTTTAAGTGTAATATAATATGCAGCCAAATTCCTTTTCTTTCTGGAGCATCTGAAGCTTGCATGTAGAATAAATGGGTCTAGTGAATGGTCTATATTGAGGAACTAATCCCCTGATTAATCTCCCCTCCTAAACCAATAGTTGGCTTTAAGTGCTCGTGACCTAAACCCCACAACAACAAATCAGTAACCGTGACAAAACCGACTACCTCCGTCTCCTTTACCATGGAAGATTTTTTTTGAGATACGGTAAAGACGGCCTGTATTAAAGCAAGACACAAATGGGGGATCAAGGTCAGACTGCTTCTTCACGTCAGTGAACTACTGTCTGGAAAAGTTGAGAAACTCCTTTTGCCCCAGAGAGATGATGGATAAGCCTGATCTATGTTTTGGGGAGCATACTTTTAACAAAGGGCATAGATCTGCTTCACCGTGAGACAACCTAGGAGTCAATGTCGTTACTTCAGCAATGCTGAAGGGTGCTACTGTGGGGAAGGAGTAGTCAATTGAAGTTGCAAGCCATAATTCAAAGGCGCTGCTGTTGGCCATGTGGTTGTCCTGCCAACTGCCTTCGAGGTAAGGTGCTTTGCGTCAGTAAGTGTCATAGAAGTCATCAAATAGGTGGCAACCTGCTCTTGGTTGGGACCAGCATCAGTCATCATTCAGAGTTGCAAAGAAATAACCAATAACTCTGGGGGGTGGTGTAATGGATAAATAAGGCTCTTAATTGCGCAAGGAGTCAAGACCTTTGAAATGTAAGACGATGGTTCAAGTTGGCCAAAGGCAAAAGTATGATGAAGAAAACAAATTTTCTGAGCACATCCTTAGCAGCTTGACTCTGTCCTTTTTTTTTTTTTTTTTTAATTTTTTTTTTCAACGTTTATTTATTTTTGGGACAGAGAGAGACAGAGCATGAACGGGGGAGGGGCAGAGAGAGGGAGACACAGAATCGGAAACAGGCTCCAGGCTCTGAGCCATCAGCCCAGAGCCCGACGCGGGGCTCGAACTCCCGGACCGCGAGATCGTGACCTGGCTGAAGTCGGGCGCTTACCGACTGCGCCACCCAGGCGCCCCAACTCTGTCCTTTTTAAAACATTTTTTTACAGTTTATTTTTAATTTTAATTTTAATTTTTTAAATTTATTTTTGAGAGGGAGGGAGGAAGGGAGGGAGACACAGAATCCGAAGCAGGCTCCAGGCTCCGAGCTGTCAGCACAGAGCCTGATGTGGGGCTCGAACTCACCAACTGTGAGATCATGACCTGAGCCAAAGTCAGATGCATAACCGACTGAGCCACCCAGGCGCCCCGACTCTGTCATTTTCCTTGAATGAAAGGATGGGGGAATTAATCGAGGTCTATTTGACTAGAGAAGTCTCCTGCCCAGTGTTGTGGGGGCAGAGGGGAGGGGAAGTGCCTGCCTTTCAGAAAGTGATCACAGGAGGAACAATCTTCCCTAGGAAACACTTAGTTTTGTGGTGTAGAGAAACTGACCTTGAAGATGATGTATATCTAGTTGAAAGCAAACTTGTATACCAACTTGACCAACTGTAGCAGTTGGAATAGGCTGAATTCAGTTGAAGCAACAAATATTGCTGATCATGTGTGCATTCTGGACTCGGCAGTCCTGCGCCCAGCTTCTTTGTGCCAGGGTGTATGCACACTAATGGAACTGGCCCAGTGTCGAACACTTCAAGGTCAGAGAAAAAAGGACCCGGAGATAAAATGAGAGAGGCCTTACGGGTTTGCTCAAAAGGGAAATACACACCTGCACATGCATGTTTAAGGCAGCTTTGTTCCTAACTGCCAACACGTGGGAGGAAAGGTGATGTCCTTTAGTAGGTGTGGATAAATGAATTGTGTGTCTTGTCAGTGGCCTATTACTACTAAGGAATGAGCTTATGAAAAGGCACGGTGGACACAAGGGCATATTACCAAGTGAAAGAAGCTCTTCTGAAAAAGCTACATGCTTCATGATTGCTGCTATGTAGTACTCTGGAGAGGGCAACGCTATGGAGACAGAAACAAAGATGAGTGATGGCCAGGGGTTGGGAGGGAAGGAGAGATGACTAGATAGAACACAGAATTTTCAGGGCAGTGAGACAATTCTGTATGATGCCAGGATGGCAGTTCGAACTCCTTATACATCTGTCAAAACCCATACTATGTACAATACCGAGAGTGAACTCGAATATAAAATATGGACTTGGGGTACTGATGCTAGGTCAGTGTAGGTTCATGAAGTGTAACAAATATGCCACTCTGGTGGGGGATGTTGATAATAGGGGAAGCTAGCTTTTGGGGGGCAGCGAGTTCATCTCTATACCTTCTCCTATAGTTTGCTGTGAACCTAAAGTGCCTAAAATATAGTTCATTATAAAAAGGGGAAGACTATGCCACTTGCTCACAAAATTCACTGGCCAAAATGAGGTAAGGAAGTCTATTTCATCCATAGGGAAAAACAGAATACTCTAATATACTCTATAACAACCTATTCTTCAAGGTCAAGAGCTCTACTGATTTGGCCCTCAGTCCACCATAGTAACTAAAACAGTGTCTTACATGTAGATGTTCAGATAGTTAAGTAAAAGGGATTTTGTAAGAGTATCTTATAAACATGAAAGAACTAGAGTTCGGGATTAAATAATGAAGATGAGGGGCGCCTGGGTGGCTCAGTCGGTTGAGCGTCCGACTTCAACTCAGGTCACGATCTCACGGTCTATGAGTTGGAGCCCCGCATCGGGCTCTGGGCTGATGGCTTGAAGCCTGGAGCCTGCTTCCCATTCTGTGTCTCCCTCTCAGCCCCTCCCCCGTTCATGCTCTGTCTCTCTCTGTCTCAAAAATAAATAAAACGTTAAAAAAAAATAATGAAGATTACTCACCAGTAATATTTAAATGATCCATCATTAATTGCAGTTTACAGTAATTGTATGTCTTAATAGCTATTCTTTGTGTGCTACCGGCAGACTCATGACACAGTTTATTTCAAAATTCAGTTAATCTGAAGGCATGTTAAAGACATTGATTCCATTTGCATATGTAAGATGGTCTAGGCTTGTTTATTTTAATTGCTTCTGTTTTGATTATAAAAGACAAACATCCCTTTGTAGTACTTGTGGAGAATACATGAAAATAAATACATGAAAATAACAATCATTTAATTCAATCAACTGTAGAAAACTACTTCGAATCTGTTTTGCTATCAACATTCAGTTGCTTCTTAAAAAAAAAAAAAACTTATGGTAAAATACACATAAAACTTAGCATCTTAACCATTTTTTTAAGTCAAGATTTTATTTAAAAATAACCTCTACAACCAACATGGGGCTCAAACTCAGACCCCCTGAGATCCAGAATCACATGCTCTACTGACTGAGCCCACCCCCCCTCAACCCACCCTCCCACCCCCCATCCTAACCACTTTAATATGTACAGTTCCATAGTGTTAGGTACATTCAATCATTCAATCCCCAGGAGTTACTCATTTTGCAAAATGAACTTTGTACCCGTGAAACAACTCCCTGTTTCTTCCTCCCCCAGCCCCTGGCAACCACCATTGTACTTTTTCTATGAATTTGAGTATTGCAGTTAACTTAGGTAAATGGGATTTGTCCTTTCGTGATTGGCTTATCTCACTTGGCCTACTGTTCTTAAGGTTCCTCCATGCTGTAGCATGTGTGAGAATTTCCTTCCTGTTTGACACTAAATATTCCACTGTTGAGTGTATACCACATTGTTTATCCATTCATCTGTTTGACACTTGGGGTTCTTCCACCTTTTGGCTGTTGTGAAGAGTGCAGCTATGAACGTGGGTATGTAAATATCTCAAGACCCTGACTTCAGTTTTCTGGGGCATATGCCCAGAGGCAGAATTGATTTATCCTACAGTAATTCTCTTTCTAATTCTTTGCAAAGTTGCCATACTGTTTCCTGTAGTGGCTACACCATTTTACATTCCCACCAATAGTACACAAACTTACTAATTGTCTACATTCTTGCCAAAAATAAAACACACTCTTATTTTCTTGAATTTTTATTATAGCATTTTGGTGGGTATGAGGTGATAGCCTGTTGTGGTTCATTTGATTTTTTTTTTTGATGGGTTTTTCAGATCTATTTTCATGTATTTCAGTGAAATAACTTAAAATCTGTTAAACTTGATTGGTTAAAATGCCTTTGGCTGCAAGGAAAGCATAACTTCCACTCAAATGTACTGAAAGAGAAGAGTTGAAGGTAACTATTTTGGGGAAATACCACATCATAGTTTTGAGAACTTCTTCATTAAACTTTGACTTTACCCCAGATAATGAGAACAATCGATGGAACAGATGTTTCAGGGAATACACTTCAGTGCTCTTCTAAGGGAGCAGGATGGTTTGTAGGGTTAGAACATCAGGATACAAATCCTAGTTCTTTGCTTAAAAGCTGAATGGCCCACAAATTGATTGACTTTAGTAGATTGCAAAATATTTCTGCAATAGGCAATTGACAATTATCTGAAGTCTTCCACAAGGATTTTTGTCAGTGTTCATTATTCCTGGGATTAATACACATATTCATCTCTGGGTTCTGATTCAGGCACCCTTCCTGTGCTATTTGATAGCTGTCATTCTCTGCTATCTACTCTGAAATAGTTGGTCATATTCTTAAAAGTTTCTAATGTTTCAGTCATTATTGTGTTGTCTACTGCTCACAGGAATGAGTTGTCTTTGCCCTATCTCCAAATCTGTTGACTTCTCATGTAAAAACATGAGGTTTTGGGGGAACAGTCTATAATGCCGTTCTCAGGGAGAGGAGTATAAGAGGAGAAGTTGGGGAGGTTAAGTAAAGAAAGAACCAGGTAATGAAGGGTCTCCTGGGCCAAACTCAAGAGATGACAGCTTTTTTTTGTAGCATTTGAATGCCTAAGTGGGAAGTATTGGGTTAAATGGTATGGAGGTGGATTGGAGAATAGCTATAAACACCAATATACGTTCAGAGATCTTTGCAGTGTTTGAAGAGAAATGAAGTTATGTATTAAGGTAAGAGCAATACTAAGGGGCAGTTAAAAAATAGAATAGACAGGGCAAGGTAAAGTAAGGTATGGAGAAGGCGAATGACGTCAGAATTCATGATCAGGAGATGGTGGAACTAATGACTGAAGAAAAGGGTTTTGAGGGAAAGAAAAAGACTTCCTTTTGGACACATAACCATGGAACATCCAATTTGGGGATGGATAGGAGTATGTGGGTATTCATTTTTGGAGCCCTGGAGAATGTCGTTGGCCTGGACATGTAGAGCTAGAGTCTTCAGTGAGGAGAGAGTGATTGGAGCCATGGGAATGATGGGAAAGGATGAGCTTGTGTAAGGAGAGCATGGAATTCAGGAACAGAACTGTGGTTGTAGCATTCCAGGGATGGATGAAGGCAGAGAAGACAGCAAAGCATAATAGGAAGGAGTAATGAAATATTTAAACTACTACAGACAAGATGCCCATGTTTTTCTTCAGCAAGGTTTTAATTAATGTCAGATCACATTAGCAAGGAAAAAATTACTTTTCCCAAACTTCTTTAAGTGTTAACCCAAAACTTAGGTGGATTGGGCACTCAGCATGCCTTCCCTATGTCTGGTTCTAATAAGAGGTAGATAGGATCTAATACAAAACACAAATCTGAAAGTAAGAAATAGAACTCATAAAAATTGACCCAGAAAAGTGACCATGAGATAAGGTAGAGCTTGAGAGTTGAAGACCTGAGTGCTAGTGAAGATTTTGGCACTGGATAGCTGTGTGATCTTGAACATCTAATTGAACCTGGCAGAAACTCGGTTTTATCATCTGAATATTAGATCTTTTCTTCATTTCCTTTCTGCTCTCAAATTTTATTTTAACGGTGCCTAGGTGGCTCAGTTGGTTGAGCTTCCAACTCCTGAGTTCAGTTCGGGTCATGATCCCAAGGTCATGGGATCAAGCCCCATGTTGGGCTCTATGCGGAGAGCATGGAGCCTGCTTGAGATTTTCTTTCTCCCTCCCCTTCTGTCCCTCTCTGCTGCTCTCATGTTCTTGGTCCCTCTCCCCCCCCTCCCCTTACCCCCCCAAAATAAACAAAATTGTATTTTAAAAGCAAAGCCATACATTGCTTTCATTCAAGGTCAGAGAAATGTGTCCTAGAATAAACAGTAAAATATTCTATTAAAATTTCCACTTAGAAATTTCCATCATTCACTTTCAGTAATGTTTTTTATTTGGCTTTAAATGCTGAAAAACAGTTGACCCTTTCTCCCACTCTCTACTCCCCACATACAACAACCAGTTACCTATTCTCTATGAGGTTTTATTATGTTTACATAAGCCACATAAAAGATTATGCAGTCTTTGGTATTGTCTTGTTTCACTTGGCATAATGCCATTGAGGTCCATACATGTTGGAGATAGCAGATTTTCTTCTTTATAGCTAAGTAATAGACGTGTGTATGTGTGTGTGTCTGCGTGTGTAATTTTTTTAAAAAATCATCCAATGGACACATAAGTTGCTTCTCTCTTGGCTATTGTAATATGCAGTGAACATTGCAGTGCATATGTATTTTTTTGTGTGGTTGAGGAAAAATACCAAGAAGTGGAATTACTGGATCGTATGGTAGTTTTTCTTTTAATTATTTGAGGAACATCTATGCTTTATTCCACAGTGGCTGCTTCGACTTAGATTCTCATCAAGAGTGCACAGGGTTCCCTTTTCTCCACATCCTTGCCAACACTTACTATCTTATTTTTTTGTTTGTTTTTGTTTTTGGTGGGTTTTTTTGGCAACAGTCATCCTAACAGGTGTGAGGTTATATCTCCATTGCAGTTCTGGTCTGCACTTCGCTGATGATTAGTGATGCTGAACATCTTTTCACGTGCCTGTTGACCATCTGTGGGTCTTGTTTGGGAAGAATGTCTAATCACATCTCCTGCCCATTTTTTTTCTTAAGAGGGGAGTTTGTCTCTCTCATGTAAAAGAAGCTCCAAGGACAATGGTTCAGGTTGGAGTAGGGGCTTCACGACATCATCAGGGACCCAAACGTCGTCAGGTTCACTCTTGTGCCTTTTCCAGCTGTGGTCCTTCTCTTCCATACTACCCCTTACAGCCAATGCTATTGCTCATTTGTCATCTAGAAGAGTGGTTCTCAGGTTGGCTATACACAAGATTTTCAAGTTGTCTAGGTGTGTCTCAACACCTGGGCCACAACCCAGAACAATGGAATTAAAATCTCTGGGAGTATTGGGAGTGGACCCAGGCATTCTGTCCATTTTTAAATGAGATATTTTTTGGTCACTGAGTTGTAGGAGTTCTTTATATATTTTGTATATTAACCCCTTATCAGATAGAATTGGCAAAATATTTTCTACCATTCAAGAAGTTGCCTTTTTATTTTGCTCATTGTGTCCTTTGCTGCACAGAAGCTTTACAGTTTGATGTGGTCCCACTTGTTTATTGTTTGTGTTGCCTTTGTTTTTGATGTTAGATTAAAAAATATTATTGCCAAATCCTATGATTACCACCTATATTTTATTCTGGGAGGTGTATGGTTTTTGGTTTCAAGCCCTACCTTCAAGTATTTTTTTCCACTTGGAGTTAATTTTTGTGTATGGTATAAGACAGTGGTTCATTTTCATTCTGTTGCATGTAGCTGTCCAGTTTTCCCAACACTATTTGTTGAAGAGACCATCCTTTCCCCATTGTGTATTCTTGGCTCCTTGGTAAAAGGTAAATTTACCATTAATGTGTGGGTTTATTTCAAGGCTCTTGATTGTGCTCTATTAGTCTATGCGTCTGTTCTTAAGCATTTTCTATACTTTTTTTGATTACTATAGCTTTATAATATAGTGTGAAATCACGAAGTGTGATGCCACCAGCTTTGTTCTCTTTACAGATTACTTTGGATATTTGGGGTCTTGTGTGGTTCCATCCAAATTCTAGAATTGTTTTCTTTTTTTTGTTTCTAGGGAAAATGCCAATGGAATTTGGATAGGGATTGTATTGAATCTGTAGATTGTATTCTAGTGTAGTATGGACACTAGATAATACTAATAATACCAGTCCACGAACACGGGATATCTCTTCATTTAGGTCTTCATTTTCTTTCATTAATATCTTGTAGTTGGCAATATAAAGGTCTTTAACTCCCCTGGCTGAATTTATTCCTACCTATTTTACTCTTTTTGATGCGTCCATCTCTTGTGTATTTACTCCAGGTTCTTGCTTTGTGTTTATCACCTATAGCAACATATCTATGATAATTGTCTGTTTTAAGTTGATAACAACTTAAGTTGGATTCTATTTTACAGCTCAAAAACTTTACTCCCCCACCATGGTTTTGTTTCTAATGTCAAATTTTATCTTTTTATGATGTGTATGCCTGAAGTAATTTTGTACTCTGTTAATTTTACTTTTTGCCTTTCAACCTTCATACTGCCTTTATAAGTGGTTACTTATACCTTTATTATGTATATACTTCACTATATATATATACACACATATATTATACCTTTACTGTAAATGATTACCACTACCTTTACTGTATGTTTACCATTCCAGTGAGGTTTATTCTTTCATACGTATCAGCGATAACTTTATTCTTTAAAGTTTCTATTTTAATTCCAGTTTTAGTGATCACTTCAAAATCCTCATCTGGTCAATGATAAGGCCTTGCTTTAATGTTTGTCACATAAATTTTTAAAATGTGGCCTGGTTTTTTCATTCACATATTTGTTATTTCCCTATTAGGCTTATTAATTCTTGTTTATTCCCCAAAGAGACTAACAAAATGCCTGTAGACATGTTTGTAATAGAGGCTCGATAAATGTCTTGGGTCTGGCTGAGGTCACCTACCTTTCCATTCAACCTTGCCCCATCATTTCTTCTGTCTACCCTTTTCATCTATTCCCATGGTTTTTAGTACCATTTCAAGGAGGAGTTGAGTAGTTACAGCACTGTGGGTGTTCAATAAATATTAAGAGCACACTTTGCATTCTCATTTAAATTATGTTTCATTTCCAAGACAGGTTAGAATTGGTAGTTTGACTCTTGTTTTGCTGAGTTTTATAGAGGCAACACTCCTTTTACCCCAAACACTCCTGTTCCACAGATTTTACACCCTAATTATATCTATTAGACATCTGTGATACTCCACTATATTTTTTGCTTCTTTGGTTTTAACTGGCATCTCTTCTATTCTAAACATAGCCTTACTTCATGCTTGTTTTCATTCTTGGATTTCTAAGTCTTAAAATGTTGGTGTCTGAGTTAGTCATCTTCTAGGATTCTCTAAAATAGTGCCCACTACTCCATTTCCTGACAAACTCTATTCATACAAGATCCTTCTCATTAACACAAGGACCTAAGATGACTTTTGCCCATATATTTTTTTTTATTACCACCTATATTAACTTTTAACCAGCTCTTTGACCTTGGGTAGGTCTACTGGCCTATCTGGGTATGGCTAACATAAAAAGGTGTGATAACTGTAATTCCTGCTTCTCCATATTGCTAATGTAGCATTCATCATGATGAACTGCAATTATATTTGGTAATTTGTCATATCCAGTGGACTACAAACTCTTGAAGGGATGTTGCAGCTCTCAGGGGAGGTCATAGCTATTGCTGTAATCACCCCACAGTCCATCTCTGGTCATAAATGTGCTTAAATATTTGAGTAAATGACCCTTTGAGACACTTGATCAGCCCACATGACTACATTTTCTAAATCCTTGGGGCAGTGTTTAAAGTTTGTGGCTTGTATTTTATATATTCTTTTGTGCTTTTCTGTGCTTGGAAAGCTTTTATATAGGATTTCCTCTAAAGACCTACAAAAACTTCATATTACCTAAAAAACGATTTGAACAATATGGCCATCCTGTCTACCTAGGGACATGTTTTCCCTAACTCTGTTCCACATTGCTCCACAATTAATAAAACATTCATAACTGAGGTGATGAAAGTAAAATATGAAATGCAAATCTACCATTTTCATTATGTATATGTATCACTACATTTTTATTGTATACATTATTTTAGAAGTCTCCGATGGCAAGAACCCTGAATATGCAGCTCTCTTTTACTGGAGCAGCCTATCAATTGTATGATACCCTATAACTTTAAAGGTCCATAGGCTAATTCCTATGGTTATTATTTTATTATGTAATGTGGTAAACTATTCCTTGCAGCAACAAGCAATCTGTAGCTCTCAAATCAGATGCTGCCGGATATCATCTGGGAGTATGTATATGAAAAAAGTGAACAAAGAAAGGGGAAATCTAGTGGTCTAATGGCTCGATCAAGGGAATAGTTGTTGGTAACAGTAAGATAGTTCTATTTCTGGCTCTACTCTCCTTTCTTGGCTACAGGCTGCCAAAGCGCTCATTATTACTTTATTGTATTGTATTGTTTTTTAAAGTGATTATTTCCATGGTAACAAGGCACTATTCCAGGCATCAGGGAGGCATGACAGCCACAGTGGAGTTGGAACCAGCAAAGATCAAGGGGGTGGAGGAAAAAGGAGTGGGGGTATGAAGAACTTTGAGGGCAAAGATGTGGGATGGATCTGGCAAAGCACCAAAGATGTTCTAATATGAAATGTCACCTAATGGAAAGTTTGTGGTTCATGTTTATGGAGTCCAGTGAATAACGTAGCTGTTTCTATTTTTCTAATAGTGAAAAACAATCAGACTACTCTGAGATGTTACTGCTGATGAAATAATTGTAAGGAAAAACTTGTAGACACCGGGAGGTAGTCCTTCTCCATCTAGCCATCATTCTTCTTACAAGTATCCAAATGATCAATGATAATGGGATAATTTTAACTGTCAGAATGAGGGAATATATAGAGTATACTTGATCTGGAGGCAGCCCTGATGGGTTTGAAAGGGAAAAAAACCCACAAAAAACTTCCACTATTGGCATTGAGGTTCGACCTGTTGACCAGAGATGAAGGCCTACAACTCCTTGGATCTGTAAGACATGGTATATGATCATTGATTAATCCCTGCCTTTGTATCCTGACATCAAAGTGGACTGTGGTGGTTTCCCAGGAAAAGTAAAGTAGTTAACAGATGAGTGAGAATAGTAAGGATCTCGACTTCTTGAGCTTTTACTAAGACCCAAGCACTGGTCTCATCAATTTCAATGTATTAGTAACTTCTGGTGGTAAGAAGGCAATATTTTGAAATACTGTTGAGTCTGTGCAATTGAAATAATGAAAATTTGGCTCTTAAAATGTCCTCACTGGATTCCAAGAAACCTAGATAAGGGTATTAGCTAGGTTAGATATTTCTCATTATTTGTCAGATACAATGTTGAATCCTACATTTGATTCCATCATTAGAACTTGCCTTAGGAAGCAGCTGCTAAGCACCTGTTGACTGAAGTGATAGGAAGGGTGAGAATTCTTTGCTTCAAGAAGATTTGTTTTAAGAAACAGACCATTTTATGGTTCTACTCTAGAGCATAGTGTTGAAGCTTTTTAACTTAGTATTAGCAGAGTGAAAGGGCATTTTGTAGTAATCTTGTCCTATTCACTGAATTCCAGAGAAATGATTCAGACTTCATTTATTAGATAAAAACCATTGAAATGATCTCAGTGAACCTTACTGTCAAACTTGTGGACTGGATGTACAGGGACTGTGGATTGAAATGGAAATACAAAGATTTAGTTTCTTGTATTTACTATCATGATAAATGGATTTTCTCCGTTTGGTTAATCACAAAGGCCATGTGGATTTAAAAAAATTAATCCATCATATTTGAGTCCTTTGTATTCTATATAGCATAGTCCCAAAATAATTCTATTGAATCCTCTTGGATAAACATTGCTTTGAAATCTTCCTTGTTCTATGAATGGGAGGGGGCTTCATTTTATATAAATCCATACATAGTTCATTAAATAGACTAATCCATTTAGAACCCAAGTCTCTCAACTCCCAGTCGAGTGTTACTTCTAGCACAGACTCCTGTTGCTGAACCAGAGATATCTTATATCCTGATTTTATTAAGATGATATTTTCAAAATTTAATTATATGGAAATAGAAATGAACACTAATGAAAACCATGAAAATCTTGTTAGGTACTAGAACCCAAAATACTCAGTGTACTGATATTTTACTTGTTAATAAATACGTTTACACATTCTTTAAAAGTTAAACTTCAAAGATAATCTTTCAATTAAATGTATATTAGAACATTATTTCCAGGTGATCCTATAATGTTCACACTCTTCTGTCTAGAAGATAGTGTAGTAATTCTTAAGACATTTAGGATTTGTAAGAAGGGGTGAGACTAATTAACCTCTGATTTCATTGCTAAGTTCTCTTAGAAAGCATATCAGTCATTTGACCTCTGTTAGGCAAAATACTGTGGTGGTAAGACATAGCCAGGAATCCTGTTAATTTTAAACACCATTACTGAAATATTGGCTAGACTTCGACATGTTACATGGTTTAAAGCCAGGGCAACTAAATATCTTGGAAGGAATTCATCATGTTTCCATTAAACCTACAATGCCAGAAGGTAGTACCCAATTCATGCTAGATTAGAAAAACTTTGGGAGACAGATTCAACAATTTTTATTACATTCTGGTTACATTTTAGGTACTGTGTTAAAGTGAGAATTGCATACATATGAGATAGCATAAAATATTATGGAAGCAACCCAAGTACCCATCAATAGACGAATGGATAAATAAACAGTGGGGTGTGTATCAGTGTGTGTATGTATGTGTATAATGGAGTATTAGCTGTAAAAAGGAAACAAAAACAAAAACAAAAAACTTGCCTTTTGTGACAAATGGATAAACCTAGAGGTCATCGTGCTGAGTGAAATAAATCAAAGACAAATATGGTCTGATTTCCCTTGGGTGTGGAATCTGAAAAACAAAACAAACAAATAACCCAAACACAGAAAAAACAGGTGTCTGCCAGAAGGGGATGGGGGAGGGGATTAAGAAGTACAGGACTCCAATTATTAAAAGTCAAAGCATAGGGAATATAGACAGTAATATTACAATAATGGTGCATGGTAACGACATTCTTTGTGGTGAACATTGTGTAAGATACAGAATTGCATTAAATTACAGTATACTTAATATATAGTATTCTATTAGTTTGAGCTGGAAAACATAGTGATTCAACAATTCTATACATCACCCAGTGCTCATCATAACGAGGACATTCTTTAATCCCCATGAGCTATGTAATCTATCCACCCATCCACCTCCCCTATGGTAACCCTTAGTTTGTTCTTTATAGCTAAGTCTTGGTTTGTCTATTTTTTTTCCTTTGCTCATTTTTTTTCTTAAATTCCACACAGGAGTGAAATTACATGGTATTTTGTTTCTCTGACTTAGTTCACTTAGTATGATAGCTTCTAGATTCATCCATGGTGGTGCAAATGTCAAGATTTCATCTTTTTTCATGATTGAATAATACTGTGTGTGTATCACATCTTTCTCCATTTAACTATGGATGGACACTTGTGCTGTTGCCATAATTTGGCTATTATTGGTAATGCTGCTATAAATATTGGGCTGTGGGTATCCCTTTGAATTAGTGTTTTTGTATTTTTTAAATTACCAATAGTGCAATTCTTGGATCATAGGGTAGTTCAATTTTTAATTTTTGGGGGAACCTTGATATTGTTGATTGCAGTGGCTGTACCGCTTTGCATTCCCATCAGTGTGACTGAGGGTTCCTTTTTCTCCACATCCTCACCAACACCTCTTGTTTCCTGTGTTGCTGATTTTAGCCAGTCTGACATGTGTGAGGTGACATCTCCTTGTAGTTTTGATTTGCGTTTCCCTGATGACCTGATGGTAAGTGATGATGAATCTCTTTTCATGTGTCTGTTGACCATTTGGATGTCATCTTGGGAAAAACGTGTTCACGTCTTCTGCCCATTTTTTTTAAACTTTTTTAAATTTAAGAGACAGAGCATGAGCGGGGGAGGGTTAGAGAGAGAGAGGGAGACACAGAATCTAAAGCAGGCTCCAGGCTCCAAGCTGTCAGCACAGAGCCCGATGTGGGGCTTGAACTCACAAACAGTGAGATCTTGACTTGAGGTGAAGTCGGACATTTAACCGACTGAGCCACCCAGGTGCCCCTATCTTCTGCCCATTTTTAATTGGATTATTTGTATTTTGGTGTTGAGTTTATATATTTTGGATATATTTTGGATCTTAACCCATTTATTGGATATGTCACTTGTAAATATCTTCTCCCATCCCATAGGTTGCCATTTAGTTTTGTTCAGTGTTTACTTTTCTGTGCAGAAGCTTTTTATTTTGATAGAGTCCCAATGGTTGATTTTTCCCTTTGTTTCCATTGCCTCAGGAGACATATCTGTAAAGAAGGTGGTACAGCCAATGTCAGAGAGGCTCCTGCCTATGTTCCCCTTGAGGATATTCATGGTTTCAGGTGTCACATTTGGGTATTGAATCCATTTTAAGTTTTTTGTTTGTGGATTAAGAAGGTGGTCCAGATTCATTCTTGGGCATGTTGCTGTCATATTTTTCCAACACCATTTGTTGAAGAGACTTTTTTCCCCTTGGATGTTCTTTCCTGCTTTGTTGAAGATTAATTGACCTTATAATTGTAGGTTCATTTCTGGGTTTTCTATTCTCCATTGATCTGTGTCTATTTTTGTGTCAATATCATACTGTTCTGATCACTACAGTTTTGTAATACAACTTGAAGCCCAGAATTGTTATGCTTCTGGTTTTGCTTTTCTTTTTCAGGGTTGCTTTAAAAAAACGTAATGTTAATTTATTTTTGAGAGACAGAGTATGAACAGGGAAGAGGCAGAGAGCGAGACACAGAATCCTAAGCAGGCTCCAGGCTCCGAGCTGTCAGCACAGAGTCTGATGCAGGACTCGAACTCACGAACTGTGAGATCACGACCTGAAGTCAGACCCTTAACCAACTGAGCCACCCAGGAGCCCTCTTTTTCAAGGTTGCTTTGACTATTTGGAGCCTCTGTGGTTCCATACAAATTTTAGGATTGTTCTAGCTCTGTGAAAAACATTGTTGGTATTTGAATAGAGATTTCATTAAATGTTAGATTGGTTTGAGTAGTATAGACATCTTAACAATCTGTTATTCCAATCCATGAGCACAGAGTGTCTTGCCGTGTGTGTGTGGGGGGGGGGGTCCATAATTCCTGTCACCAGTGTTTTTTATAGTTTGCAGAGTACAGGTCTTATATCTCTTGGTTAGTTTATTCCTAAGTATCTTAGCATTTTTGGTGCAACTATAAATGGGATCATTTTCTTTCTGTTCGCTTTATTGTTGTTTTTTATTTTTAAGTAATCTCTACAGCCAACATGGAGTTGAAACTTACAACCCAGAGATCAAGAGTCCTGTGCCCTACCGACTGAGCCAGCGAGATGCCCTGAGATTGTTTTCTTAATTTTTCTTTCTGCTACTTCACTATTCATGTGTGGAAATGAGGGTATCAGGAAGGCCCAGTGGTCTAAGGTGCCAGACTCACGTATAGAAATGAAACAGATTCCTGCATGTTGATTTTGTAAATACATAGAATTGTAAATTGACCATGTTGTATACCTGAAGGTAATAACATTTATGTCAACTCTACTTGAGTTTTTAAAAAATGTAGAGGGATGCCTGGGTGGCTCAGTTGGTTGAGTGTCCAACTCTTGATTTTTAACTGAGGTCATGATTTCGTGGATTATGTGGATTCGTGGATTGAGCCTTGCATCGGATTTGGAATTCTCTCTCTCTCTCTCTCTCTCTCTCTCTCTCTCTCTCTCTCTCTCTCTCTCAAAATAAGTAAATAAACAGTTGTCTATATGTAAGCCTGTTTTTGCATTTTTCATAGAGCCTCTTAAAAAAAGATGAGCAGGCTTATCTTTGAGGGTTACCAAGTAAATGTTTAAACCTGGGAGCCACAGTCAGAAATTGTAGAAAAGGGTTTTTAAAAATTGTAAAGTAATGGACTTTCCACCAAACTATGGGCAGCAGTTTTATTCACCATAAATGAAGGAACTTTGCAAAAACAATACCATACTAAGAAGTAATGTCTCTTAAAAAGTAGTATAATGGTATATTTTTAATGTCCCACTGTCAATTATTTCTATATTTTGAAATTTTGCCTCTAGGGGAAACCTATTGACCATGAGAAAATAATCTTTTATTTTGCATTACAATTTTTGTTAACTAACGATAGCAAACCTGAGTTGAATGCTTCAAATTTTGAATGTGCTGCAAACCTGAGTGGTAACTCCTACGATTTCCTAATTATATACAGAGTAAAGTTTAGTGTGAAGGACTGCAAAATGGAATAGGAGTCAACCTGACTACAGAACTTGGGCCCAGTCAGTATATTCCACTATGTGAGGTGAAAACAATTGGAAAGAGAAACCATGTCCCTGAAAGCTTGGAGTAGAAAGAGCCACTCTCACATTATGAAGGAATCAAGAAAGATCGCATAAAAATGCCAGTGCTCCAGTGGCACATGGGAGGATGAACAGGATTTGAACATACACATTCTAGTGTTAAAAATAGCCTTAGGGGGCGCCTGGGTGGCGCAGTCGGTTGAGCGTCCGACTTCAGCCAGGTCACGATCTCGCGGTCCGTGAGTTCGAGCCCCGCGTCAGGCTCTGGGCTGATGGCTCGGAGCCTGGAGCCTGTTTCTGATTCTGTGTCTCCCTCTCTCTCTGCCCCTCCCCCGTTCATGCTCTGTCTCTCTCTGTCCCAAAAAAATAAATAAACGTTGAAAAAAAAATTAAAAAAAAATAGCCTTAGATGAGTTACCATCTTAGAGTTTATTGTGCATAAAAGAACAGCTTATGGACTGGGAGTCTGCGCACTGGAAGTAGGATAAAGCTTGAAGGTGCGTGGTCACAGGACCACTTAAAACGTGGAAGCTATGTAACCTTTACAGTGACTGGTGGTAACAATGGAGGTTTCCAAATGGCAGGGATTGGGAGAGAGGGCTTATTTTACACCATTTTAAGAAAATGATTTGAATCTTGTTAGGTAATTTCTTGTAAATGGCTCCGGTAAACAAAGTCTTGTGTGTGTTGCAGGATTATACTAGATTAAGTTTTGCTTATGTGGCTTAACTGGTTCTGTGAGTGTGGTGGATTCTAAAGCCAGGTCTCCATGTTAATTTTAACACCGTGAATGAAGAAGGTTAAATGCCAACGGAATAGGAAATGAGGATCTCCCTACCTAGTTGGTTCCTATCTTTTGGAATGGGAAATGAAGAGTAAGACAGAATGTTAGAAAGGAGGTAATGAGCATATTGTAGAAGACCTGAAGTAGGAAATAATAGAAAGGCATAATAGTGCCAGTGATTGAGAAACCTTGACTTTACTCTGTAAAAGATGATTGTGGAGAATTTGGAGAAAAGCATCAGATTGATCAAATACTACCTGTGTACTGACTCTTACAAAATAGGTTCCCTACAGCTTCTAGGTATTGGATATCACTGTGATCCTATTTTATGATGTAAATGTGCATCCAAATATTGGATCTTTCATTTTTATATGGGTGTCTCTGAAAACAGTTGTAGGCCTGTTCCACTAGATAAAAGAATGGCCATAGAAGGTCTTAACCTTCTAGGTCTTAGCAGAAGCAAAGTAATTTTTACATGGGAAAACCAGTAAACCATAGGTCAACCATTTGAAATAGTATCTATAGAATATAAGAAAATAAATAGTTCTGAGTAGTATTTACCACCACCATGGTAGTCTGGTTAGAAACTAATGAATATTTATGGAGAAATTAAATAGTACTCTTGATTGTTTGCTAGCCCTCCTTAAATGCTAAATTAGGGTATGCCTGATACCTTATACATCTGCTTTAAATTAGCAGTTGGGGGAGTGTGTGTGTGTGTGTGTGTGTGTGTGTGTGTGTGTGTGTGTAGCAGAGTTGAACTGGTATCTGCATTGTTAATTTGCCTTCTGGGGTATATCTCAAGAGAGGCTGAGTTCTGATGCCAGAGCAATGGATCAAAGACAAAGATTTATCTCATTAGTGCTGTGTCAGAGTAAAGGAGAGCAGATTAGTAAACTAATACGCAAGCAGTGCGTTGAGATACTGAAAAACCTATTAATGAGGAAGACAAACAGGGAGTCAGAGGTTGGTTTAAAACGAAGAGATAGTTCATGATGAATATCTGATGGATTATATTCTATTCTCAGTGATACTACTTTATACTCAGTTCAGTGTGCTTCTTGGGATTGGAAACAGGTCTATAAAGTGATAAACTTGCACATCCATCATCTTCAGTAACGGAAACAGGGAATGGTTTGGAGGAAGGAAAAGAGAAAAATGGAGATGAGTTAATAAATACCTAACTTATTTTCTCTTAATACTCCTTACCCTCCATTTTTATTCTATAATGCAGGTTCCGTGTTGTTAGTGCAGAGCCCAATGCGGGGCTCAAACTCCCTAGCAGTGAGATCATTACCTGAGCTGAAATCAAGAGTCAGACGCTTAACCAACTGAACCATCTTGGTGTCCCTTGAAGGGTTAGTTATTAAGTTTTAATGCAAACTAGAACAAGAGTAATCTTCCAAACGTAACTGTATTTATTTCCTAGTGAGTAATATTTGGAAAATCCTCAAGGATTATGTTTGTGCTGCATTGTATTAACTACTAGACTACGACTCCTTTTAAGAGTCATGAGTGTAGTTTTGCTTAAGATTTTCATCTATCTCATTTATTCTGTTCCTGGAAGAATATTTCTGTTATGGGAGATCTAACACACCAACAGCAATATTTTGTTTCTTCGATGAGATTACATCTGGGTTTTGGACATGGGTGCTTATCACATGTATGTAACTCAATGTTTAAGCAGTATGTATTGGCCTGATGTTTTTTTTTTTTTCCAAATGGACTCCCATTTTCTAGTATAACAGTTCATTAAGGACCCCTTTATCATTGAAATATCTTTATTAGCTCTCAGTTGTAGAATACATGCCTTAATTATTTGATTGGAGTGAGGTTTTTGGAACCTAGGCTCAGAGACTTAGGTAACATAGTTTTTGAATGCCTACTGAGTGGTCAATATACAGAAAGTATGGAAGAAATGGAACAGCTTACCTCCGCCCTAGGGAAGGTTCTGGTTTAGTTATTCTTAGTCTATCAACACTATTGCATCATCAATGGAGGTTGATCCCACCTAGGCTCATGATGTCACGCACATGTGGTGTGTTCAGGGAAGGAATAATCTGTAAATTGGAACTGTGTTCTTAGCTTTTCAGGTGACGAAAGAGAATTTGGGCCTTGAAAGATGGGTAGATTGAGAATCGATAGAGGGATAGTCCCGGGGATGTTGTGTATGAGGTATCTAAAATAAGACCCTGTCATGTTAGCTTCTCTAAAAACCTATTTATTAAAATTACAGGGTGTGCAGTAGAACCAAAGGAGATGAACTACTGGGTTTTCTCAGGGTACAACTAAAAAGCCCTTGGGAAGAAAGTAGCCGTGTCTGCCCCCCGTCCTCTGTTCTTCTTCTTCGCCATACATTCTTGTTCTCACTGGCCTCACTGGGTTCTTTTTCTGCTTCTAAGTGCCTACAATTGGACTCTCCTGTGTATTAATTAGCACAAATAGCCCCGGGGCTTCTATGGCTCCCGATTCTGCATGATTTCCAGCTACAAGAACAAGTGGTAATTGATTGGGTCTTGGAGGCTGTTAGTATCTTGGTGAAACTCTCTTCAGAGAGGATCTAATTGATTTAAATGATGGGTATAAGGTGGACTCGGTCCAAAAATTTTAATGGCACAGATGGGAGATGACGTGCTATGGCTATGGAATCAGGGACTCCCCTCTGGAAGGGGAGCTGTGGGAGTGTAGTTGTCCAAGAACTCTGAGAAAAGGACAGGTCATTCGTGAAGAGGTAACCGGAGTGCGTTAAACGCAGAGGTACATGGTGAGAATAGCACGCTGTTGATGGAATTGTGAGACAACCAAGATGTTGGGAGAAAAGGGCCTGTCTTAGGGAAGAATGGGAAATAAAAATGGATTCAATGGGTTCAAGTTCAAACAAGTAAGAGTTGATAAGACGGGATCCTAGCACTTAAGGAATGCATATTACGTAACAAGACTGTTAGGAGGCACTTCCATACCGTGTAGGCTGCTCCCTCACCTCCTACGCAGCCCACAAGCACATGAGGAGCTGCTTTGTGTTGGTTTCATTCTGCTTTCTGTTGGTTTCATTTTGCTTTTTCTTGGGAAATAAAACTCAAACTGTAGATTCATAGAAAGTAACTCTCGCTTTTTGTCTCACGCTTGTCACACAAACTCACCAGTAGTTGAGGACTGCCTTTCCTTTCAGTTCGGGTGCTAATTCTATTTCCTTGGCATCTTTTATAGATATTTAAGTTGCATTAAAACTATGATTTTGTGATTAGAACGTTACGCTTGATTGCTCTTCTCAACTTGCCTTTTAGACTTTGAAGTGATACAGAATCCATGCTGGCTTAAAAAAAAATACTGAAATAATACAAAAGGCTAAGCATGAAATACAAAATGAAAAATGTGAAAGTTCCTGTCCTTCCCTCTTCTCTTGCCACCATATTCCCCACTCTTGCCTCTTCTACGGTCTTCACTATAGATAACCATAGTTGGTAGCATCCTTTAAGATTTTTTAACACGCGCACATACACGTGTGCGTGCGCACACACACGTAGGTAGGTAAATTGATAGTCTTAGTTCTTATATAAATGAGGTCATGCTGGATATGTTATTTTGTAACATGGCCTTAGATTTTTTCATTGAATAATACATCTTGAATATCTTTCAATGTTAGTAAATGTAATTCTACTTCATTGTATTTAACTGCTGTTACTTCATAATAGGGATTTAATTTAGTCATCCTAACTTCATGCCCATAAAAGTTAAGGAATTTTATACTCTAAGTACTAATGTAGTAATACATTTGGATCTATTACCGTGCATGTGTCAGTCTGTCATATTTTGGTGCAACCACAATGGATGATGGACTCCAAATTACAGAAATTTTGGGTCAAAGCCAAGTTATCTTCCAGAAGTCTGTATGGACTTATACTCCCAACAACAGTATAGGATGTTACCTATTTTCTGCTCCCTCACCGGCTCTATAAAGAATGTTTTCTTGGTATTCTTTCAGAGTGAATCATGATTGTGTTCATATGGATTATGTGTGGATCATACTATATTTTATAAGAAAGTAATGTACATGTCAGTGTGTGTGAATTATGCTATATTTTATAAGAAAGTAATGTACATGTCACAAGGTGTATGATTATACTATATTTTATAAGAAAGTAATGCACATGTCACAATATAAGGACAGTGTAAGAATTTTTAAGTGACTGAAGATGAATTTAAGGATTAAAAGCTCTTGAATGAATTTGTTTATCCTTTAGAAAGAAATGTTTATTACACCCAACTCTGATAATGAAATATGCTTCATCTTAAACAAGAAAAAGGTGGCCAATGACTAAAGGTTTTAGAGCTTTTATAAATAGACCTTTTCAAGCAATACATTTGCATGAGAAAAATTAGCTCAGAGTCTAGAAGTAATGAACTTAGGGTAATATGCCAGTTGTTTTCAATTCTGAACTGGATTTTTCTTGAGATGACTAGAATGATAGTAAATACTCTCTCTAATTGTAAAACACAGAATATATCATTTAAAAAAACCCTTCTGTATTCAGATCTGGAGGGAGCATCATCTATAAATGTAGCCATCGTGCTAGAACTGTGCATGTGTGTGTGTGTGCATGTGTGTGGATGATGAATGGACAACAAACATAGCTCTCTGCAATACTGACCATGCATGAGTTCCATGGCAAAGTCCAGACGTTCAAAGATGCTTTATGTTGGGAAGGAAACCCTTCTCCCCTTGATTGACTAGATGGAGTCAGAATTGATGGAATCAGAAGGCTCTGGCAAAGTCATACTCATTCCAAATGACATAATCTGTAAGTAATCTAGATAACCATTGCCAAGGAAATGATGTATAAAGTGTGCTCAAGATGGTTGTAGATGAATCTTGCCATGCCCCAATGTACAATTGCAAGTTCCAAACATGTGAAAACCTAGGGTGCTGCTTTAGTTTCCAGTACATGCTTAACAAATCTATTAAAATTTGTTTCACCTCTTACTAGGATTAAAGAAGAGAAATTTAGCCAACAAAGAATCACTGACCAAGTGCTGAGAATCCTTCAAATAAATCCTGACTTTGTAAGACTGCCTTTTAAGACCAAAGACCATTCTTAGAAAGTTTCCCATTGATAGCAGTTATGTCTTGGCTAAAACTAGAATTTCCTACGTCAGTGGTTACTCCTCAAGAAACCACAATGATCCCAGTCCTCAGACAGGAACAGAGTTCCTACCAACTGAGATTGTGGTAAAGATGCATCACTTTGGTTTCCACTGAAATTGAAATAACCATTTATAATAGTGTAAGTCTACATGAGATAAAGCAGAGGGAGAAAGGACACGATTACCAGCCATTTATGTGTAGATTCCAGTAAGGAAGTTGTGGTTTTTACATGGTGGAAAAGGCAATCAGATTGAAAGCTCTTGAGACAGAAGAGAACAAGTTATAGAACTGGGGTATGTGCCAAAAGTAATTACTGGATATACTGAAAAATAATTTTAGTAAGTTGCGTAGGAGAGCACAATGACATTAACAGCTGGTTATTGCCTTGGACCGCATACAGTATTTGAAATAATGCCATTACGTATGCCAACTGTTATTTGTGCTTATGATGATTTTAGGTAGCTATTGGGTATATTTTACGATCAAATAGGATCCAATGTTTTCAGTTTGTTTGCATACTCTTCGGAAAGGTTTTTCTTAGAATCTACAGATTTTCCTTTTTGCACAGATCAAATACAAGTGTATTACAAGTTAAAACCACCCATGTCTGCCAAATTTCTACACATCAACATTGATAAATGAGGAGTGCAAACTGATAAAATGTTGTCTTGCTTTGCTTTTAAGCAACGGGCCTCATATGGACGGTGTTAAATATTAACTGGAAATAGATTTCCTGCTGGGGGAAAGCACTTACTCTGTATGATAAATTCAACTCTTGAATCCTAATTTAATCTAAGGGATTTTATTCTGTTGCTGTTGATTCTAGTCTAGGCCTTCGCACACATGCGTATTGAGATTTGATTATGTGCCAGGTACTGGGTTTAGCCCCAGGGTGAGCCTGAAAAGCCATGAGCCCTGGCTTCATGGCATGTGCAGACTGGTAGGATGCCTAAGGCTTATGGTAAAGATAGACGAATCACACTGCTTTTTTATTGGTAATGTTGAATGAAATTGACCTTGGGGGCTCTTAGAAGTAAGGCTTAGATAACCATTTGCTTTAGAAAGAGGAACGTAGCTTTGGTTTCCTGTCGGTTGGTCTCCATTTTGATTAACAAAATACACATATATCGCAAAGGAGACGACACTGGCTTTTAGAACTGTGCGTTGTACTGGAAGGGTGCTGAGCACATGCAGACTATGATAGGTTTGGTTGACGAACATCTCCCTGAATGCTAGCAACACAACTTCTGGATGAAGCTCAAATGGGGTGACAGTGTGGACAAGATTTGAAAATTCAGACTAACCCACTTTATCCAAATGCTGCTATGACCTAGGAAGGTATTCTGTAACTTCATTTGGTTCCTTATCAGCATCCATTTATATTTCTTGAAAAAACATGTTTGGGACTCTTGGACCAGTGGGAAGTGCTATAATAGACTGATACAATTTTATCTGATACACGAGAAGTATGGGCTCATAGTCAAGGAGTGTCCAAATACAATTTAATCGTGGATCTTCTCCCCAAATGATGTGTATCAAATTTCTTTTTTGTGAACGAGGCATAAATGGTTCATAAAGCATTAAATCCTCCAAGTCACTAGAAGAGAAAAAGTGGTAATTTAATTTTTTCTGATCTTTTAATAAAGCTATCTATTTAAAAGTAAACGTTTATTTTTGAGAGAGAGAGACAGACAGACAGCTAGGGCAGGGCAGAGGTGGAGACAGAACAAGACATAGAATCTGAAGCAGGCTCCAGGCTCTGAGCTGTCAGCACAGAGCCCAACACAGGACTTGATCTCCCAAACCTTGAGATCATGACCTCAGCTGAAGTTGGGTGCTTAACCCACTGAGCCACCCAGATACCCCTAAAGCTCTCTATTTTTATATCCAATCCATTAGTTACACTTAAACTAGACTTACATATTACCCATAATTATATCACATTAAACCGTATTTTTTAACTCCCTCATATAATCAATGTGGAAATCACTGTATTTTCTATTTTTCTCTTTGACTTCTAAACTTTTTTTTTCCTACTACCTGATGAGGTTCCTTTAACATTTACCTTTTTATTGGTAAAAACATTTAAAGTCACCATGGTCCAATTTATGGACTTAAATGAGCTAAAGGAAAGAAAATGAGAATCTTGAGACCACATCTTTAGATCATTTTTTTAACTTGCTCTTGGAATTTTTGCGACAGTGTTTGCACCCTTGACTGTTACCAAAATCGAGAATTCATTTCAGCCTTGATTCTACTTTTGAATAGATTGAATGCCCACTGGCAATGGGTAGTCGTACTCGTTGCATTCATCTCTTGGATGGCTCCAATATTTTCGATTATAAGTGTGTGTGGCAAAGGTATTACTAAATACGTTTGCTTATTCAAACATACTGGCATGTTTTTTTTTTTTTCTTAACCCACATGCTACCTTGGCACAGTATAAAATTCCAAACTCATAACTTTGTGCGTGTGTGTGTGTTGAATGAGTTTTACAAACATGGTTCCAACGTGCTCTAGACTGAGACTACTTCTCGATCTGAAGTAGTCAGTCGAGCCACCTCATTTTTTTCCCTTAATCTTTTCTGCCTGTCTTCCCAAATACTCTACTGTTGACACGGTCAACTGTGATGTTATGTCTCAGGGGTGACTATTTTTCTGAGTTGTTTTCCTAGAAAACAATGTGCTCTTGAAACTTAGGGTAAAATACATTTATTTTCTTTAAATATCCTTGAATTACATTGTGAAATATTTTCTGATATTTTTTTAGGGACTCCAGTTATTGCCTGTTTAGAACAATGCATCTAAAATACTTAACCTCTCTCACTAACTTGTTCTTTGTGACAAGATAAATATAAAGTTGCTTTAAATACTAAGTGTTTATACTCCCCTCTCTACTCCGCAGACCTGTAAGAATTGCAGATCTAGGGAGGATCTGTTCTTTGGATAAGCAGCATGATGGGGGACAAATTGAAGATTCAAGTCTAATTATCACTTTCTCGTTCTCCTCTTAAGGGTAGAGGATGCATTTTGGAGCATAGAAAATGAAAAGATACAGGAGAGGAACAGGAACTCTGAGTCCATGTGCCCATGCAGTGGTGGGCAAGGCTGCCCAAACGGTCATTATCTGCAAGCAGCAGAGGCAGGAGACCTCTCAGTTAACGTTTAACAGTTGGATTCCCTTTTGCCCCCAAGTTAGAACCCAAGGAGCCTCCTTGAGTTCCCGGTTTCCTCCCTTGGCTTTCTCCCTTCCGTTGCCCCATGAATAAGCCTCTATTTTCTGTTGATTCTGCTTCCCATCCGGCCTTGGCTGTTCATTACTACCACTGGTCTTTAGTCCCTGCCTTAGTTGGGCCTTCATCCTTTACCCTTAGATGACTGCTGTAGCCATTTTACTTGATCTTACCCTATAATCAGTTTTTAACACTGTCATCAGGGTGACCTTGGCGAAATTCAGATGGGCCTTTCTGCCAATTAAGGTGGCTCACCAGCTTCCTACTGTCTATGCCGAAGAAGATGAAGCCCAAACTCTTGGGCATGGCATGTGACCGGACTCTAGGTTCGTTGGTTTGTTTTTTTTGACTGCCTCCCACACATACTCTGTGCTGCAGCCATACACAGGTGTAGGTGTTATTTTTGTACTCGGTAGATCTGTTCTTGCTTTGATGGCGATCTGTACCGTTTCAGAGGTTTCCCTCTGCCTCCCCCTCACGCTGGCTTCTTGTTTGTTTAAGACTCGGAGCAGCTTTCCTTCATGTTGTCACAAATACCCACTGCCAAGTACAGCCAATGTGAGGTAGAGGACGCTCTCCTAGTCCTCTTGATAGACCCTACCTGTATCTCCAGCATTTACTATTTTGAGGTCATTACTGTGAATATTTCCCGTGTATTTGTACCCTAGGTTGACCCAGCTGAATCTCTTACAAGGTCATACCTCTACTATTCATAGCTACTGCCTTCTGTAGTACCTAGTAAGTGGTGGATATGTGGAAAATGCATGTTAAATGAAGTAGTGATAAAGTACTTGGGTTGACGTTCATGCGTGTAATGTTAGCTATTGCACGTGTGATGGTGTATGCCTTGTGGCTTAGCAAGCTTAAGCTCAAGAAATACCCAATATTCTTTCTCTTAACTATGTTCACCCCCATGTCAAAACATTTTAAGTACATTGAAATTATTTGGCTTCCGAGTATATTCCGAGTATATTCCGAGTATATACTTGCTAGTATATTTCCAAGTCACAACTTGGACTGCTGGTAGAAGGGTGTGCTGTAGCATGATTGAAAGGAAGAGGTTATTTTCTGTATCCGAGAGCTGCAACCTGGTCTTGAGAGAGAATATTAAGAGAGATGCTTTATTCCGGGTTAAAAATGTCCACCTTCGTGATAAATGAAAACTGCACCTTGATCAGAATTAGGCCATCTAGGTCTTGGAGCGGTGGTTAGTACAGCACTGAGAGGTCTTGCTGAAAAGGACAGAAAAGGGGGATGATGTACTGAGAGACCACAGTTTGCCTACTTTGTCATTTGGTCTCTGGCTAATCCTAGATGCCAAATGTTTACTCTGTGCAAAAGCCTCATACGCTTAAAGTCTTCCCGCATGTTCTTGTTCTAATTGAAATAGATGCATACAGCCCGATTCTAATAGACAGTGATTAGAAACTCCATAATTAACACTAGAAATTATAAGGGTGACAAAAAAGCTTAGGGCAGTGATGAAATAGAACAGGAGAGGATAACAACATTTGAAATGAGGTAGGACTTGAGTCATCTAAGTCTTGGTGGGCTAAGAAGTTTGTCTGTTTAAGTCACAAATGCATATGGTGTGATCTGCCCTGTTATTACACGGCTAAGTGAACAAAAGTCAAATTTTAAAGGCAAGATGCTTAAATGCAGGATTTCGTAGTGCTGTGCTTTTGCAGAACAGAGATAATGGAGGTTTTTTTGGCGTCTCTTTAGCTGCCTCCGTCCCCTGGCCTTGCTCTTGGCCTTGCTGCCTCCCTCCCCTGGCCATACATTGTGTTTAAGGAAGCAATTAAGATAGATTTTGTTTCCCTTATTAGACTATAAACTCCTTGAGGATAGCGTCAGTCTTGCCCACACACATATCTCTGTACTTGGCAATGTACCTAATATAATAAATTGGGTTTTTAAGTGTTTCCTTAGATTCCAGTTACTTAATGTGCAGTGTAATATTAGTTTCAGGTATACAATATGGTGATTCAATACTTCTGTTAGACACCTGGTGGTCATTACACCAAGTGAACTCCTTAATCGCCATCACCCATTTCACCTTTCCCCTCACCCCCTTCCCCTCTGGTAACCATCAGTTTGTTCTCTATACTTAGGAGTCTGTTTCTGGGTTTGTTTGTTTGTTTTTCTGGAGCTCTTTTGTTAAATTCCACATATGCATGGAATCATAGGGTATCTGTCTTTCTCTGGCCGACTTAATTCACTGAGCACAACATTCTATAGCTCCATCCGTGTCATTGCAAATGGCGAGAATTCATTATTTTTTATGGCTGAGTAATACTCCACTGTGTGTGTATATACAACATCTTCTGTATCGCCTCATCAGTCAAGGAACACTTGGGCTGCTTCCGTAGTTTGACATGTGTAAACGGTGCTGCAGTAAGCATAAGGGTGCATGTATCCCTCCGATTCGTATTCTTGTATTTGGGGCGGGGGGAGGTAACTATCCGGTAGTGCAATTACTGGATGGTACGGGAGGCCTATTTTTAACCGTCTGAGGAACTGGCATAAACATCAGTAGGCCGGAACAGAAAACTAAGAAATGAACCCACAACTAGATGGTCAAGATATCTTAAACAAAAGGGGAAAGAATATACGCTGAGGAAAAAATCATCTCTTCAACGAATGGTGTTAGGAAAACTGGACCACTTTCTGTCACCACATACAAAAATAAACCCAAAATGGATTAAAGACATGAATGTGAGACCTGAAACCATAAAAATCCTAGAAACGAGTCCAGGCAGTAATTTCTGATACTGGTCCTAGCCACATTTTTTTTTTTAAATATGTCTCCGGAGGTAAGGGAAAGAAAAAGAAAAAAGCTATCAGGACTAGATTAAAATAAAAAGCTTCTACACAGCAAAAGAAACCGTCAACAAGACTAAAAGGCGGCCTGTTGAAAAGGAGAAGATACTTGCAAATGATGTATCTGATAAAGGGTTAGGACCCAAAACACATAAACTTATGCAACTCCACACCCAACAACGCAGTGAAAAGTGGCCGAAGACATGAACAGACATTTCTTCAAATGAGCCCATGGATTTTTCGAATTCCAGCACTTGAGTCCTGCTGGTTGCAAGAACTCAGGAAACGTGGCCCCTTTTGCTTTCAAAGCCAACTACTGAGATTTTTTTCTTCCCTTTGTGGGCTCCCTCGTGTGATACTTTGTTTCTCCCCTTCTCCCCATTACCCAGCTCCTTGCCAATGGCACATACACAAGGTCCATTTCACTCCCAAACGTTACCTCTGCCCTTCTGACCTTTTATGTGACCTCTTCTCTACCTTTAGTTCTACCAGTCTCCAGGGTCGTTTTTTTCAGGTTTTTAAACGGATGGGAGTGTAATCTAGTTGTATTCATGGAAGGAGGCAAGCTGAGAGTCCTCCTCCTCCTTCTTGCCAGCCTCTTCCTCTGTTATTTTTGACTACAGGTGTTAGAGTTAACCCTTGAACAACCCAAGGGTTGGGGCACCACGCCCTGAAAGTCAAAAACCGATGGATAACTTCTGTCAAGGGCCGACCTGTACACAATGCTAACTGTTAGGGAATAATACGTTATTAAATAGAATTAGCTGATGACTTCAGATGAAGGCTGCAGAGGGAGACAATTAGCATTTTCTTTGTGTGTGTGTGTGTGTGTGTGTGTGTGTGTGTGTGTGTGTGTGTGTGTTTTACACAGATAGCACCAGCATGTCTTCGTTTTGAAAAACATCAAAAATATACATATGTGCACACATATGACTAGAACTGGAGAAGAGAGAAATGGGGAAGGGAGATTTAAAAGAAAAAAAAGATGGTGTTTAGTGCCCCCATGTACTCTTTATTACTTAGGGTCACAAGCAACATGGCTCTCGGACCAAATCCAAGTTTGGTTTCCTTTCTCTCTCCAAAGACCTGAGACTAGGATTAGCCGTTGGTGCCATGAAATCCTGAAACAAGATGAGGTAGATGATGATGGAAAAAAAGAAATACCGAGGTCAAGAGAGAAATGCAGTGAGAAGAACTCTCTCATTACAAATGGTGCTTTGCCTGAATGGTCTGCTTAATCGCTGCGGTTTTCCCTACTTGTGTGCCTTTGGTACTCCAGTCTCGATCACCACCCTGACTGCTTTCATGAGCTGCAGGCCTCCTATTCAACTGGTAACCAACCCACTCCATGTGACTATTCCACAGGAATTTGCTATTTACTATGTGACCGCTCTCCTCTTTCCTCCCTCCCCTAGATCTGTTTTTCTGTCTCCTTTATCGAGCTCAGCTAAAATCTTTAGATCATTCTTGACTCTAGCCCTTTACCCTACACACCTGAAACATTCTCTAGGTGCTGCTGATTTTGCCTCTTGACATTGTTTTTCAAATCCTGCCCCAGCCCCACCCCCAACTTCTAGTCTTAATCCTTTGTCCTGAGACTTCAGTCCTAGCTTTTGCCCTTCACAGTGGAAATACAGGATTGGGCTCCTACTTAGGTTTTCAACCTCCAGTCATGCCCCCTGTCCAATCCTGTAACCGTAATTGTGACAACAATGCTTCCTAACTATATCACTGCCCCTACTCAAGCCTGCTGTAGCCGAGTTTCCTGCCTAGGAAGAGCACCATTCTTCCCCCCGCCCCCCCCCCCCCCCCACTAAGGCAAGAATTGAACCAGGTTTTATTTTCTCTCAGAATTCTTCCCTGATCCCATTTGCCAAAACCCCACTCCATCTACACACTTCTGTTCCCTTTTCACTCTGGGCAAAACTCCTGTTTATTCCCCTCTTGGGCATAATTGTATGTCGCTAACTATGGCATTGAAGTGAGGCATGGTTTCTATCCTTTCAGCATTGTCCCTGGGTGTTCAGTAGATACCTTACTTTGACTGCAGAAGATAGAAGACAGGGTCCTTAGATGGGGATCATAATTCTAGGGCAACCACAAAATATTCAAGGACTTGAATTAGAATAAGAAAAAAAAAAGTTGTAGGGACGACTGGGTGGCTGTAAGTTAAGTATCTGGCTCTTGATTTCAGCTCAAGTCATGAGCTCACAGTCGTGAGGTTGAGCCCCGCATTGGGCTCCATGCTGTGTGAGGTGCCTGCTTGAGATTCCCTCTCTCTCTCACTCTCCCCCTCTGCCCCTCTCACGTTCACTCTCTAAAATTAAAAAAAAAAAGTTGTCGGTAACTGAGAGCTTGGTAAGAATTCTTGTTCTTGATAATCAGAGAGTAAGACTGGGGAGATTTGTCAGCTAGAGCGAAGATATAAGAACAATATTTGGCTTCTTAGTAAAATAAACACATGCACACTATACAAGTGCGCACACACACACGCACACACACACACACACGTACAGTTAGGAAGAAATATTCCAGTTGAAGACTACATCTCAGATGTAGGCAGAGGCAGTTCTATTTCTGGCTCTACCATCAGATGATTTTGTGACCTTACAGATCTGTCTTGGCTTATCTGAACCTGTTTCCTTCCCTTGGAAAAACAGCCCCCTGGCTTGCTCTTCATGTGTGTGTGCCTCTTTATTCTTTGGTCACAGAGAAGTGTAGATTTTAATGGTGGTTGTATTTCAAATAGCATTCTTTGGGAGGGATTACTAATCTAAAAACCTTTCAGTAATACTAATACTGCACCACTCTTAAAAATGAAGAAAGGGGGCACCTGGGTGGCTCAGTCAGTTGAGTGCCTGACTTCGGCTCAGGTCATCATCTGGTGGTTTGTGAGTTCGAGCCCTGCGTCGGGCTCTGTGCTGACAGCTCGGAGCCTGGAGCCTGCTTCGGATTCTGTGTCTCCCCCTCCCCTGCTTGTGCTCTGTCTTTCTCTATCTTCCAAGAATAAATACACTTAAAAAAATTTTTTTAAATGAAGAAAGCATTAAATATCTGTAACAGGAGTCTGGGTACTCCAGAGAAATAGAATTACTAGGCTATAGGGTATATGTGTGTGTATGGAGAGAAATTTAAAGGATTTGACTCATGATTGTAGAGACTGATAAATCTAAAATCTGAACAGGCTAGCAATCTGGAGACCCAGGGAAGAGTTGATATTTCAGATAGTGTTCAAAGGCAGTCTCCTGGCAGAATTCCTTCTTTCTTAGGGAAGCCAGTCTTTTCTTAGGACTTCAGCTGATGAGGGGAGGCCTACCACATTATGGAAGGTCATCTGTTTTAATTATTAATCTCATCTAGAAATACCTTCACAGCAGCATCCAGCCATGTTAGTCCAAATGACAATATTTGCAATGGCGTAGCCAAGTTAACATAAAACCAATCCTTACCATATCTAAACCATAAAATTTAAATACCATTGGCCAAATGGGGAGAGAAAAATGTAATGGGTAAGAAGGACAGATTTGCTTGAAAATTCCTAAAATTTACCATCTAAATTTTATGACCATGCATCTGGTTTACCATCATTAAAACTATGTCTTCGGTCTTATTTTTAAACTTTTTTCTCGTGGGAGAATCAGGAATTTTTCCCAATGTGACAATAATGTCTGTCCTGCTCTTTGACTTAAAGGTGATTAAAATGAATACGTTGCTTATGTTCTTTGCACAAATACATATTGGTAAAACAAGATTCACTCTTGAGCCTTTTGAGTAAAAATATGATCAACTGAATACTAAAGTACTATCTTTAAAAAAAAAAAAACTTAAGATTCCTGAAGAAACTAATTTACTATATCTGAGTATTCCTTCTGTTTCTGTAAATCACGTTTTTGGTATAACATTTGGTAGAATTGCTGAATTTCTTCAGGAATAATTTGATTTCTTAGTACTTCTGAAAGAAGTGCATACATTTAACTTAATCTGGAGGTTCTGCAATTTTTTTATCATGAAACTTCTTTGGGAAGATGAAAGCTACTTGAAGAGGAAATGAGGAAAGTGATCCTAATGGAGACATTTTTGAATCTAAAAATACTGAATCACATCATTGGGTTTATTTTTCAAGCAGTTGAAAGAGCAATATACCAACCAATTCTTAAATTATACTAGGCTAGTTCCTCTAATGCATCTACATTGTGACTTCTGAATAACTAACTATAGCATGTGTGAGATGTAATTGGTGCCTAAAATTAGTTTGCTTGCTGGTCCTGAAGCCAGTCCTTTATAATTTAGGTCAGCCAAGAAAATGCCAGTGTGCTAGATTAGCACAGTTCTTGCTGTTTTTGCTTAGCAGCTGCAGGCTAAGAAAACTGAGAACAACATAGGGCTGTATACTAAATTATTATAGAGAATTTACATATTACGAAAATAAAGAGCAAAAAAAAATCACAATTTTGCCATGAGATTACTTGGTTGTTTGTCTAAATGTCTGTATTGAGTTTGATTTATGGCATGGAAGGTCAGAAATACTAGTGACTTTTTTAAAATTTTTTTTAATGTTTATTTATTTTTGAGACCGAGAGAGGCAGAGCATGAACGGGGGGAGGGCCAGAGAGAGAGGGAGACACAGAATCCAAAGCAGGCTCCAGGTGCTGAGCTGTCAGCACAGAGCCTGACGCGGGGCTCGAACCCATGGGCCATGAGATCATGACCTGAGCTGAACGGACACTCAACCGACTGAGCCACCCAGGCGCCCCACTAGTGACTTTTTAATAAGCTCTAGAAGTGTGTATGGCAAGTGCTTCTGTATTTGTAATGTTGTCTCACGTTGTTAGGTAGAAAGAGTTCACTTTGGTAAGGGTAATGAAATTAAATGAAATTATGAATTATGAATTATGAAATTTTGAAATTGTGTTTAAAAAAGAGAGCCAAGTAAATTATTTGGAAATTATGTTGTTGATGTCATTGCCCCACTAAGAATGTATTGTAGACATCTTTTTTTAATTTTCCTGAATCACTGCCCTGTGGAACTTTAATACCAGATATACTCTATCCTGTTGATGTCTTCTGGCCCTTGGAACACAAACCATGGTAGCATCTAAGATTTCCCACTTCCATGAGAAAGTCCCCTTGTTGAAAATACATGACTTATCTCTTCTCCATTATATTTAGAAAGAGTTTTAAAAGGATTCGCCTGTTTTTCCTCAGAACGCTAACTTTTTAAGAAAAACTCAATTTCTTCATCCTTCCTTAAAATGGTTCAAAGTTTGCATTCTTTTGTTAACATTTGAAAACCTCGTAAGTGATTGTTGAGTAATTAGGACCCAGATAGACTGTTTTCAGGGTTTCAGGATAATAGACCCATTTGATACTAGAACTTTGGTCAGTGAAATTTAGATTTAGAGAAATTTTATTGGAGAATGTGGCCCTTGACTATTAGCAAATAAATGAGCCATTTTGATGATCTCTATACATGTTCTATAAATCTTTGGCCAAAGTTAGAATAATTTGTTGCAATTACATATAATTCCACTGAAAAATCAGACTGTCTTACTAAAGAGGAGAAATAAGATACATTCATGCTGATAAGGTTAAAAAAACAAACACACACAACTGTGACTACTTGCCAAGCTATTCGCATCATTGTGGGAACAAAGAGCTTTTGACTTAATATTTCAGGGATAAATAACATTGAGTTTTTAAGTACAAATTTTAATTTCAAAAAGTAAGACAATGGGCAAATAGTTTTATCCGTTGAAAATGAAATATTTAAACTAAGAGGATATTTTTTATTGACTCTAAAACTATAAAGAACAGGATTAAATAAGTCTTTAAGTCTCTGTGCTTAGCACTGGCTAGCTCAAATCTGTTACGTTGAATTTCATTATTTGTGGTATTTAGGCTTATGTATATTTTTCCACTGCTGGTTAGGCCAATTGTATTTTATTAGCTTTATTGAAGTATAAATGCAATAAATCAGTGAATTACACAACTAAGATGGAGTAACTTGGAAGTATTTAGGGAGTTACCCAATCATCATTTCAGTCCAATTTTAGGACACTTTCCATCCCCTGAAAAAAGATCCCGTCACACTACAGGCAATTGTTACACCCTTTTCCACGCAACAGGCAACCACTGATGTGCTTTCTGTCTCCATAGATGAGCTTTTCTGAACTTTTCATAATGATGGAGTCGGCTTGCTTTCCGGTTAGTTTGCTCTTCAGGGTGGGAACTTGGTTCCTAATGTGAGATTCTTTGCTAATACTGGTGAGCAAAGGTATAAATCTCCTCCTTAGCCCTGATTGAGCTGCATCCTGTAAATTTCAGTATGTTGTGCCTTTTGTCTTCATTCAGTTCAAAAGATAGTGTAATTTTCTTTGTAATTTCCTCTTGGACTTGTAGGTTGATGGGAAGTGTTGAGTTAAACTTGCAAGTATTTGGGGACGTCGCAGATTTCTTTCTCTTGTCATTGTAGAGCACAGTGTATAACTGGTAGCCTTTTAAATTGATGATTTTAAGTCCTAGAATATTGTGTATCTTGGAACGTGTTCCACGTGAACTTGACAAGAACGTGTGTTGCTCTTGTTAGGTGGTGTAGTCTATTAAAAACAATGTTGAGAGTATTCAGTTCTTAAAGAGCTTGATTTTCTGTCGAGTATCAATTAGTGGAGCTGGGTGTTGGGATTTCTAGCTATTACTGTCAAATTATCTGTTGCTGATTTTGATTCTGTCACTTTTTTCTTTGTACTTTAAAGCTCTGTCATTAGGTGTGTGTGCATGTCATATATAGTGTTTTAAATATATATATATATATATATACACACACACACACACACACAGGATATAGGATGGTCTCTTTTATTATATGAAATGTCCCTCTTTTTCTCTAGTAAACAAATTTTATTTCATAATTGGCTTTGTCTAATATTAGTATAGCCACTTCTGCCCTTTTATGGCACTATTTCCCTGTTGAATCTATTGCTATCCTTTGATTTTCAACCTATTAGTACTTTGAATCTAATGTCTGGCTCAACTAGGCAGCATATATTGAATCTTGTTTTTATGTTTGTTTTGGAAGTTTTAAAATTCCAGCTTGACAGTCTTTACCTTCTGATTGCGGTATTTAAAACAGTGATATTACTGTAATGACTAATATGGTTGGATTCATATCTACCATTTTGCTATTTTTCTCTTTCGGTCTTTTTTGTTTGTCTCTTCCTCTTAGGCTGCCTTGTTTGGAAGTAAGTAGATAGTTACTAATGTAAAGAAACCAACAAAGGAATGAATATGGTATTGTGTGTGTGTGTGTGTGTGTGTGTGTGTGTGTGTGTTTTCTCTAGTGGTTGCTCTAGGAATTACAATACGCATTGCTTGAGGTTAGTATCAATAAAATGCCAGTATAACTTGGAAACTCAGTTGCAATACGGCTACATTTCCTTCCATCTGCTTGTGTTATAACTGCCATATTTTTACATCTTAAAGTCCAACAATAGTTTTACAATACTTCATGCAGTGAACCTTAAATCAGTTAAGAGATGAAAATACATGTTCACAATCTCTTATAATTACCCTATGTGTTTATCTGTTTTGGTGCTTTACTTCTTCCTGTGGATTTAAGTTACAACTGAGCATGACTTGCTTTCAGCTGAAGGACTTCCTGTAGAGCAGGTATGTCAGTGGGGGATTACCTCAGCCTTGCTTATCCGTGAATATCTTTTATTCCTCTTTATTTAAAAGGAAAGTTTTGCAGGATACAGGATTCTCAGTTGACAGGTATTGTTCTTAAACACTCAACACTTGAATATGTCCTCTTACTGCCTGCTGACCTCCCTGTATATGAGAAGTTATTTTTCCTCTTGTGTCCTTCAAGCTTTTTATTATTTACTTATTTCTTGTTTTGGGATTTCAGCAATTTGACTGGGATGTTCCTACATGTTGTTCTCTTTTAGTTTGGGGGGATTCTTTGGGCTTTCTGTGGATTAATGTTTGTCAGCAAATTTGGAAAGTATTCAGCCATTTCTTAAAAATTGTTAATCCTTTTGTGTCACTTCTTTTTGGGACCCTCATTTGCACATACAATAGTATGCTTGATGATCTTCTCTTAGCCTCTGTTCATTTTTTTCCCATTCTTAATATTGCACAATTATTAACTGTTTCAGCTCGATGATGCTTTTGCCACTCCGAGCATGCTGTTGATGCCTTGTGAATTTATTTCAGTGACTGTACACATGTTTCAGATGATCTGGGATAAGAGGAAGCTAGAAGTATATGTAAATTCTTCCTACCAGCTATGTTTCTTGGTGTTCTTGGGCTGTGGAATCTCCAGGGCCAAGGAAGCAGAGAGGCCTTGCCCTCCAAGGGGCCTCTGTCTGTTACTGAGTGGAGAGGTCTGTGACTGTCAAGTACTTGGCCACCCAACTGCCAGACCTTGCAGAAATGAGGTGATATCTGCTGCGCTTGCCAGCGTGTCAGTAAAGAGCAGATGGGGTTCTCTGTGGTTCCTTAGGTCTTACAGAAATCTTAGAGTGCATCCTACTCCAAATATTCCAAGTGTCTTGCTATTTGGAAGCTGAAGATGATCGGATAAACGATCGAAGAAAAACAATCATTCATACCACAGTTGAGAACCTTACGTGGTGGGTGATGGGTATTGAAGAGGGCACCTTTTGGGATGAGCACTGGGTGTTGTATGGAAACCAATTTGTCAATAAATTTCATATAAAAAAATAAATAAAAATAAAAAATCCAAAAATAAAATAAAATAAAATAAAAAAATTAAAAAAAAATAAACACCGGCAATACAGAAATATAAAAATGGACAAAAACACAAACTCTATGAAGTTCGTTTGCAAACGGGAATCCACAGGTGATAAAGAAATGAAGGGTCTGTCGTTGTGACCTATGAGGTGGTATTGCTGGGGAGAATAGTAAGGCATGGAGTGGTAAGAAACCGTCGTAGAGGGTGACCTAGGAGTACCTGAATTGGGAAGAGAAAGTTACCCTTGTGGCTACCCATGCTGGTGGGACAGCAAATACAGAAGTTCTGCAGCTTGTACCTGGTAGGTTCTAGAAAAAGCAAGGAGGCCAGTGGACGAGAGCAGAGTAAACAAAGGGGCTAACGGTAAAGTACAAGGTCCAGAAAGTATAGGGTCTTTGGGGTCAGTAGAGGGATGTCTTGGACAAACGATAATTGAAGAGCATTACTTGGGTTACTGCGCTGAGCATCTACTCTAGAGAGCAAGGCTGAATACTGAGTTAGAACACTGTTGGAAGAATGCAGGCCAAATATAATAGCAGACACAAATAGGATAACAGTGAAGGTTATGGGAAGTGCTTAGATTCAGGGTATATTGTGAAAGTAGAGGCAACAGTAGTTGTGATTGGACATGATCTGAGACAAAGGAGAAAATAATAGAATCCATATTTTTAGTTTGTGTTACAAGAGATGCAGAGTTACCTGTTTTGATAGAGGAAAAAATCTAAAGTGGGGGGATTTGGTGGATTAACAGGCGTTAGTTTGGGGTGCATGAAGTTGAAGATGCCCACGAATTATCCATACAGAGACTGGCCGTGACTGCCGCATACAAATCTGAAGTTCAGGGAAGAGAATTGTACGAGGGATATAAATTTTGGAGTTGTCGATGGATATAAAAGTCACACCTAGGAGACTGGGTGCATTTACCAAGGAAATGGGTCACGTGAGAAAAATCCCTAGGAAATACAGAGGAATCTCCAAATGAGACTGAGAGTGAGCCACGCCTAAGACCAAAGGAAAACCAGGAGGGTCCATGAAGTAAAGAAAGAGTATTAGGAATGCATGTGATGACTGCTGTCGAATGTAGTCATAAGGTCAGGAGTGTTAGATACGTGGTGAAGATTAGTAACTGACTTCTGGGCTGAGAAACATGGATGTTGCTGATGATTTTGACAAGGGTTGTTTCCGTAGAGCTGGTGGAAGGGTCAGAGCGATGACTGGAAGAGGTTTAAAGTAGCGGCATGGGAGAGGTACTAGACAGCAAACGTAGACTGCTTTTGAGAAGATGGCTATAAAGGGGACAGAAGGGGAAGCAGAGAGCAGTAGCTAGAAGACTGGGGGGGGGGGACCCAAGAGAAGATTACTTATTGAACTCTTTTATTTTGAAAAGGTAGATGCACAGGGAATTGCAAACAAAATGTACAGGGAAGTCTTGTACAGGTGGAGATGTATCCTTAACTCAGTTTCCCTCCAAAACAACTTACAGCACTGTAGTACCATATTAAAACCAAGAAACGGATGGTCATATATCAGAGGTGAAGATTCCATCATGTGAAATCACATGTACCGTGTATGTGTGTGTGTGTATCTGTGTATTCTACATGGTTTTATCAGATGTGTACATTTCTATAACCATTAGAACAATCAAGATCCAGAAATGACCATGATAACGTGGTTCCCTCGTGCTACACCACTTTGAAGCCACATGCCTTGCATTCCTGACCCCTTGGCAACCGCTAATCTGTTCTCCACCTCTATAATTGCGTTTTTTCAAGAATGTTACATAAATAGAATCATCGAGTATATAACCTTTGGGGTTGGACTGTTTTCAAATGTTTATTTATTTTGAGAGAGAAAGAGAGCACGAGCAAGGAAGCGTGGGGAGATCGTGACCTGAGCTGAAATTAAGTGTCGGACACTTGGGGCACCTGGGTGGCTCAGTCGGTTAAGCGTCCGACTTCAGCTCAGGTCACAATCTCGCGGTCCGTGAGTTCGAGCCCCGCGTCAGGCTCTGGGCTGATGGCTCAGAGTCTGGAGCCTGCTTCTCGTTCTGTGTCTCCCTCTCTCTCTGCCCCTCCCCTGTTCATGCTCTGTCTCTGTCTCAAAAATAAATAAATGTAAAAAAAAAAATTAAAAAAAAAAAAGAGTCGGACACTCGGGGCACCTGGGGGGCTCAGTCGGTTAAGCGTCCAACTCTTGATTGCGGCCCGGGTCATGGTCTCACGGTTTGTGAGTTGGAGCCCCGCGACAGCCGCGCTGTCAGTACAGAGCCTGCTTGGGACTCTGTCTGTCTGTCTCTCTTTCTTTCTGCCCCTCCCTGCCAATCTCTCTCTCAAAAAATAAACTTAAAAATAAAAAAAATAAAAAATCAGACACTTAAGAAGAAAAAAGACACGTAACTGGCTGCGCCACTCAGGTGTCCTGGGGACTGACTTTTTATACTCAGCATAATTCTCTTGAGACTCATCCAAGCTGTTGTGCCTAACAAGAGTTAGTTCCTTTTTATTGCTGCATGGCGTTCCATGGTCTTTTATACCCATTGAGGGACATTTAGGCTGTTGGCTGTTCTGAGCTGTTACAAACAAAGTAACTATGAACCATTGTATACAGGTTTTTAGGTGAACTAACTTTTCATTTCTCTGGGACAAATGCCCAAGAGTGCAAACGCTGGGTTGTATGGTAAGTGCATGTCGAGTGTGTGTGGGTATATGTGTAGTTATGTGTGCGTTGTGGCACGTTTTTATTTAATTGCTAGGTAACATACAGTGTAATGCCAGTTTCAGGAGTAGAATATAGTGATTCATCACTTACATAAACACCCAGTGCTCCTCACAAAGAATCCCCTCCTCAATACCGAACACCCACGTTGAGTTTTTGTTTTTGTTTTTTTTTTCTTTTGATTTTGAGAGAGGGGGAGAGAGAGCACGAGCAGGGGAGGGGCAGAGAGAGAGAAGGAGAGAGAATCCCAAGCAGGTTCTGCACTGTCAGCACGGAGCCCAGATGCAGGGCTCCAACTGATAAACTGAGAGATTGTGACCTGACCCCAAACCAAGAGTCAGATGCTTAACTGACTGAGCCACCCAGGTACCCCACCCACGTTGAGTTTTATAAGATCCTGCCAGACCGTTTTCCAGAGTGGTTCTGTAATTTCACGTTCCCACCAGTGATGTATGAATGACCCAGGTTCTCCACATCCTGGCCAGCATTTTGTGTTGTCAATCTTCTTACCCATTCTGATGTATGCATAGGGAGAGATTGCTTTTTAGGAAGGGTAATTGCAGAAACATTGGGAGCCTACCTGTACCTCCAGCCTCTTCTTAGAGAACTTGAATACTGAGTCCCAGCCGATACTGTAAAACTTTGAGCAGCTGCTGTGTCACGTATCCATATAGACGTAATGTTGGTTTAAAAGAAGGCTGTGCTTAGTAGATGAGGTTTGGAGATGATCTTGCTCTGTGGCATGAAGGGCCGTGAGCTCAGTACAGAGCCCCTAAACCTGTCAACAGTGGGAGGGATGATCAGTGAATGTTTCCTTCCATTTCACAGCATGAAAGCTGAATGCAATTGAGTAGTGCGTATCTGGGCACTAAGATTGCCCAGATGAAATGGAAAATGTATAGTACTTAGTGGCAACGTAGGAATGATGAATTTGTGTTCATGGATATTTTAAATCTATAGATCTGTTGATCACAGAGATGAGAATATGTAACTTCAAGGTACCTATCACTTGAGATACGTTCATTAAACACTGGTGAGCCTAACGCTAAACTACACGACCAAAAGAACGCTTGAAAGGCATAGTAGGGAAAAAATAGATTCAAATGCATAAGCTGTATTAATAAATAATACATTTGAAATATGAAGTTTGAAGGTTTCCACATTCTAGGATATAGAATGTTTTCATTCTTAGACTGAAAACAGTTTTCTCTAAGCTAAATTGGTTCATGGTAAAAAAAAAAAAATCCAAAAAGCAAAAAGCTGTAGATAGCCTTTCATAATGAAGAAGGAATTACCTTGTCATGGAGAAAGGGGAAACCTGAAAAGTGCCACTTGCAGGGGACGGCAGCCCCTTGGGAACCCGAAGGAGTCTGTGCTGTGGTTGTTTTGCTGGGTGTGGGGCTCCCTCTTGATGCTGCTTGTAATAACTTGACTGAACAGATGTAGCCACTTAAGGTCATTGGAAACATGTCAGCTCAGGAAGGTTGATCAAGGAGGCATTGTGACTTGCTGCCCCATGCTCAGGGGGAAGCCTTTATTGAGCCAACGGGTCTCCTGGGACCTAGAGACAGAAGACAAAACAAAGCAAAACAAAACAGGAGACGAGCGGCCAAGTGTTCAGAAGGCAGAGAGCAAAGAGTTGAAACCCAGAAGGCTTTGGTGTGTGTGTGATTTGTATTTTAAATGTTATGAACTCCTGATTTATGAAAGATCATTTAAAACATGATTTTCTGAGAGCTAGAATTGTTGCTCAAATGCTTGCTTTGCTGCATTTATTAATCTTGTACTTGATGTATAGCGTGTTGATGATACAGTTCCAAAAGACTTAACAGGGATGAGTAAAGGAGCATCTATAATTTCAGGTTGACAATCGTCATAATCACAGAGGACATAAGGGTTTAATTGTGCTGAGGACTAAAAAAGTCACAAGCGACCCCTCTTGTCTATGAATGTACAACCATCTATACAAAAGTAATTGAGAGTCCTATACAAAGGATAATTGATAAGGAAACGTGAAGTCAAACAAGAACATAGGCTTAGACATTTCCATAAAATACTGGTCATGAGTGTGTTTTAAGGGCAAAGGCAAGACTATGTAGAGAATTCTGGGTGGCGATTGTTGGGGAAAGGAAATACTGGTTCCTCTTAATTCAAATGGAAACCTTAAGGAAAAGACATCATGTGTAGGTAAGTGGATGTGATTGTTGAGCTGCTAGGAGACTTTTCAGGCATCAGGGGCTACTACATAAAACCAGAATCACAGAACCTTTATCTGCCTGTGGAAGCTACCTTGTAGTCTGTGTACATGTGTGTTGCTCACAGCCATTAGAGCAGTGACTTTGACTTAGCAGGTACTAAGCCAATGGCGTTGGCTTGATCAGTAGGACGTGAAAAGGCAGAAGGGATAGCTTTCCAAGCTATGGTGATGGAAAGAAGTATTGGTGAGAGGCTAACTTTGCACAAACGTGATGGGTAAGGTGCTGAGGAAGTGGAGAGATTTGGGAGCATTTTACTCCGCAGGCCATGACATCTGGCATGCATAATAAAATGGGCCTGTCATATTGCAGAGTCTAGAAGCATAAGCTTCACCTTTTAGGTTGCATGAGAGAACAGCCAAAGTCAGGTAAGAAAGAAATCTGGCGAGAGACAAGGAGGTATGTGTCTTCATTCTGCTGACATTGGCACATGCCTCTGAGTGATTAAATACAGGGTTTGGCATTATTGAAAAAGTTGATCAAGCTTTTCTAGAATATTTTTCTTGACTGATCTTACCGTGTGGCACATTTCAGGACCTCATAGTTTTATTTCAGATTTTTTAATTAAGTGCAGCGATTTGTGATGTAGGACTCTTCCATTAATACTTAACAATAGAAAAAAAATCACATTTGAATATTTCCAATATGCTGAAACAAACTAAAGGATCATTAGTTGTAAACCTTAGCATAGTTCAAAGGAAATATATAACGTAAAATTTGAACCTAGGGTAATAGGTTGTAATTGTGCATGAAATCTAGGTTCTTCATAATGAAACTCATATTTTGATAAGTGATTAACTCTTCAAATTTGCCTTCATTTTAAAAGAATCAGAATGAACTGAAGTGAAAATGCATGATTTCAGTTACAGATTTTTTCCCTTCAGTTTGTTTCCACATGGTACAGATCTTAAAATAATTTATAGTGCTGTATGTATCTGTATCTCTTAAAGTTAGGTAAATAGACTTCTGTTTCTAAGAGACAATTAGCTAGATTTTGAGTGAGAATGACCTAAGATTTTAGCATGTGCGATAAAATTAAATTGATCTCAGAGCTACTAAGAACTTACAAATGTGACCGTGGTATAAATAAGTATGGCTATTTTTATAAATTCTTACAAACCAGAAAACTCCTCCCCCAAGTATGTCAAGCTTAATTTTCTGCTCTGTGGAGCACAGCTAGTAGGGTAGCGAAGCCCAGTGACATTTTCCACAGTGTGAGTTGCCAACCACTAGAAGCCTGTGGCAGCGTTTAAATCTACAGCAAACAAACTAACCACTGGTTGAACAGATTATGTAATTCTTCTTCAATATTTCTTTGCGTGGTGTTAACATCACTGTCAGAATCCTAAAGGCAGAACTTGGGAGCGTCTGCTAGGGCAGGATTTTAGTGGAGCCAGGAGCCAGTGTAACCTGTGCTGTGGTGCAGGTTACTTTGGTTAACTTGTCCATCTTGTGTTAAACTTCTAAAGAAATGGCTCCTATTTGAGTGGGCTCACTTAAGTGTGTGTTAAGGCTGTGAGTTCAGTGGTCGTTACTTCTACAGCATAGCCTATATTCATGTCTAAGTCTCCTGGAGAGCATTGATTAATAAGGTAATGAGTCTCTATTTGGGTTCTAATAAGGCTTCAGTAATTAGATGAAACCCACAAATTGAAACATTAGTAATCGCAGTGGGAAGAGTTAAATTCAGAGGTACTAAAAATATTGTATGAACAGAGTAAAACGTCAAAAGAGGACCTCTCCAGTATAATGGACAAAAATACTTGTTTGTCATGAAACTCTAAGGTTCTAGAGGAAATATGATTATAAATGGTCCTATTGTAGTTCCTCATTTTTTTCCCTGGGTCTGTAAATGACATTGTATGTATGCACAGTAATATCTCATTTACTTGGAAATGGTGTTGAACAGAAAGGTGATGAACAAGGACATTTTCTAGATAATTGGAACATCTCCCAGTTGCCAGATTTAATTTATTGTGCTTTTTAAAATTGAATGTAGATGTATTTCCCAGCCTTACCTTAACAGAAGATGTTGATCATAATTGAACTTCTTTTTGCCATAAGGGTGTTTCCTTATAGAATTTAGAAAAACAATATATTGTGAACTGGCCATATTCACGACACTTAGTATAGACCCTGTGGGTAGTATAGAGGCTGATAGAGATCGTGAACATCTCACATTCTATTGGTCTAAATGAGTACTTGTATGACTAGTACTCCTATCTCATGTGATTATGATTTAGTTACAATTCTGCTTTACATGACAGAATATCATATCCTTAAGAGACTGTACGTTCATTTTTTTTTAATGGGACTTTCAGAGAAAATCATGGATGACTGCAGTTGAGATTTCAAACTCACTATTGTTAGTTGATGGATTGGAGTTGATACGGAAAACTGGAAATCCTATCGTTGGAGGAAAATGTGATTGTAGTTTAATGTTGAGGGAAATTGAAATACCCTATTTTGTGTTAGCACCTTAATATAGCTTGACGTCTATTGTTTAAAACAACATAATTCCTCATTAAAATGTTTGGAAAACCGTCAGTTTGGTACACATAAATTAAAAATATTTTTCTAAGATAGCTCAGAGTGGTAACTCGGCAATATTCACCAATAACCGATAGCTCCTTGCATTTTTTGAGAAGAAATAAACACTGTGACAGATGGAACAATCAGCATTTATAGTAAAAGCCAGGATCTTACCTTTTCTTGCTCTACAAAGCAGTAAACAGATAACTAAAGAATCCATTCTCACCAAAGGGATTGAAAGATTAAAAAAAAATGATTTTGCTTTCTTCTGTTATTTTAGGGAAGAATATATTCTCAGATATTAACACTTGGGTTTAAGTGCATCCTTCGGAAAGCTCTGAGATTATGGCGTGTTTCAACAATGAAAAAAACAAAAGGATGCATTCAGGAAAAAAATTGGACTGAATCATAACCTACACAAAGTAAATCACATGAATCTTAAGTGTGCACTCTGAACGTGAGATGTGCTGGGTTATACTTGCGTGAGCCCGCTAGCATAAATGCACAGAAGATTAGCACCAGTCCAAAGTACTCCCTTGCCATACTTGCTAATTAGTACCTCCAGAGGTATTAATCGCTATGATGCATTTTCCACTATAAATTCATGGTAATAATCTTTTTCAATTTTATATAAATGCAATACCCTGTGCTTGATTTTTGTTTCCATTTCTCCCATGTTATCTCTGTAGGATTGATGGGGTTGCAGGCAACAATATCTTAATATCCTTGGTGGCTGGAGAGCTGTTGAACAAATACAGCATAATTTATTAATGAGTTCTATTATTGATGAGCATTTTCCTTGTTGGCGGTTTGTGGTTTTCATGAGTAAAAAAAGCTGTGAAGATTCTGGTTCACATCTTTTGGTGCACGAACATGGTCATTCCCTAGGATACACCTAGGGGCCATTGCTGACCAAAGGCTCTGCATTTATTTGTTGAACTTCAGCTATACAATCTTTTAAAGTAATTGCACCAATTTACATGGGACCAGTCACGTGTAAATTTCACTTCTATCTGCTAACACCAGGTTTTTGTAATTGGAGCCATTTTTCTAGAAGCAATCTGACTTTCCCTTTCATATTAGTGTACAATCCATCTGGCATTATTTTTATGTTTTGGGCAAAGTGTGAGGGAAGTGGTCAAGGCTCATTTCTTGTTGCACATGCATTTGCAATTTATCAAGCACCATTTACTGAAAAGATGCAATTCATTGTTTTCCCCATTCATTGCAATGGCATCTTGGTCATCAGTTAGGTAGCTATATATGTGTGGCTGCGTTTCGTGACTCTGTCCTATATTGTAAGTTATTGGCATAAAGTTTTTTTCTGACATTTACTGCAGAGATACCCTTATTTTCTTTTAAAAATCTTTTTTCATGTTTATTTTTGAGAGAGAGAGACAGAGCCTGCGTGGGGGAGGAGCAGAGATAGAAGGAGATGCAGAATCTGAAGCAGGATCCAGGCTCTGAGCTGTCAGCACAGAGCCCTACATGGGACTCGAACCCAAAAACCGTGAGATCATGACCTGAGTCAGTCAAACGCTTAACTGACTGAGCCCCAAGATGTCCTTATTTTCATGTGATACTGCTAAATTTCACTTTTGTCTTCTTAACGTCTTAAGAGTTTCTAGAAACAGCTTTTGGGTTTTTCCACCATATACCTGGTTTCAACTCAATTGATTTCTGTATTTGTTCCTTTCATCTATTTTTGAGTTGTGCTAGTCTTCTCCACAAGTGTTGTAAAATGTTTTTAAACTTTTATTTTGAAGCAAGTTGAATTTCAAAACATCTGGCAAAGTATTACTAAGAGTTCCAAAAACCCATCACCCAGCTTCACTAAATAGCAACATCTTATGTAATAACTGGTGTAATTATGAAATGATGAAATTAATATTGATACAATTCATAAGCCTTCTTTAAATTGTGCTGATGGTGCCACAAATGTCCTTTTTGTACTTCAGGATCCATTCCCAGATCATGCATTGCATTTAGCTGTCAACTCTCTTTAATCCTCCCTTGATGCGGGGAACTTAAACTTCATGTATCTTCATGACCTTGATGTTTTTGAAGAGTGCTGGCTGCTCAATTTGGGGAATTGCCCTCAATTTGTGTATGTCTGACATTTCCTCGTGATTAAGTTCAGGTCCTTCATTTTGGCAAGAACACCTCAGAAGTGATAAAGCGATCTCAGTGCCTCATGTCAGGAGTTATGTAATGTTGACATGTTTCATTCCTGGTGATAGTGAATTTGATTGCTTGATTGAGGTGGAATCTGTCAATTTTCCCCACTACAAATGATATGTGTGTGTGTGTATGTGTGTGTGTGTGTTATATATAATATATATAAATTTGTACTTAATAAGTATCTTATGGGGAAACAGTTTTAGACTATTCAAATATCCTGTGTTCCCATATACTCCTCCCTGGTAACCTCAGCCTCTATCAGTGGTGCTTGCTTCTGCAGTAATTATTACTCTGATGTTTGTGAGACACCGAATCTTTTTTTAAATGTCTATTTATTTTGAGAGAGAGAAAGAGAGAGGGCGCGCACAGACAAGCAGGGTAAGAGGGAGAGAGAATCCCAAGCAAGCTTTGTGCTGTCAGCAAGGAGCCCAATGTGAGACTCGATCCCATGAATGGTGAGATCATGACCTGAGTGGAGATGAAGAGTCAGATGCCTAACTGAATGAGCCATCCAGGTGCCCCCCAAAAATACTATATTTGCATCATTCCTTGTATATTGCTTTGAATTCTACTTCAAGAATAAGCTATCTCCTCTTTATTCATGCAATTGCTTATTTGTAGTATAGACTCAAGGATATTTATTTATTCCAAGAGCTACAATTCATTGTTATTCACTTTATTCTAGTTTTGGCCACTGGGAGCTCTTTCAGAAAGCTGGCTCCTCTAGTCCTTGGGCTTGCCACCAAATTTGGAGCATTGGCTTCCCTACTGTTGGGGCGCCTGGGTGGCACAGTCGGTTAAGCGTCCGACTTCAGCCAGGTCACGATCTCGCGGTCCGTGAGTTCGAGCCCCGTGTCAGGCTCTGGGCTGATGGCTCAGAGCCTGGAGCCTGTTTCTGATTCTGTGTCTCCCTCTCTCTCTGCCCCTCCCCTGCTCATGCTCTGTCTCTCTCTGTCCCAAAAATAAATAAACGTTGAAAAAAAAAAACTGAAAGCAAAGATGTCTTTTATAAGCTTAGATGTTTGTAGAATAGACCCTTATGATTTTCTTTTATTTTACCTTTTTTAAAAGTTAATTCCTCGTCACTTCTTAATTTGCATAGTTTTTTGCCTTTCCTCTTTGTTTTTCTGGTCAAAATAGCCATGTATATTTTGTTACAGTTAAAAAAAAAAAGTCTTAATTCTTTCATTAGGCTACTGTTTTCTGATTCTCTGATCAGTTTCGGCTTCTGCTCTTAGTTCTTCCCATATCTATGTCCATTGACTTTTGAGATAGAAATTCAATTTGTTAAAATTTTTCCATTGCTCCTAATGAAAATACTTCACTGTAAGAAAAAAAATGTGATAACATTATATCATGAAAGACTTCTTTTTTGGAAAATAACCAACTGGTTGTAAATTTTTTGTGGAAGAGAGATAACAATAACGAATGTGATCTAAAAACAAAATCAGAAGATGCCAATAACCAGATATCAAGACTATAATGTTCGAGTTACTACAACAGGGTGGTATCGTCACAAAGGTGGACAAATGGATCATTGTTTGGATCTAGAAAAATGTGACACAAACATGGACTCAATATTTGTGACAAAAATGAAATTGCAGTTTATTAGGGAAAACATGGTATGGGTCAGTGGTGTATACATATGGGGAGAAAAATGATTCTTCACTTCCTACCTTAAATCATACACAAAGGCCAATTTCAGATGGAGCGTAAATCTATATGTAAAAGATAAATAATAAAACACTATAAGAAAACAGAATATTTCCATGACCTTGGACTGGGCAAATCTTCCCAAAATAAGAGCTAAGAAAAACATGAACCTTAAAAGACAAATTATCAATGGAAAACTACAAGATTCTTACTCAACCAAAATTCATTGAGAGTGAAATACACCCCAGCCTAAGAAAATACTGACAGTAAATATTATGAATGATGCTAATTAGAGTAAAACCTTGGTTTGTGAGCATAATTCACTCCAGAAACAGGTTTGTAATCCAAAGCACTCAAATATCAAATCAAATTTCAAGAACCATTGGCTCAGTTGTGATCATGTGACATTTAGCATCATGTACTACTCGTATTGCAAGACCTCATTATCAACCTAAAATTTATAAGAAATGTTTCCTCGTCTCATGGAACACTTTCAGGAGAGGTTACAGTCCAAGGTTATACCGTACATATATACACATATATACACATATATGTGCATATATATACACACATATACATATGTCTATGTATATGTACACACACACACAGTAGATTCTTAACCAGAATGTATAAAGAAAGCCCACAACTAAAATAACAAAGTGGACAACGTCTTGAATTGAAACTTTGAACTGAAACTTCACAGTAGGTAATATCCACAGAGTCAAACATTTTTAAAACCTTCACTTTTCATGGGGGAAAGGCAAATTGAAACCACAGTGTAATGCCACGATATGCCCACTAAGATAACTAAATGAAAAAAGACTGAAAATCTCAAATATTAATGATGACATAAAACAAACGGTAGTTTTACATACTGCTAGAATAATAAATGTCTTGCTCGTGCATATGTCCGCACGCATGCGCGCGCGCGCACACACACACACGCGCGCGCATGTAGGACTGGCTGAAAAGTAGTTGCATTAGTCTCCTCTCCAGCTTGTGTTGCTAGAAATTTGATAGGTTTTTGAAAAGGATTTACAGGAGACATTGCTTTGCCTTCTCATTCTCTCTAAAGCCAAACGTTGGCAGAGGTGATGAGCTAACACCAGAAGATGGGAATATTGGATGAGTTCCTCATGGAACAATCAAAATGTATTCCCTAAGCAAACAATGAAGAATGCCGATGATGGTGGTAGGTGATAAAAATGGGCAAAACGGTATAGAGCTGGAAGGCGTGAACTTCAGACTGGAGTTGTTGAAAGGCACCAAGCAGTGTTACAGATGTGGGATGTTTCTGACTCAGGAGAAGCTGCAGCCAAAGAAGAGTCCTCCTGGGAGAACATGGCAAGGGATTCCAAGTCATTCATCCCAGCAGTTGTCATGTGAATGGAGGAGATTGGGGAAGAAAGGAGGGATGAAAGAGGGGTGGGGAGCAGGTAGGGTGGGAAGTCAGGCCCCTCTGGGTTGATTGGGTTTTTCCAGATGCACATGCCTCGGAGCTACAAAGTCTCTCCCGCAGGTGTGAAATAGCGCCAGCAGACAACATAGTGACAATCTTGGAGGAGGCCATCAGGTGCGCCCAAGGAACTGAAATATACCAGTAGACAGTTGTAACTCTAGGCAACGGTTGTGCCATCATAATTGAAAGGAGGAAAACCAAACGGGGTAACAAATATGGGCAAACATTTTCATCTTTACCATCACAAAAAAGCAAGTTAAAATCAAAGCCAACCAGGAAGTTCATTTTCTTTGCCTGCCAAATACCAAAAATGTAAAAGTTAGATCCAGTGACAGCAATGAAATCAAACTGATTGTCGTTCTGTGTCACGACAAGCACAAATACCACGTTCTAAGAAGACGGCCTGTGAATATACATTGAAATCTTGCACATGCTGGTCGATCTAGTGATTCTACCTCTGCAAGCGAAGCCAGTGGTTAGGAACGTTGGTTTAGAATTTGGATGCTGGAGTTAGACTATACGGATTAAGGCTGTGGTTCTGTCATTCCTATTGATGTAAAATCAAGCAAGTTACTGAGGCTCCTTGGCCTCAGTGTGCCCATCTGTAAGATGAGGTTAATTACAGTACCTACCTTGTCAGGGTATTAGGAGGATTTTTATACGTAAAGCAATTAAAACAATATGCCTGGCAAATGCTAAGCCCCACGTGAGACCTTGTTACTATTTTAGGTCTGCAACTGCTCATCAAAAATTCTAAAGTTTTCAGAAATCAGACTTTGTTAGATATTAAAAAAATTTTTTTTCAACGTTGATTTATTTTTGGGACAGAGAGACACAGAGCATGAACGGGGGAGGGGCAGAGAGAGAGGGAGACACAGAATCGGAAACAGGCTCCAGGCTCTGAGCCATCAGCCCAGAGCCTGACGCGGGGCTCGAACTCACAGACGGCGAGATCGTGACCTGGCTGAAGTCGGACGCTTAACCGACTGCGCCACCCAGGCGCCCCAGACTTGGTTAGATATTAGAAAAGTAATATGAAATATATAGAGGCAATATGATATAATGCCCCCCCCCAGGGTGTTCTGGGGAAGGGCCCATAGTTAAACCCATTAATACTTTCTTTGTAAATTATAAGAATATTCAGGGGCGCCTGGGTGGCGCAGTCGGTTAAGCGTCCGACTTCAGCCAGGTCACGATCTCGCGGTCTGTGAGTTCGAGCCCCGCGTCGGGCTCTGGGCTAATGGCTCGGAGCCTGGAGCCTGTTTCCCATTCTGTGTCTCCCTCTCTCTCTGCCCCTCCCCCGTTCATGCTCTGTCTCTCTCTGTCCCAAAAATAAACGTTGAAAAAAAAATTTAAAAAAAAAAAGAATATTCATATTGAGCATTGTAAATAGTGGCTTCATGTCACTTCAGGTCAGATGTGATTTTCCTACCAAATAAGAATTAAGAAAATCCTTAAGAGAATTGTTGGAGTCCGGTATTGTCATAAGGGATTACGCATCTGTGCTCCATAATATAAAAAAAGTGAAACTTTATGTAAAGTGTATAACACATTATTTAATAAAATATTTATGAACTATTGAAACGTTGAACTGCTTGTTCATATTGAGTTAATACGAACTGCTTGTTCATATTAAGTAAGTAAAACAATACAGTGTTGTTATATGTGTGGGAAAAAAGCTCACCTTAGAAAAATAGTCTGGAAAATAATATACCATGTTGTTAGCAAGGGCTATAATGAGGTGGTGGAAATAGGTTAAATGTTTTTATTGTCTATTGTATTCAGATTTCTAATAAAGATACTATTATAATGAAAAAAATTATCAAATTGACTTAGTATATAGCCTTAATTGTTCTGTAAATTTGATAAGTAATTTGAAAAAGTTGTCTTTTGTCCATTATCTTTCCGTGGTAGTAAATGTTAGTATAAACCACTCCTTCATGATAATTAAGTAGAAAAATTTCTTTGAATGTTCTAATGTGTTTCACATGCTGAGTTTCATTGGCTAATTTCAGTTGCACTCTATCTCGTAAAACTTAGTATAAACTTAAGGCAAGTTTATGAAAACTAGTATTTTTCATGAAACCAATAGTAACAGCTAAACTTGATATATTTGCTCTTTGCTATGGATAGCATCAAAATATTCCAAATCACTCTTCCAACATGGGAGTTCAGAAGCAGCAAAGGCTTTGGAAAATCAGACAGACGTGGCTTCAGTCCCAGTTGTACTGCTGTCTTGTTGTGTAATTTGGATAAATTACCTGTTGCCTGAATCTTGGGTTCCTTATTTGCAAAAGAGAAGTAATAAGTCAGCTGAAGATGAAATAAGAATTTCTAAAAAGTACCACCCACTGCTTTATAGTACATGCTCAATAAACGAGTGTTCTCTTTTTCTTTCGCTGAGAAAAGGAGAAACATGAGGGAAGGGAAATAACTACTCGTTACTAAGCCACTGTTGAAAGCACCTTTATTAATTGGTTCCTTTCGTAGTCATCTGCAGAAGGTGTCCACAGCTTGTCCAAGAGGGAGGTGGGTGGCTGAAATGTGACATGAAGTCTGGGCGTTGGACCCAGAGCCGACATTCTTGATGAGTAGGTTAGCCTGCCAATGAATTACGCTGAAAAGATACGATGAGGCTGGTATTCATGTGGTTTGACAAGTATGTGTAATATTGAAAAAGTAACTACGCAGCTTTAACAGATATGTGTTCGTTTTCTGTCGCCACCTGTGTTTCAGGACTTTGTGAATGGTGCTTTGGATGCACCTTCAGTGGTCATTGCTCATCCCTCTTCCCGGTACACTTTCTGGAAGGGACCAGCACACATCCAGTTAACTCACGTCAATGGGGTTGTGGAACAGATCACGCTCATCTCACTGAGATCAGGTAAGAGTTTGAAAATATGTTTGCTCTTGGCAGGTAGTATCTGACCTCATGAGCTGCTCTGAAATCTTTCTGCCTTGTTAGAAATGGGAGAGTTACGTTAAATAACCAGACACATGTTGGATGGGGAAAAAATAGGCTACCGCAAAAAAACATGGGTATATGGATTGAAATGTTTATTACTCGCTAAGCATATGCTGATGTACTTAAAGTTATTTTTATTACTTACGTAAAGTATAGGGACTTAGCATTTAGTACAAGGGGAGTTTCAACGCAAGCATTCTTGTAAAATATAACAGCAATACAGTTTTATGAAACCTGTAATTGCTATAATCTACATTATTTTTACTGCTGTAAAATGGCTATAAATTGGAGAGGCTATCTCCTTGAAATGGGTTATGATGAAAATGTACCTATTATGATTATCTTTATGCAAATCCTTCCCTAACTGTGAGCTTCCTTTACCTGTACTTCAAATCCATGTGAGTTCACTTCCGTATATCTTGTGCTCAACATCAAAATCTTCTGTTTCAATATACTAAATTGCCAGTCACTCCAGTTGGGCTTAATCAGCAAAACAGACCTGGATTTGAAAAAAGACGGTAAAGTTGAATCAGACTGGAGTAGTTACTGCAGGCAGTCCTGGAGGGTGATGAATTAAATGACCAAAGGTGACAGGCCGTCTCTTAGAAGGACACTCTAGTGGGTACCATGAGGACACAAGCTACGTGATGAAAATGGTGCTTTGGCCATAACATGAATTTGTCTTGGGTGGGTAGATGTTGAGAATTACAGGTTGTCCAAAGGTTTTGCTTCTCAGGCATACAGGTTATTCTGCATCTCAAATACCTGAGATTCCAGGTAAGTCAGTACTCCTAGATGTAAAAGGAAAGACACTGAATATTCAGGTAGAAGATTCGGGACCAGACCTCTTGGAAGGCATATTCACCTGCAATGTGTAACAACTTTTCAAGTGTCTTATATACAATGTGGGGAAGGGATGTCCCGAAAGTCTCCTAGTGAACAAAACCTGATAAATGGAAACTGGCAAGATTGAAGGTATGTAAAGGCCCTTGATCATAGCACGGTGGCTGAGAACATGGGCTTTGGAACCAAACGAGCATCTGTGGTTCGAACTCTGACTATGCCACCTTTTGGCCATGACTTCTTCTGGAGTAGTTGTGAAAATTATAAGTGCTAATTTACAAAGAGTGCTTAGTACTGGACGTACACATTGAGCGTTCAATAAATGACTATACTACATGGTTGTGCAAACATGTGTCAGGGCTTTTGTAGGTTTACTCATCCCTAATCTTAATACTGTTTTCTTGGAGGGCTTAAATTTCTCATTTGTAAATTCTCCTACCGTAAATATTCCTTCATCTTCCCTAGTCAACCATAGGAGGACACTATTATATTTTTCAAGAGTAGAAGTTTTTAAAAATCTGGCATGTATTAAATTTCTGAAGGTCACTGATAATTTAAGCTTGATGATCTCAAATCTGCCGCTTTGTCGTGGGTCTTGATATTGGGTCAATTACCTTACTTCCGAATAGTTACATGTTTGAAATGAGAACGACAGAATATCTACCCATAATATGTTCTGTGAATATTAAATGAGACCTAGTGTATGACACAGAAACATGCCACGCATGTGAGCTATTACTGATACTGCTATTGGCTGCTATTGTTGTAATTATTCTTCCTAAATACATTCTTACCCACCTCTGGTATGATCACCGATGTTGTCTTTAGTTGACGGAACTTGAAGCGGAATTTTCTACAGAACTGTTAACAAAACAGGAATGTATGCAAGATCTCAGGTCATGCTTTAAATCTTGAACATGATTTTTTATGTTCATCACTTTGTGCCCATAGAATATAATAACTCCAGTTTGAATGCAAATCTCATTTTGCGATGTGACCAAATTACCTCCAAGGACAACTGCTTTTAAAACTCCCAACTTTGATTCTTTCCAGGGGGAGCTATACGGCTTCTCTTTTAAATTGCTTCACATTTTAATGATTCTTAATAGCAGATTTGGGCCATTTCATCCATAACATTTTACTCTTGCACCTGATGACCTAAGCTATTGAATCTGTGAAATGATAAACTACTAGGTAACCAGGACACCTTCACTTTGCACTACCTACTCCAGCTGAAGTTCTGATTTTATATGCAGTACGTATTGCCGTTTCATTTCCCGATAAAATGACGACCAAGGAATTCAGCGACTTGCTCAAGGTCATGCCCCCAAGAAATGCGCAGAGGCATAGAGTGTGGGTAGAGTGGCCATAGAGACTAATCTATATCAGTTAATTTCAAAACTACCTTTTATTTTGTCATGTCTTCCACTTTTCTCTCCTGTCAAAGGCTCTTCAAGAAAAAAAAGTTGCCTTCAGAGTTAGGACCCAAAATCTGTTTTCGGTCTGACGGAACTAGGCAGTGTTGAGAACATCAGTACCGCTTTGGAAAAGTTTCTAGGTGGTCTGTCCTATTTCTCCTACAGTATCTGCTTTGATTCTTGGGCAGGAGTAGAAATAGGGGTAGACTTGAAGGATGGTGAAAGTCTAAGGGAAAACTTCAGGTGTCGCATTACATACGTCTAGGATATTCCAGGACAGTTCCTAAGAAGAAAAGTTCTATTCTCCAGTGTTTTGAAGGAAACTAAACATTTGGTTGATACTGGTGGTTAATAGAGACTTCAAGCCAACTTTAATTGCTATGACCTTTTATTAAGTCAATACCTAATCATATTTGGTAATGTTTACGGCACAATCCAAGGATAACACAATTGTCTTGTTGAATTTCAGTTGTTGGGGCAATCACAGGGACAAAAAGCTTTTAGTACTTAAATCTTTTTGTTTTTTCAAAACGTATGTCATTTGTACTTAGCGTATATTCTTATTCAATCTTATTTCTACTTCATAAGAAAACGGATACTTCTCCTCCTTATTCGCGTTTTCCTTATGTTATTAGTATCCCCTCATCCTGAAAGTATATGGATAACAGTAATTCATAATTCTTGGTATGAATTGACTGGAAAGAGCATAGAATTCCGTACAGGTCTGGAATTAACTAGATGATATTCATGAAACATTTAGGTACACCTTCGCTGTTAAATAACACTGAAACGTCGACTGTCTTAAATACTCTAGACATTTTTCCGGAAGAGTCGTTGCATACATAACCTTATTTAGGTTCACTTCTATAATAGGATTTCAAGAAGATTGAGGTCTAGTGAATTGTCCTTTTACATCTTATTTTTTGTAAAAGTCAATTTTGTCTAGGAATAGCAAAATGTTTTGTCTATTTCTTGGAAAATTTACTGAGATCTACTTGGGTGTATTGAAAATCTGACAATAGAATTAAAAAGTATGGAGGGTTATCAGGCCAAGAAGAATAATGTGGGTGCACAAATACCTTCTATGTTGTTACATTTGCCCTAAAAACTAAGTCTGTGGGAAGGAAAGAGGGGACGTGAAGTCGGAAGACCAGGTGGCTGTGACTCAAGACCCCTTACTTTTTTGGCCTCTTGAAATACACTGTTTCCTGAAACAACTTTACTGAGTTGTGAGAATTGAGTGAGATAATGTTTCTGGAAGTGTTCTAGAATTTTAAGGCTCTATAAAAATGGTGCATGTGAATGATGCTATTACCACAGGTGTTAACATGGAAACTTTCAATGCGAGAATTTTAAATGTGAAAGTCTTTCCAATCTTTTAATAAAAAAAAAATTCCAAAGTTAAGGATTTTTAGTGGGCTTGACATCACGCTTAGAAGCCTGAAGTAACTTGTGTTTTTCGTGGACAGAACATGTGCATTCACAGTAAATAGTAAATACTGACATTGAGTATTTTATTTTCGTTAAATAATACGCATGTTGGATTATTGAGTCATGAAGATTTGGAAATCCCTGGCACTGGTATCAGAGAAATTTTAAGCCAGGAAGAATTAAGATTCTATAATTTTAGCAGTTCTAAAGAAGTCGGTTAGAATTATGTATATTCCATAATACAAATTAGAAACTGGAGTGAATTCATTAGCATGTGTGATTAGGAAAGATAATTTATAAGAAGCATCTGTTTACCTGTAAAAACTGTGTTTCTCGACTATAGCTGTGGGCTTGTCCATTTCTCTTTGGGTTCTAACACATACCACCCCCTGTGATAAGAGGCTTTGCTAATAGGTGCAGATCCATTAAGGACAGTCAGGTCATCTTGATGAATTGACTTACCACTGAAATGTCTCTGTTTACCCTTGTTATATCTCTTGTTCTAAAATCTTGTCCTTAATGAAGCTATTCCGGCTTTCTTTGTATTAGTGCCTGCGCGGTATGTCCAATTTCCATCTTGTTTACTTTTCAAGTTTCACTTAAATGCTTCCACATGATGCTATTTTCTCCATGTCTCCACTCATGCCCCTTCTATCCCATCCACAGACTCTGTGTGTCAGTGAATGGAACACCACCCACTCAGTTGCTCAGGACAGAAACCAGGGAAATAGCTCGATTCCTCTTCTCGTCGGTCGAACATAGCCTAGTGATCCTCAAGAAAATGTCACAAATTTATCCCCTTTTTTCCGTATCTGTAGCATGAACCTCAAGAGGTCAAAATCTTCCCTACTTTAGAGTGCCTGACTTCTCTCCTAGTTCCCACCCCTGCCTCCCTTCACTCCACTGCTGGCACAGCAGCCAAGGACGATCTTAGCATACGTTCCATCATTACCCTGTTGAGTCCCTGCAGCCTCTCCCGTTGCACTCAGAGTAAACCCTGAGCTCTGACCCGGGCCTGGAAGGCCCCGTATGATTGGTGTCCTAACCCCCTCTCTAAACCCATCTCTCCCTGTGGACCACCCAGCTTTGGCTCCCCCTGGCCTTTCCATTTCTTGATTCTTAAAAGTTTTGTTTTGTTTTTTTCCTGTTTGGTGCCCCCGCTGTTGCATCTCACTGGAATAAATTTACCTCGGCACTTGGCATTGTTAGCATTTAAACTGAGACAGCATGCATGCTAAAGAGATCGCTCTTTATTACTTCATCCTCTCAACAAATATTGGTTCAGTGAATGCTAGATGCCAGACGCTGAGCTCCATGCCGAGAATAAATTGCAAAGTCTAAAGATGTTTGGTCTTTGCCTCTCAAGGAGTTTACAAATCCACGAGGAAGACAGACATCATTCAATGCAAGTGCAAATATTCACTGAGGGAAGTCCCATAAAGAAGGTGAGCACCACTCTCTATGAAACCCATTGTAAAACTGAAAGAGAGTGAAGTTGTAAATAGGCTTCTGTGAAGGGTTCTTTGACCGGGATCTGAAAGGGGGGTAAGAATAAAATGATACTCTGATTAATTATACTCTTAGAAATTCAGTAGAGATAAAAAGCAAATGAATGGAAACTTTAGCTCCTATATAGGACTGTTAACAAGATACATTATGGCCATTTTGATGAGACCCATCACTATTAGTAACTAGTTACAACAACTATCAATTTTTTACAATCTGACTCTGTATCTAAAAGCAAAATTATGGGTTTATTTTTTCCAATGGAGAAAAATGATAGTTTGTGCACTGTGAGATAAAAAAAAAAAGGAAGAAAAGTTTAGTGGCAAGTTTTTTTTTAAATAAACTTCTTACTGCTTTTTGTAAGCTTAGTAAAATGAAAATGGATTTACATGGCCGTAAAGATTATCTTAATGAAAACAAATGCTTGAATCTCCAAAAACATATTTCTTAGGTCTCATTCCAATATCTCAACCCAGTTCAACTCTTGTTTTGAACCGGTCTTGAACCTAGAGGCATAATGGGCCAAGATAAGGGACAGGACATATTCTGGATCTCTTTCTTGGTCTGTCATCATCTCAAATGGTCTGGGTTGAACGTAAACCCAGTAATCTAATTAGAGGTATGACATTTCATATATTACGTCAAATTGACTGAAATGTAGGAACCTGCTCTTAGTCCCATTCTCCTTTTGTCCTTCCAGCTGTGCTGAAATTAATATTCTCATTTACAAAGTTCTTTCCGCCTACCTAAAGCCATATCACGCTCACATCGTGTGTCACTCAACCGTTGATGGTTAATAAACCACCCCAAATTTAATGGCTGAATACAACAACCATTTATTTAACTCCAGTTTCTGCTGCTCTGGGTGAGGTTCTGCTGATCTTAGGTTAGTCATGGATTTGAGATCAGCTAGAGAGTCAGCTGGGAACTGCTAGTCCTTAGACTGCATCACTAACAGACCTGGCAGTTGGCTGGTAATTGGGACCATGTACTTGTCAACTCTAGCAGGATGGCCTCAGCCTCTTTTCAGGGACACTGGGTATTGAAAGGATCCAGAGGAAAAGGTCCAGTGCACAATCACTGTCCAAGACTCTGCTCATAACACTTCTGTTGTTGCACTGGCCAAAGCAACAGACGTTTGGAGGGGAGGATCTGTGACCTCACTATTAATACAGAGAAGGAAAGAATTTGTGGTTATTTTGATAATTGACCACATCCTCAGATTAAACAGCAAACAAAAAACTCCTATCCTTTGAGTCCCTAAATCAATGCCACCCATTCATGAAAAACACCGTTTCTAACTGAATACTTAAGTGAATTTCATGTCTTCATCTGTAACAACTTAAGTATCAATTGACGTTTTTAGTGTTAGCAGATGAATGCCATTTTCATACAAATTGATGGAAAGAAACGGGATAACTCAAGTTCTTGGTAGAGCAACTTGAAACGTGTGGATTTCCTTTGATTTCTGAATTTCCTGATGTTGCTGCTGAAGCATCTCCCTATTTATGTAGACATAAATGTATGTAGACATACTTACTTTATGTAGACAACGAATCCTTCTGCTGTGATGATGGTTGGAAGCTTCTTGACCTCTGTTTGCAAAAGTGTTGGCAAAAAGCCCCTAATCTGCCTTCGGGGAAGTGTCTTCACAGCTTCAAGTCCTACAGGCGAACATCAAATTGCGTTTTACAAAGGATCAACTCTGTAGGCATATAAAATGCAAAAGAGTGCAGGGGTTTCCCTGTCTTCTTGGGGCAGGCTGGGCAAGAAGCCTGAAATTACAGTGATTACAATCACTACAACAGCATTTCTCACTTTCACACCTGCCTCTGAGTCAGGAGCTTAAGAATGCTTTCTAAAACATGTTCCTTTGAGTTTTCACTTTCTCTAACTAATGGAAATTTGCAGTAGTACTATTCCAAGTCTTTATTGGTCCTTTGATTTTTTTTTTCCCCAAAGAAAACCAGGAGGTGGGGCGCCTCGGCAGTTCAGGGAGTTAAATGTCCAACTTCAACTCAGGTCATGATCTCCCGGGTCGTGAGTTCGAGCCCCACGTCAGGCTCTACGCTGACAGCTCAGAGCCTGGAGTCAATCTTGTAGTCTGTCTCCCTCTCTGCCCCTCCCCTGTTCACACTGTGTTTCTCTCTCTCAAAAATAAACATTAAAAAAATGGTTTGAAATAAAAAAGCCATGAAGAAATAAATCTGAATACGACTGAGCCACCCTGGCACCCCCAAAGAAAATAGTTTTTTTTTTAACTTTTTAATGGTTATCTATTTTTGAGAGACAAAGCACAAGGAGGGGGGCAGGGGTAGAAAGAGAGGGAGACCCAGAATCTGAAGCAGGCCCCAGACTCTGAGCTGTCAGCACAGAGCCCGATGCGGGGCTCAAACCCACAAGCTATGAGATAACGGTCTGAGCTGAAGTCAGAAGCCCAACCAACTGGGCCACCCAGGTGCTCCAGAAAATAGTACTTTAGTAAAAAAGTTCAAAAGCTTACAGTATTTTATTTCAACTGTTGCCATATACTACATTTGAAAATTACATACTAGATTGATCAAGATGGTGTGGAGTTCAAGTATATTTATATAGGCCAATGGAAAAAAAAAGCCTGTGAATATGTGAATTGACTTCTGATGGATGAGCCAAAGTAATTTCATACAGAAATGCTACTGTTTTCAACAAATGATGCTGGAAGAATTGGATATCCATATGGAAAAAGTAAACCCCAAACATTGCATCACCTATAAAGAAAATCATTTCAATCTGGATGATAGACATACAATCCATAACATGTGAAAGAAAGTAAAAGATTATTTTTGGGACTTGAGCTGAGGCAACAAGCACTTAGAAGAAGGAAAACAAATGATAAATTAGACCTGTAAAAACTAAGATCTATTGTTCTTCATAATACATTGCTTAGGAAATTAAAAGACACGACACAGACTGGGAAAACCTATGTAAAAGATACAGTGTTGTGCTTAGTATACATATGAACTCGACAACTTAACCTAGTTATTTGAGTAGACCTTTCACTCTAGAATATGTAAGAAATGGCAAATGAACTCATGAAGAGATGCTCAACATCTTTAGATACATGTGAATGGAAACCTCAGATGAAATCACACCCAGCGGGATGAGTGAAAGGAAAGCCTGACAATAACACATGCTGGGAAGGAGGCAGAGCAATGTAAATCTCATACCTTCCAAGTGCAAATGTATGACTGCTTTGTGCAACAATTTATCAAGTAAAGCAAGCACTTTCCTTGTGTCTCAGGACCCCAGCACTAGGTATCTCTCAAAAGAAATAAAAACACAAGTTTACACAAAGTCTTGGTTTCAGGTGTTCTTGGAAGCTTTGTAACAAAAACTGGAAATACCACCAGTAAACAAACTGTAGAAGAGGGATAGAATGAGATGCTATCAGCTTCTGTAAAGGAACAGATTATTAATTCACAGATCTTCGTACATCTCAACTTCATTTTACAAAACGAAAGAAGCCAAGCACAAAGCATCGCTTACTGTACGATTCTGCTGATAGAAAACTCTGGGACAGGCAAACTGGAGGGACAGAAAGCGGAACAATGATCTAACGGTGATGGAGAGTGGGGTGGGAGTATCAGGTACCATGGGCACAAGGGAACTTTCGGAGGTGCAAAGGACATTCTATATGCTGATCGAGTGGTGTCGATACAAAAGCATCTGTTTTCCCAAATACTAAGCTGTACATGATTTTATTGTATGTGGCTTATATTCCATTGAAGCACAGATAGAAATACTTGATTTTCTACAGAGACCAGAAGCATGGTTCATTATATTTACAATCTTGAGTGACATGTATTACTGGATTTCCAGATTGAATCAGAAATTCCAGAATTGAAAAGCTCTTGATTGCTTACAACTTGGAAGAGGGAAAAACATTGGACAAATACAATTGTTGGAAAATACTGGGTTTCCTGCATAAAATATTCATGAAAAAATGTTTTAGAGTGTATATTTCATTGCCAGCTACCTCCTCTCTTTGTTACGTAGTATCTAGAATCGAGGGATGTCCTAACCGGTAAAATATAGAATGTTCTTGTAACGGGTTTTGAATTCTCATTATTATTTTCAATTATTGAACTGAATTGCTTCAGTATTTTCCTCAGATGACCTATTGTTCCGCTCTGGCTCTTCTTGGAATGCTCAAAAGCTGTGTTCGGTGTCCAGATGGATATTATCAGCTTTGGAAATCATTAGTATCCTCTCTTAGGGTCTGATTTTAAAGTGAGTGTGATCTGTGGGCTGGAGGCTACTTGAAGTTGGAAGTTGCTAGTGATAAACTCTCAAGGAGTTCATCTCCAACTCCAGGAGGAGTCTTGTTTTTCACCATAATTATAAAGGACAGGACCCATTGCTTCCATCCCCAGACTTGGAGCTGCTGGGTATTGTGCCACAGCTGCTTCCCACTTTCAATGATTGAGTGCTTTCAACCATGAACACTAAGCTTAGTAACTGGTAAAATCCTGATGCTACATCATAATACTTATAAATATGTAATATTTCTTATGGCTAACACAGACTGAGCCTGTGTAAATTATTTCCACTAACTTATGTTAATACTCATAGATTTATAAGCTTACAGTGAACACAAACGCTGACAATATGAAGAATTGATTTTCTACATTGAAAATGATTTCTGGGGATGCCTGGGGGCTCAGTTGGTTAAGCCTCCAACTTCGGCTTAGGTCATAATCTCATGGCTCATGAGTTAAAGCCCCGTGTCGTCGGGCTCTGTGCTGACAGCTCAGAGTCTGGAGCCTGCTTTGGATTCTGTGTCTCTCTCTCTTTCTGCCCCACCCCCACTCATGCTCTGTTTCTCTCTCTCTGAAAAATGAATGAACATTAAAAAATTGTAAAAAATGATTTCTGTCTTCAACTGCGTAATCCTCAAACTGAGATAAGAAAACAGTATTGATCCTGGTTTTTCAAATACTTTTATGAATGATGACAAAGTTAATAACCATTTTTAAAATTGTATCTAGTGCTGTTTGTTCAAAAAGAGCCACTTTTCCATCCTAAAGTCCTAGAATTAAAAGTGCTAAAAAGTTTGTTTTAGCCTCCAGAAGAGCTTCATTAAATTTCGTAATGTGTAATAGATACATTGTAAGAGATACAATGGTTCTGGTAATTACTTTTTTTAAACATCTGAGAATCATTGGTTATTTCCATCATCAGTCTTCTATTTCATTCTTATGAGGTTGGTTTTTTTTGCAGTGGTATTGTTTGTGTGCGTGCATGCATGTGTGTGTGTAAAATTTAATTAGGGTTTCTACCACAGAGTTTTTTTAGAGCTTGGAAAGGGCAACTTTAATGCATTATAAATGAGGGCAAGAATGAATTAAAATCATAGCTGCTGGTTGTGTTTACAGGAGAGAAAATGGAGGAGACTTAGACCCATTGATGATGAAGTCCCACATCTGATAGATCTCCTGCTGGCTTCATGTATTTGCCTCCTACTCTCTTTAGCTACTACTTTGGCTAAGAAGAGAGTCAGAATGTACTGTGGGGGTGTGTTCAAGAGAACAAGAGGATTGTAAGATTCTCCAGACTATGACAGGCTATTGCATTTATTGAGCTATAATAAAAGAATAAATGTATTTAAGTCAAACAAACCTTGAAAAAGTATGTCCGGTATAGCTGTTCATTTTGAATGCATCTAGAAAGAAAACCGGAGCTCATCAAAGAGGCATTTTCTTCCACGTTTTGAGTTGTTGGGGTCACTTCCCCTAGCCCACCAGCTAAAATGCCACAAGCAGCTCTAAAATCATGGGAGGGACAAACAATGGATATAGGAGCAATAATACTCTATCTCGCTCTTTCCCATAACGGCCACCTTCCAAAGCATGCTGTGTTTAGGGGGGAATGCCCTAGGGCTTTTTACCGTGTTGCCATTACTTTTTTTTTGGAAAGTGTTCCTTCTGGAATTGAACTAATACTTGATAATGGAATTCTTACCCAAAAATGTTCATGGCAAAGACAAGGCTGAAAGTAGAAGGGAGAAGAGACCAGAGACGGGTCACGTTCCCTCTGGGGATTCCCAGGCTGCGACCACAAAAGGGGTGGACGCATGTGCCTCAGAATTGAAGGGGAAGAAGGCCAAGATGGAGGTGGATTGAGTGGGAGGTGCTGAAAGTTCGTCCAGCTGCTGCGCAGTTCTGTTTCTGAAGTTCAAATGTGATTATCCTACTTGGGAACTTTCAGTGGCTACTGTCTGAAGTATGGAAATCAGATAGGGATGTAAGGACACAAATGGCCAATCTCCTCTTCATTCTCCTTTTATTCTGTCCCTTGAAATGCTGCACCTTTGATTTAATCGAGCCTTCGCAAAATCTCTTTCCCTACCTTGTGTTCCGGTTGATTTCTATCAAAATCTTCAGACTTTGTGGAAGTATGTCCATCTTTCCATAACAATCTATGATAGCTACCTATAAGAGGTAAAAGCAATTTCTCCTCCTGGGACCTTCCATGTGATTGATTTATTAACACATTTCACGTGCTAGGTTTATTCGTTTTGGTTTCCAAACTGGACCGTGCACTCCTTGGTCTTTTTAGTCTTTGCATTCTTAGCACTTACAGCAAAGATACATACTCACTGAATGTTTAAATTTGATCATACAGAAGAAAATAAGATGATACAGCACCGTGTTTAAAAAAAAAAAACAACTCAGAAAAGCATTATAGGTTATCAGTGTTCTTTGCTGTTCCACAGATGATGCATTCATAACTTTAAATTTTTATAACAGCAGTAACTATTAGTGAAGCAATCAGATGTTAGGAATTTTGTTAAAACACAAAAAAGACTCTGAAATATACCTTGATGAAAAATTGAATACTATCTTAATCAGAAGCTCTGTAAAATAGTTTTGATATTAATGATGACTATAAGATACTTTGAGACCTAAACATAAACGTTTAAGATATAATATGTTTACTTAGGCAGGTAAATACACTGAGGTTTTATTATTATTGAAATATAGTGGCTTATATAGATGGCCTTTCTTAATGAACTTGCAAATTGAAAATGCCATTTTTGAAAAATAAAGAAAACAGACCTTGCTCTCTTACCAGTTTTCTTGGCCTCAAGATGGAACTTTAGTATCTTCCATGAAAGCCTGTGTGACTATATTCTGTGGATACCCTTGGAATGCAACCACACTCTGCCTACTCATTGTAGTTTCAAGACGCTCATTGAGAATTGGCTTAATGCATTGTTTTAAATTTTGCCTGCACATGAATTGGGCTTGATTTTAGTATGTTACAATTTTCAGATTTCCTCCTGTCTTCCACAGAATGTAGTTTTATGGCTCAGTTGCTCATAGCTTAGTAACGCTTATGCTCCATAATGATTTGGAAATTGTGCTGTGTGAAGCGGTAGAAATGCCCTGAATTTTCCTTTGAACGAAGGATGGCAAGGCCATCAAAGAAATGTTACCTTAGTGATGTCTGAGATAAAAAGAATCTTGGGAAGTATTGGAGCCATTGACCATGTCAGGATGCTATGATAGGTTTTCTTTTTACCCAGGGCTTTCCTTTTTAATACCACTTGCTCATAAGCAGAGAGCTATTCCTTTTTCAAAGATAACTCTTAGTTCTTGTTATATATTTTAGTCACTGTTCTACATGGTCCCAACTGAAACAACTGTCAAAGTTGGTGTTTGATCATCTGTGGGATCAATTTCTAATTACTCTTCAGCTCTTCCCCCTCCATCCTATCTCTGCACTTGGAGACAGGGAGAAAAAGAGGGATTGTGAAGTGGGAATAAAATCAGAGGTGAGTAGGGAGTATGCAATTCACTGTAGGGGGAGCTTGTTAACTTGCTGACTTGTTAGTATCAGTAAGTACAGTGAAAGAATTATTCATGAAAAACTGACCTTGGAGCCCTGGAAAACAGATTTTCCCTCCAGTCCTTTCAGTCTCAACTTCAGGAGCGTAAAATAGAGCAAGAAATAGACCCCTTTATTTTTTAGATGATATAGGAAACTATATTGAGTACATTTTCTTTTTTTTTTTTTTATTTTTTTTTTAACATTTATTTATTTTTGAGACGGAGAGAGAGCATGAACAGGGAGGGTCAGAGAGAGGCAGACACAGAATCCGAAACAGGCTCCAGGCTCTGAGCTGTCAGCACAGAGCCCGATGCGGGGCTTGAACTCACGGACCACAAGATCATGACCTGAGCCAAAGTCAGCAGCTTAACCGACTGAGCCACTCAGGCGCCCCCATTGAGTACATTTTCAATGGTAATTACGTGCCATGGTATCTTAACAAATATATATGCTACTACTTTAATAAGATGGCCACGCCTCTCTTTTCATGTGATGTTATGATTGGGCATGGCCCGTCCAGTGTTATTAGGGCAAACCATTCCCAGTAAGCAGACTGTATGATTCTGAAAGATGGTACCAGATGACGATGGTTAAGCCCGTGAATGTGTCAGTGGCAGAGGTCGAATGGCAAGGGATGAACAGGCATCCTAAGAGGTGATGGAGCAGAGCAGCAAGGAATCTAAGGTCAATAGTGTGACTCTGATCACGTGTACAAAACAGAAAAGTGTAAACGTGTGCCTTCCGACGCTCTTTCAAATTTTGTATATAAAGAGTAAAACTGGGAAAGTGTCATGTCCGCTTATGGTAGCTCATGTCTCGGGTATCTCCGTGTAGACCTAGCCAGTAGGCTTGAGTTAGGTCATGCAGTAAGATCAATGGGGTAGGAGAGGGATTGGTAGTAGAAAATGCACCCCCCCCCCAAATTTTTTAAACCCACTGAATCCCCAGAAGGGGGGTGCGGGTGGCAATAAACAAGATCCCCATCCTACATAAACTGGAACCTTGGCAGGGATATGGACAAGGGGGAGAAAGTAACGGATCTACTGACCAAATTTGTGGTACAGGGTAACCAACAGGGCTTAGAAAAGGTTGATACTGATCATTTAATCATCACTGGGCCACATGGTAGAGCCAGAACTCGATAAACGTTCAGCTCTAGTGCCTTACCTCCCTCCTGGCGTATCAGGATGTGGCTGCAGCCAGGCACACAGAATGCAGTGGCAGAGGGCTGTGCAGAGGCTGACTCTATTCAAAATTGAGCTGTGTCAGTGCTGTATTTTGTCCTTGGAGACCTCTCTGCCAATCCATGGTGCTCCAGGGCACAGTCATAACAGGGGAGCGAAGGGCAGTTTCGAGGCTATCTCCAAGGAAGACTTTGCCGGAGTGGAAGTTGAAGCAGGACCGTTACTTACCCCAGTGCCCCCCAGTCTTGCCTGATTGCTGTCTTCCTCATCTACCCTGTAAAAGCACTTGATCACAGGAAGGGAGCTATTAAAGGCCAGAGACACTGCTCTACTGTATTGTATGCCTGTGCCTAGTGACTAAAACTTGTGATATCTTGATATCCAATATAGAATTTGAATACGTCATTATGTATTATGATACCTACGTGAGATTGTTATTTTTATTGCTTTCACAATGCACAGTGCTATATAATACATAGACAAATAAACATGGGCTGCCCAAACTGATGAGAAATATTTAGAGGAGAATATCAATATGATGGATTCTGTTGAGCACAGAAGATGTGCTGCTTTTGATTTCCCTTTAATCAATCCTATTTTCAACTAATAGAAACAGAAAGTCCTAGATAGCAATAGAAGATTGAAAAAAAAATTTTTTTTGGCCGTTCTTCCCTGTTTTTCCTTACATGTTTCTACCAAGAGCTTATGATAGAGTTATGAGTACTATGTTCAACAGTGACAGATCTCAATCATTTTAGGAGCTGCTTAGCCCATCACATTATCCATTCAGCCATGTATTCATTTGATCAATATTTATTGATCACTTACCTTGTGCCTAATATTGTGCGGCTTCACACAGTATTGAATACTGTGAATATGAAGTATATTTCAAAGGTTTGTGTATTTTCATTTTTCCTTAACATTTGATAACTGGGATGAATTCAGTTTCATTAGTTAGGTTTGAAAATCACTTTATTTTAAAGTCAATTGACTGTCAGATTGATTTAAGAGGTATAATTACAATAAATTCGGTAATTATAAGCATAATAAATAGCATTCAATGCACAATACCTAAGAGATTATGACTTTTACCTTGTCTGCTTCAACAAAGAATTTGTGGAAATGCACGGTCATAAAGTTCCTGTAAAAAAGGTGAAGCTCGTTAAGAGAGGAAAGAAATTACCAGATGACACGGATGTTTGTTAGGGCAAGTAAGCATTTCACATTTCATTGTTAAATGTCTAGATAGTAGCATGGTAGTCTGTAGAGTCCGTATTATTAACAGTATATAGATAACAGCAAAAATAATAATGATAAATGTATACCTTATGCCAGGTACTATTCTAAGTACATCACATATGCAATAGAACTCCATTCTTAACTACGATACCCATTTTGCAGATCAGGAAATTGTAATGAAGTAGTTAGTCTAGCTAGTAAGGGATAGAATTGGGAGGCTATACCCCAGTGGTTTGATTCCAGGTTTGGCACTCATAAGCCCTTTCTCAAATTATTAAGTTAATGCCTCTATTATGGATAATATGAACATCGTGGAGAATGAATTTTAATTCCCCAAATTTACTTTTTGGGAAAAAATACAGATATTGCTCTTTAGATAAATGTTTCCTATATTGTCCCTCTGTAAGCTGTGAAGGAATAGCAATGTTTTAAATGATTGAAATTGCTACATTTTATTTCTGTAGACATTGGGTCTTCCGTTATCTCTTACCAACTAGCCTTCCATATTTTTTTTTCTTTTGACCACACTCCTATGCTATAGCACACTAAGATAATTGGCTACATGTTAGGTCCTAATCCCTCTGAGCCTTTGTTTTCTGGAGGTCCTCATTTACTCATTTGAAGAACATTTGTTAGTTGTTTGTTTTATCCAGATACTAGGCTAAGTGCTGGGGAAAGAAGGGGAAGTAAGACCAACAAATCTGGTTCTTGGCCTTAAGAAACTTTTATCTTACAGGGAGATACCTGCTGTAAATCACTGTTACATAATTAATATTTCCATTACAGTTCTAGAAATCCCATGAGATTGTAATGTCAAGCAAGTTTATGTAGTAGGGGATTTAGGAAGCCTTCTTGGAGGAAGTAATAATCTGAGTTGAGAAATAAATGACAATATCACAAATGAGAAATTTGCAATTTGGCATTTACAGAGGTTCATGCAATCTTATGAAGTCTTCAAAGCATTACTTGGTTTATAATTCCAGATGGCCCTTTTCAAATCACGGTGCGTTATTAGGTAGCATGAGGTGTCTTCCAGGCATAGTTTCTAGACACTGGAAGCTGCTTACCCAACCCTGCATCAATTTCATGTCAACTTGCTCAGAATTCAGTTAAAGCTCAGGGATTTCAAAAATCAGCTTCCAATTTTTTTTAATGGAGGCTTTGCCCCATTTGCATCTGCATGAGGAAGATAGGTCTTTCTCTAGCCTACAAAGAGTCCTTCTCTCTCTGTCTACTCCTGTGAGGACTGTAAATCTAGGAGCTGGTTTCTGAAACTGCTCTCCCCATCTCTGGCCCCATGGTGGGGTTGGTTGGCCGTCTGGGCTACAGACTGCCTTTCTCTAACAGACCCACTTTGATCCATCACGGAAGTCTTGTTGAGTACTGCTCCCATCAAGTTCTAGCCACTTGGTTTTCACTTTCTTTACTGCATGTCCCTGCAGCATGCTCTCTCACCATTTTTAAGGCCTAACCTTAGGTGAAATTCAACTTGTTACTGGTTCTTTTTCAATTTATAATAATGGTAAATGCCATCAATTCAGGAGCCCACATGCTGGCTGTCTTCTTCCTCTCACAGTTCCCAACTGATTATCTCTCTTTTGGTTCAGAGGAAAACCTGGCAAATTTCTTAGCTCAGATAGGCTCTGAGCCAGAGCCCATTTGCAGAAGAGAAATGACGACCATCTTGGGCTGATGAATGATCAATCTCGTTGTTTCCAGTTAAGTTTTCTCTGACGAGAATAAGCTTTTACAATCAGTTTTACGTAATTAAGATATTCTTGACTGACCAGGATGTACTTCTCTTCTACTGCTGCATGGCTGACTCCTTCTGTTCCTTTAAGTCCTCCTTCTCAAAGATACCTGCTCAGGCCGCCATATTTAATGTTACACCTTACATCAACTCTCATTGCTCCGCACTTTCTACCAGCTAACCCAGCTCTATTTTTTTTTCTTTATTCCATAGCACACGTCCCTTTCCAACCTACTAGCGAAGTTACTTATTCATTATATCTATCGCTTGCTGTCTGTCTTCTGATACTAGAGTGTAAGCTCCAGATGGAACTTGTCTTCTGTTATGTTATCGATGTAGGCCGAGCACCATGAACATTACAATGGACAAATATTTGCTAGATGATTGACTACAACATACAGAAAATAATAGAAGCATCATTCGTCAGCTGAAGAGTAAGTGGGCATTTTTAATAACCTTTGGAACCACAGGAGGGAAGTGAAGTGGCATGTGGAAAAGCAAAGCTTAAATGAGTCTGTGTGTGCATATACTGGCATGCAGGCTTGTCTAGTTAATGCCAACATGTTACTATGGAGATTTCATTAATATTTTCATTTTTCCTAAAAATGTTTTCCAAGGGCGTTATTGTACTTTAATAGCATTTACTTATTGTGGCACCCGAGTGGCTCAGTCAGTTCAGTGTCTGACTCTAGATTTCAGCTCAGGTCATGATGGTTCACGGGATCGAGGCCCTTTTGGCTCTGTGCTGACAGTGTGGAGCCTGCTTGGGATTCTCTGTCTCCCCCTCTCTCTCTGCCCCTACCCTGTGTGCTGATGTGTGTGCGTGCGTGTGTGCTCTCTCAAAATTTTTTAGAAAAGCATTTACCTATTAACAAAAATTCAAAATAATAACAAATTCTGTATGTTGGTATGGAATTTATTATCTTACACAATTAAGCATGAGATTAGTGATTTAAAGTGTTCAAAGAAAACTGACAAATCGAAGACTATAAATGCTACCATGAAGTTTAAGAGTTTTTGTGATTTAATGCTTTTGTTGAAAATTAAAGTGCCGGGGCGCCTGGGTGGCTCAGTCGGTTAGGCGGCCGACTACGGCTCGGGTCGCGATCTCGCGGTCCGTGGGTTCGAGCCCCGAGTCGGGCTCTGTGCTGACGGCTCGGAGCCTGGAGCCTGTTTCAGATCCTGTGTCTCCCTCTCCCTCTGCCCCTCCCCCGTTCATGCGCTGTCTCTGTCTCAAAAATAACTAAACGTTAAAAAAAAATACATAAATAAAATTAAAGTGCCTGCTCACTTACTGCAGTATGAACCTGCTGTAGGATGGAGTGGTTAAGACCATACAGTCAGCCATCAATCTGTACTCAAATCCTGGATTTGTATCTTCTTTAGTTGTGAGATACTGAACAAATTTGAAAATACATGTTGTTTTTTTTTTTTGTTTGTTTGGTATGTTAAAGCACCTAAAACAATGCCTGGCAAAGAGGAAAAGCACAAAGAATACTCTTACTGGTGAGCTACCCCTTGGACAAATTTTTATGAAATTGCTGCATTGGATCTAGAGAAAACCATACGCATGATTCAAATGTAGAATTAAGTACCAGCCATGCACTGCTAAAAATGTTTGAGAAGAGAAAATTCTAAATGATACACCAGTGGCCTATAATTTCTCATGTTGGAATCAATACAGAAATCTCAAGAAGAAAATAAACACGATTTGACTCTAACATAGCCTCTAGACCATTCATGAGGATTTGTTGCAAAAAGATATTAAAAACCTAGTATTAATATTTCACAAATGTTGTTCATACATATTGTATTCAGTGCTATAGATAGAAATTGCAAAGACATCCCTGGCCTTTTGGGCTTATTATCTAAATAAAGCAGACAGGAGTGAAACAGCCACTATAATTATCCCAGTGGGCATTGCAAAAAAGTACGGCTGATGTGTAAATGAGGAGGTTTTATGAATTAGAGGGTAAAAAAGATTTTGCCTTTGTCAAAGTTTAGCTGGATGCAATGAATTGCTGAATAGTTCTGCTCAAGTTAGTACCCAGGAGCACTCAAACAGATGGATTTTGCCGAAAGGGAGAACACTTCCTTATTAAATATGATGCTTGGGCCTAAGGCTCTGGCATCATACTTTGAGTAATGCTGAGGCTTCCTTTGTTTAATGCTGAGAAGTTTTTGAGTTGTTTTTCTCTTGAGACTTCAACTTTAAGGGGAGACATAAGTCAGAATTGTTAACATGCAAGCAGAAAGTAAATGTGCATTCAATGGGCTAAGTACAGAACTTGAAAGAACTGAACCCAAGAGAGAATGACTAAGATAGTTTGTGGGGTTTAGGATTGGAGAAAAGCTTCCATGAATAAAGAACTGGGACAGAGAGGCACTCTTACATTGGAGAATAAGTTGGAGAACGATTGAGGCAAGAATGAATGAAACTTTGGCTTTGATACATGGAATAATACTTACTATTCGAATGTTAATGCAAAGGGTGACATTTTTGTTGTTTCTAGATAAGTATCTTGCATTCCTATGTACTGAGCCACCTCATTACGTGCCAGACAACTAGATCCAGGATACAAAGAGAAGAATCAGGTCGTTCTTGCCCTCAAAGAACTCACAGCCTAGTGCAGGTGTGAATATAACAACATCTATGCCTTGGGGAGCACAATACTAGAGATGTGTTCCAGGTATTAGGAAATCACATAAAAGGGACATCTAATCTAATTGGAGGAGTGGAATGAGTTGGGGAAGCTTTGAAGGCCTGACTGATGAATTGGTGATAATGAAAGGGATGGGAAGTATACTGGGTAAGACTATAGATGAAACTTGATTGCAGATTTTCAACTTGAAAGAAAACACCAAGGTAAGTAAACATACCTGTGTACTCACACACAACAGTGTTAAAAAGAGAATGAACACAAAAAAGAAAGTGTATAATTGAATGAAGTTAAAACAAAACACCAAACTGAAATGAGGAGTATCCTCTGAATCACCCACAGGAATGGTTGACTGTAGGCAGACCAAACCTGGTATAGACTTTTAGCGAAGCATCTCATTAGTAAGAACAGAGGCCCAGGGATTCTAACAAGGATGTCAAAATACCTCACCCTAGGCTTTCCCATTTCTCTTGTCCTTTAATCACAAAAAATATGAACAGATCACAACATATTTAGCCCTCAAGTGTAGCTGGGAGGGGGGAAACACCTGACAAATATCCAAGAAACCACTCATACTATCTCAGAGCACATACTCATGTCCTCCTTCTCTTGACCTTGCAAAGTGGCATTGAAGAGAAAGAAGCTAAGCATTATTGTAAAAAGCTCATTTTCAAAAAGGCTTTGAATGGAGTCTTCTTTCGAAATAGTAATTAATTTGCCCTAGGTCTTAAAAGTAAGAAAGTTCTGGAATGAGAATTGGCCTTCATTCCTTGTAAGCCAAAGCTGTTGAGTTTTTTGACACATCATGGTGCCTCCTTGGCTTTAGTCATTCTCTTCCCTTCTCCACTAATCTTGAAGACGTTGGGTAAGGAAATAAAAATGAACTAACCCGACATTGTTTAATTTCTCTTTGTGTCTCCGTTCTGTAATGCAAGTTGTGGAGAAGTCAGGGGCTAGCTTTTAGAATAAAGTGTTCAGCTTAGTCAAACTTAGCCTTTCAGAGTTGCCCTACTCATCCATGCCTGCTTTTGGATTTTTCCAATCCCATCAGAACTGCAAAACTCAGTGCTAATTCTCTCATCTCCTCTTGGATTTGAAACCTACCTCAGCATTTGAAAACTTGTCTCCTCTGACCCACAAAACTCAGTGCTGGCTTATATTCCGCCATATATTTAGTATTCTTCCTGTGACACTGTTTACATTTCCCTGAGTGGCTTAAAGGCCCAGTGTACATGGGAAATGCTGGACTTTTCTCCATTAGAGCCCAAAGCACAGTGGTGAGAAAATTGTGCTTCTTTTTCAATGAATGCTGTTGTCAAAGTGTAGTGGTAACCAAGCCGTGAATTCAAGATGAAATCATATATTATATTGTCGTGTCTTGACTACCTATCCTAACCTGATCACTTACAAGTTCAGGGTCTAATTTACGGAATGTGTCTATATGCATGATTTTACGTGGGATCAAAGGTATTTATAGGACTCACTTGTAATGATCAGAGGATGTTTATTTTCGATTCACCTGCTGATGAATGAAGCAATTGTACTTGTTTGATCTCTGTATCATTATAAGGCTTGGATTTCACTATTTCTTACTGTTTAATAACTTCTTTTAGCGGAGTCTGAGCCTTTAAAAGGTGAAGTTCATTTTATTTGGCAAAGAATGTGAAAGCAGCTCCTTTGCCTGAGGCTTTGTGTTTGGTTAATTAGGTTTGCTGCTAGCTTTTCACACAGAAATGGAGGCTGTCCCTTAACTGTTGTTTTCCTTTCTCTTCCCTTACTTTTTTCAACGTTTTTTTTTTTTGGGGGGGGACAGAGAGAGACAGAGCATGAACGGGGGAGGGGCAGAGAGAGAGGGAGACACAGTAATCGGAAACAGGCTCCAGGCTCCGAGCCATCAGCCCAGAGCCCGACGTGGGGCTCGAACTCCCGGACCGCGAAATCGTGACCTGGCTGAAGTCGGACGCTTAACCGACTGCGCCACCCAGGCGCCCCTCTTCCCTTACTTTTGAGGTTCAGTAACAGATCTATTGCTATTTGTGCAAATTTAAAACTTTTAGTGTGTGAATACGGCCTGATCTTACTTTTGCAATTTTTTGGTGAGTGCTCTCCGGGGCAGTCCCTACATTTTTCTTAATCTGATGGAAAGGTTTTAGGATTTCCCTGAACCTGGAGAAGAAGACGGAAAAAAAAAAAAAAAAAAGTAAGGTGTTTAAAGCTATATGTATGGCAGAAAAATAGTGTTCTCTTTTAACTTAAGGTTTTCTGGTTTGATTTATCTTCCATAAAATTGAAAACATCAGTGGGGGTTAACTATTACAGCTTAGGGTATGTGAATTAGTTACCAGAGCAGATACAGTCATTTTGCTCAGAATTTTATCTTTCAGGCATATTTATTAGCTACTTTTTATGTGGTTTCGAATAAATTTATATTTACTAAGTACTTAGTAGCAACTGGCACCCAGCTGTAGGGTACCTGCACGTGGCCGTAGATGTTTAGTCAACAAGCAGTTAAATTTTTTTTTCAACATTTATTCATTTTTGAGACAGAGAGAGCATGAACAGGGTAGGGTCAGAGGAAGAGGGAGACATAGAATCTGAAACAGGCTCCAGGCTCTGAGCTGTCAGCACAGAGCCTGACGCGGGGCTCGAACCCACAGACCGTCAGATCGTGACCTGAGCCGAAGCCGGACGCTCAACCGACTGAGCCACCCAGGCGCCCCATCATCGAGCAGTTTAAACGCGGAACACAGGCAATGTGGCAGTAGAGAGGAACTCTGACTCAGGACAGGGCAGTCCTGAGGGCACAGGCCCCCTTGGCCACTTGCCAGATGGGTGACCTTCCTCGAGTCACTTAGCCTCAGGAAGCCTCGGTTTCCCAGTGGGTGTATATAAGTAATAACAGGGCCTTGGTCACCAATTTGTGTTAAGGTCCAAATAGAATGACAGGTGTTTAACATGTAATACAAGGGCTGGCAGAGAAGAAACCCTCCAGTTCACTAGTGGTGCGCAGAGCAGTGGCGGGCCACAGTGCAAAGAGCATGGACTCCGGAGCCTGGTTCTACCATTCTTGACCTCTGTGACTGGGCACGTGACTCCTCCGAGCCTTAGTTTTCTTCTCTGTTAAGGCAGATACTAATTTACTAGAGGAGTGTTAAATCTAAAGTTAAAAAAAATACGTCAACTATCTAGAATATTGTATGGTGTTTAGCAAGACGTCAATGATGGCCCTTTGAATGCATGTGTATATGAAGAAACACTTGCCATATGAATGCGTCAAGGCATCTCAAAGGTGGAAATCGGAGAGGGCATTGGAGAGGCTGTTGCAGACCAGAAAGTCTGTCCCTGAAGTGACTTGAAACAGGAGGAGGAGTTTGCCACCTGGTGGCAGATTTCCCAGCAGGGGGTGGGAGTGGGGAGTGGAATCTTCTGGAATATTTCAAACCCACGGGACTCTTGGCTCTGCAACGTGGAGACTCAATTCTGTTCGATTGAGTTTGTCTCTAGGGATGCATTCTTTCCAGGACAACCCAGACACAGGGAGTTTGTGTCCCACAGCACGTTTAATACACTCTGAAAGCATTTTGGTGCTCCAAGAAAGGCTCACTGCATCAAACCTAAAATTCCTAGTTCATTAATTTGGGTGGTTTTTTTACTTATTAGCACGAAAATGGCTCTGTATTCACATTTCTTGTGATTCTATTATGAAGTCAGCCAGCATGCCTTTCCAAATTAAAATTACATGTTATTGCAAAGGCAAAACAAACAAAAAGCTCACTCATTCTCCAAAGAATCCCTATAGCATAAGAGCTTAGATAATCTGCTTATCTAGAATAAAATGTCACAGACTTAATAAATTCTCAGGTAAATTATTGAAATTGCCTTCAGGTAGATAGCTCACATCCTAGCGTTCATAGTAACATGTCAATTGAAACCTCCCAAATCCCCCAAAAGAGGCTGAGAAGAGAATTTCAGTAAATTAAAACACGAGAAATAGTCAAGTTCCTAACTCCTCTCTCGTTTGGGAAACTCATTATAAAGGAATTATTAAAATGCAATGTTACAGTATCCTTTACACTTCATATTTAATTTGTTCAAAGCTCTATAAGGAAGTAACTGAAAGCCAAATAGTTATTTTAATGTTTATTTTGGAGAGAGAGAAAGAAAAGGCATAAACAGGAAAGGGGGAGAGAGAGAGAGAGAGAGAGAGAGGGAGACAGAGGATCTGAGGCAGGGTCTGCTCCATCAGCACAAAGCCCAATGCAGGGCTCGAACTCACAAACCACAAGATCGTGACCTGGGCCGAAGTTGGGCACTTAACTGACTGAGGCACGCAGGTACCCCAAAGCGAAAAAGTTTTATAAAGCTTCTATTTTTCCCTCCTCCTTGCCTCTTCTCTGTCCCCTCCACCTCACCCCCTCTCTCTAAATATGCTTCTAGTATTATATCAGAATTTTTGCAGTGCCGGTATCCTCACTGAAAGAAGAAAACCAACTGTCGGTCTCCCTGCTGCCTACGTAGGCTTTCTGTTAATCACTCTAATTGCAGCTCAGTCTCCTGAAAACCTGGGAGGTCTGACCTATGAATCAACCTGTCACCAAGCTTTCTTCACGCAGAGTTGAGGCAGTAGCCTTCCTGCAGCCTGATGACGCCATCATCCGTCGTCCGTCAGTTTTCCAGATCCAAAATCTTGTTGCTGTTGTCCCCTCTTCCGTAACTCTGTCTCTGTGGTGTTTAGGAAGTGGCCCATGAATGAGTGTGTTACCCTTGTACTCGGTAACTTCCCCCCCAAAGCAAACCCTCAAATGCCTCTGACAGATCAACAGCAGTCGTTCCAAGTTTTACTGGACTCTCCTCCCAGTTTCCACACACTGTCTTCTCTCCATTGTATGTGTTTGGTTTCTTTGAGTATTGGAAATGCTAGGTACTTCTGTGAAGCGATGAAAAACAGGGGCTCTGTAGTCAAAAAAGTTGGAGGTGGTTGTGTGCTTCAGATTACCGACTCTTAGAATATTTTTGGATCTCTGAACAAGCTTGTATCATTGGTCAAGTTGGGACAAACAGCAGTACTTAAAAAATTGTTGGGGGAATCAGCTGGGATAGCATATGTATGAAGTATGTGTCTTTATGGACTCTGTGACCTGTGGTGTTTCTGGTTGTTGTTTCTTCCGGTTAGATGTTTGCTGTCTCCCTTGTGTCTTCCATCTTTGTTCCCCTGCACAGCCGTCCCCCCCCCCCCCCCCCGCCAATCCCAGACATGCACACTCAGATCACGAGCTTCTTGAATTCTGTGTCCCTTCTGTGTCCCCACCACAGGGCCTGGCACATGATAAAAACAGAAGTGTTTATTGATTTAATGGAAGGCATGAATGCACAGATTCAATAAGGCCGTAAGGAGTGGGTGAGGAGGGAAGTTCGCAATGTGAGGAAGAACCTTGGGTGAGTTATGTTAGCAAATAAACAATGACTTACGGTTTAGCCAGTTCTACTTAAAATAGTACGGTAGTAATTTTTAGAGTACATTTGCTTAAAGAAGCTTCTGCATTGTTAATGGAAAGAACAAAATACGAATTCTCCGAAATGGAATGGCTGTATCACATGGTAATTCTATGATTGTTTGAGGAACCACCATACCGTCTTCCCCAGCAGCTGTACCTATGTGTTACGTTCCCATCAGCAAGGCGTAAGGGTTTCAAGTGTTCCACATCCTTGACCACCTTTGTTACTTTGTTTTGATAGTTGCCATCCTCACGGATGTGCAGTGGAATCACGTTGTAATTTTGATTTGCGCTTCTCTAATGATTAGTAATGCTGAGCATCTTTTTATATGCTCTTTGGCTGCTTGTATATCTTCTTTGGAGAAATATCGATTCTTGTCCTTTGCTCTTTTTTTTTATCAGTTTCTCGTTGTATTATAGGAGTTCTTTACATAGGCTGGAAATTGTTTTTTTTTTTTCGATGCATGCTCATTTCATCGGTAATACATTTATGAGATAGATGAATGTAATTTTAAAATCCCCCTAATTTAAAATATGTATATATTTGTGAATGTACATACATATGCATACACACATGTATATGCTTATACATAGATGCATACCTTATCTTTTCTTGACAAATTACTAATATATGCTGGATATGGTATGTGTGTATATATATATATATATATATATATATATATATATATATATATAAATATATACAGACACACACAAAGTGTATATGAGGAAAGCAGTGTATAAAATTCTACTTAAGATTTTATCTTACATACACTCACACACACACAATATCCAGTATATATCAGCAATTTGTCCAGAAGACTATATATATATATATATATACATATACATATATACATACACACACATACACACACACACACACACACACATTGTGTGTGTGTGTGTATACACATATGACAATGGCCAGCATTGCACGCTGACGTTAATGGAGTTGATATTGTCATTAGCAACTAACTAGCCCATTCCTGGCAGACAATTCCAACATAAATTGCAGTTCACATCATCATAACCAGTTTCTCAATTCTGTAGGGTTTTGTGAATTCAAAACTGAAAATAGTAAGGTTAATAACTGCTTACCACAAAGCAGTTATTTGAGGAAAATTTGCATTCTCAACTGGGAAATAGTTAAAATATTTATAACGTTGCTGAGAAACAGCACATAGGTGTTCCTTTCATCTTGTTACTATCTTAGCGCTCTTGAAAACTTTCAAACCAAATGTTAACATCCCATCACAAATGCCATTAAAAATAAAGTAGAATTATGGGGCACCTGGGTGGCTGAGTCAGTTGAGCATCCGACTCTTGACTTCGGCTCAGGTCATGATCTCATGGTTTGTGAGATTGAGCTTCCTGTCAGACACTGCTTTCACAGGGTGGAACCTGCTGGGATTCTGTCTCCCTTTCTCTCTCTCCCCCCTCTCTGTCTGCCTCTCTCTCTCTCTCAAAAATAAATAAACATTTAAAAATTTAAAAAAAACCAGAATTTTCAAGACTAAGGTGGTATCTTTAGCCCATTCTACGTGCTACCTCTCCTCATGTACTTCAGAACAGACACAACTAAAACAGTGAGGAACATTTCTTTAACAGACATGGAAATGAGAGAGTATTCTGCTTCACAGAATTGAAGTTTTTTTTTTAATGTTTATTTATTTTTGAGACAGAGAGAGACAGAGCATGAACGGGGGAGGGTCAGAGAGAGAGGGAGACACAGAATCTGAAACAGGCTCCAGGCTCTGAGCTGTCAGCACAGAGCCCGACGCGGGGCTCGAACTCACAGACCGTGAGATCATGACCTGAGCCGAAGTCGGCCGCTTAACCGACTGAGCCACCCAAGTGCCCCCAGAATTGAAGTTTTATAGAGATGTGGCAGGAAATGAAGGTATGCCACCAGTGTCCTTTTTCTACATAGATCTAGTTGGTAAAAGTCCTGTCTTTGCTATTAATATTAGCCAGTTTGGAGCAAAAAAAGTGGAGTGCCAGCGGCCTAGGCCCTCACGGTTGTAAGAGAGGCAAATCTGACCAGAGACCAGAAGAGGAAGCTTTCTGCCGAGGCCACTTTTGCCTATGGGTTGGCAACCCGGACACAGGCAAATATCCTGCCCTGATGAATGGAGCTCCCTACTTGCAGCTGTGTGACCCTGCTTACAGTTTGATTCCTTCTCTACATTGACCGGGACGACCTAAGTTGCTAATGAAAAGAGAGAACAAAACCTTTCTCTTCGTTTGGCTCAGACAAAAAGAAATGAACATGAGCCATTCAGCTGAGCTACCAATTTTGGACTAACTAGACTCCCTTCCTTCCTTCCTTCCTTCCTTCCTTCCTTCCTTCCTTCCTTCCTTCCTTCCTTCCTTCACGCCTTACTTCCTTCCCGCCTTCCTACTTTCTTACTTTCTTCCTCCCTTCCGTCTTCTTTCCTTCCCTCCCTCCCTTCCTTCCTTCCTTTTCTTTTTTTCTTTGGCCTCTATGGACTAGTCACTATTCTGAGACCTAGCAAACCAGTAAGTACAAAAGGTCCCAGCTCTTAAATTCCAGTGGGAGGAAACAAACTGTAAATCATTACATAAATGAGATCATTTCACTCAGTGGTAAGTGCCACAAAGAAAATGAAATAGGATAAAATGATGGAGGCAAATGAGTATCTTTGGATTGGGTGGTCAGTAAAGAAGGTAACCTCTGATCTGCGAATTGAATGACAAAAAAATAAAATAAGGCTAACTTTGGAAGTGGGAGTTGGGGGGAGGGGGGAGGGGAGTGTAGAGAGTGTGGTGCTTTCTCAAAAGAGAACAGCTCAGAGACCCTGATGTGCAAGAATATATAAAGAATTGTTACAGATCAAGCATAAACCTATCATTCAAGGCATGACAAAAGAAAACATGTTTTGACATGTCAGGACTCGGAGTGTGTAACATCTACATATAATAGCATGAATAACACACCTGAGGAACTATATCGGACCCCGTCTAAATATTCTCTGAAAGGGAAGAAATTTTAGAGCAGAAATAGTAATAATGTTAGGGCTCAGAATCAAGTGTAAGCATTTATTGTTTTTATTTTTTTAAATTTTTTTTAACGTTTATTTCTTTTTGAGACAGAGAGAGACAGAGCATGAACGGGGGAGGGTCAGAGGGAGAGGGAGACACAGAATCTGAAACAGGCTCTAGGCTCTGAGCATTTCAGCACAGAGCCTGATGCGGGGCTCGAACTTACGGACCTCGAGATCGTGACCTGAGCCGAAGTCGGCCGCTTAACCGACTGAGCTACCCAGGTGCCCTGCATTTATTGTTTCTAATGTGGGTGTGAAGGTTAATGCAAATCTAAAAAAGGATTTCTGGAGAAGAAACACAAGATTTTTTAAAACTGTACAGTCAGGAGGGGCATGGGACCTGTGTTTCTGGGCGTGTTTGTATGAAAACAGCAGTGTATAAAATTCGACTCGAGATTTTATCTTATAAGCGCGCTATTGGTAGTCAAGTGTTTTTAAATTTATGGATAAACCATTGTAGAATATAACTGGTATGCATAATTTATAAGTAAGGATGTTTTTAAAACTTCATTATTTTAGGAAAGTCAGGCAAAAAGTGATGTGATAATAACATAATCAACAAAGTCATAAATAAGATAAAGACCAAACATTGTCATTTTTGTGGATTAAATCTCCCTCTTAAAAGACAAACCCTCTTAGAATGAATTAAAAAGCAGTACTAACATGCTTTGTGTAACAGGCTCATCTGAAACAATGAACACGCTTTTTGTGAATAAACACACAGGTGAGGCTTTATCACACAAATGAAAAAGAAAATTTGCTGTTACTAATGAGATCATTTTTCTTGGAATGGTCTCAGTAGATTTTGGTAGTATATGGGAAAGGTACTGATTATCTGTAAATAAATATTTACTGATCTCTTGTTAGTTTTAATAATTTTCCAATTGAATTTATCCTAAGGAATTACTTAGACCACTCTGTAATATATTTTGCAAAAAAAAAAGCTTTAAAAATGTAAACTTTTATAGTGTACAATAAAGGGTAGATTAGTTATAAACAAGTTATAGTTTGTAGGAATGTTATATAGCTATTAATTAAAACCTGATAGTTGATATTATCCTAGGATAACCTTTTTTTTTGATAAAAACATTCTGGAAGCATACAGAATAGATGTTAATAGCTTTTAATTTTTTCATTCTTTTTTAATATATGCTGAGTATTTTTTATGATCGATCATAATTAAAAAGTTAATATATTTTTTAAAGCAAGACCTTTCAACTTAGAAACAATATGACAAAATGAGATTTTCGTAGATGCTCAATATATATTATTAATTTTGGCTCAAGTAAATAATATAATATTTATAATTAAGGAAACTTCTGAGTGGTGCTAAATCATGGTCATGAATGTAAAGTTTGTACGTTAGAGGATTTATTAATAAAAACTCAAAACACACAGTGATGTCTTCTAAGAAATCCAAAACATTTTAGAGATAGATCTCTTGGGTGTTCTTTCAAAATGAATTTGTTAGCAGGACACTGTCAAATGGAATGATTATAACTGGAAGGAAAGTATGTTTCAGTGGTTCATAAACTTTATTGTGTGTGAGAATTACTCAAAAGGCTTATTAAAGAATAAATTACTGAGCTCCAGCCCTAGAATTGCTGATGCTGTAGATCTGGGCCGAGACCCAATAAATTTGCTTCTCTAACAAGTTCCCAGGTGACTCTACTGGAGCTGGTCGAGGACCCCATTTTGAGAACCTCTGGTTTTCTGATGCTGGGAAGGCTCTCAAATGACCTTGCTTACAAGTGAACAAGTTAGCCTGATAGTTTTATGCACGGTGTACTAAAGCCCCTAAATCCTAGGTTAGAGACACGTGGTTTGTGCAAAAGCTGCAGCCAGAAAACTATCTTTGCTCTGGTTCCTGTTTGCCACGCCCGGGCTCCCCAGGAAGAGGCTATATGGCCAGAGGTTTACCTGCCCTTACAGTAGGTTTGCATGACAGGAGAGAAACACTAAGAAGAGTCTGTGAACACCTGGGTGGCTCAGTCCCTTAAGCTTAAGCATTGGACTTGGGCTCAGGTCATGATTTTGCAGTTCATGGGTTTGAACCCCGCATCGGGCTCTGTGCTGACAGCTCAGAGCCTGGAGCCTACTTCAGATTCGGTGTCTGCTTCTCGTCTTTCCCTACCCTGCTCATGATCTGTCTCTCTGTCAGAAATAAACATAAAAAAGAAAAAAAAAAGATTAGAAGACTCTAAGCTCTCATTGGCTGTAGGCATATCCGCCTGCCCCCCATTATCCTGGAATGTAAGCAAATCCTAATTTGTAAGCAACTGAGGAAGGAGATGGCTTGATCTCCTCATCTCTCCAGTGCTTTCTATTCCAATGGAGCCACTATCTCTAGTTTCCAAGGCTTCCGTTATGCAAAGACCCTTGTAGCACTCTGCTCAGAAAGCTGGGCATTCTAGGGAAATAGGAAAATAACCAGGGATCATTATTTCTCAATGATGGGTTTAGAGGTTATGCTCAAATGACCGCTATCTTACATTTCCAACTAAGTATCTTTTTCGCTTTTCGTGAATAAATTTAACCAGTAAGAATTTAACTTTCCCACATGTATACTACAATAACTCTTCGCCCATGGCACGGAGCTACCTCAGCACTTACTAGGCACAGATCACAAGGTCTACTTGGTGGAAAGAGCAGGGATTTTGATAGTCAGATTCGCCTACATGGACTCCCTCCTTGGCCACTTGTTGACCTCTTACCTTGGTGCTACCCATGCTTAGCCTCTCTGAGCCCGTCTCCTCACTTACAAAGGCGTGCTTTCCTTATTCCATTGTTAGGAGATACAGATAATAGTTAGTGCTTTGTATAGCGCCTCCTGCCTAACGAGTGTTCGAGAATTGTCATTTCTATCAGATGTGCCCTAACCACAGCATCCCCTGCTAACCCAAACTAACCCACAGGCCTGTTCCACACCCAAGTCAGGTGCAGTACCGGAAAAATACCTCCAGATGATGTGCCACTTACGGTGAAGCGCTGTCTGGTGATTAAAGATGTTGGACGTTGAAATCTGCCCTTTGAGCAGGAAGCCGTCGCTTTGCCAAGTATAAGAGAGCTGCTTGGGCAGATGCTACCTGTGCTGCCAGTTCGTCCCCAGGTGACGGGAGAAGATAGGAAAATAGGGTTTCCAGCGGTGACAGCCCGGCCTCAGGAATGCTGTTCCAGGTGGTTCCTGAAGCTCCTGAAGCTGAGGCTGCCAACACGCAGAGGTAAAGAATTACTTGGGAACAAAAACTGTTGCGTCCAGCAGGGAAGGCAGACATTACAGAGCTATTAATTAAGGTACCCAAGCGGAAAGTGGCATTAACTGCAGGATTTAGGAGGGAAGGACACCGGCATGGAGCTATAAAAAATTCAAGGTGGAGGAAAGATGAACTAACTGAATTACAGACTTTAGAAATTCAATACATGGTAATGAGAGGACATGCAACTCTGAATATAAGCCTGTGTTCCGTTTGGGTGGTCTAGTTGATCTGCTCATGGCCAGGCTATTTCTGAGGCTGGCCCTTCCTCAGCCTGCCGTGCCCTTTCCACATTACTTGGAGGTAGTTTGTCACCTTCCCGACGTTTGTGTGTTCTGAGTGTGTGTGTGTGTGTGTGTGTGTGTGTGTGTGTGTGCGCGCGCGCTCCACTTTAGGGCTGTGAGAGCTATAAAGGTGACTGACACAACCTCTGTCCTCAGTGAATTCACAATTGACTGGAAAAGTAAAGGAAGGTAACATATAAAATGAAAATAAGGCCAAGTCTAGCAAAACCAAGACACGGGAGACTGGGTCATAATGTATGACTATCTTCACAGAAGTTGGCTTGAGTGTTGTCTATTTGGTAAGAGCCTGGATTACAAGGTGAGAATCTCAGTATTGTTGTCTTTCTCCGTGTAATATTAAGACTATTATCATATTATTTTAACTTACTTTCTCATTGTTAAATTATATATTACAACATAAGTAAGATAACGGATGACTGGTCCATACTAGGCACTCAGTTCTGGCTCAAATGACTCTCTTAGTACTTTAATCATTAGTATCTTTAAGCACAATTAATAAGAGCTTTTCTTAAGGAGTCCAGAAGGAAGACTCGTAGAAAACTATATGATGCAAATAACATTTATCAAACATGAACTTGTGTCTCAGGCACTTGCTAAGCACTTTGCCTACCTTTATTTGATTTTATGAATAGTCCTAAGAACTCACTACCTTTTTTATTCCCACTTGACAGATAATGCAATAGAAGATTAGAGAGTCCATGTACTTGGGGGGCACCTGGGTGGCTCAGTTGGTTAAGGTCTGACTCGATCTCAGCTCAGGTCATGATGTCATGCTTTGTGAGTTTGAGCCCTGTGTCAGGCTCTGTGCCGACAGCGCTGAGCCTGCCTGGGAATCTCTGTCACCCTCTCTCTTTGCCCTTCTCTCTCTTTCTTTGTCTTGCTCAAAAATAAATAAACATAAAAAAAGAGTCAATGTACTTTGCCTAGGATTGTACAGCTAATAAGTTATAGAGCCAGATAAGTGGGTACCAGCTCAATTAGGTATTATAGGTCCTTGAGCTCCATTTATTCATTCTTTTTATCATCTATCTATGTATCTATTATCCATTCATTTATCTTATTCTGTCCGCACCCTTGCACACTGTTAAAAAAAAAATCCGTCTTCTGGATATCTATCACAATCTACTCCTACTACATGCTAGACATTGTGCGCTGGGGAATAAGAGACAGTCTCTGTTCTGGAGACATAATACAAAGGAATGTAACAAATGTTTATTGAGACCCACCTAAGATCAGGCACTGGGGCCACCATTTGTCTACAGGGGAAGCCAGATAACCACAAAGCTGTGGTGAAGGCTTGTCATTCTAGTGAACATGGATTCCTTTGGAACCGCAGGGGAGAAGAGTACAGAAATGGAAATGTTTTTATGTCTGCACCATGTCGGACACTACACGTGACTCATCTCGTTCACTGTTTACACCCAGCCCCAAAAGATCACAGAGGATGTGTGTGGTCTTCTCATAAAACCCCGACTCTCATCCTGTGGAAACAAGGATGCCATCAGGGAGGTTGGGACATTGGAGCCGTGTCTTCCAGACATGGTTTTAGCTGGGAATATAACCTAATAAGTATGGTCCAGCGGAGAAGAATGCAGTGTGGCCTGATTGGAAAAGAGGGTATTTCTCAAAGGGTGTGCAGATAGTGAGGTGAGGAAAGTTGTTTAGAATAAACTGATAAAAGGCTTTGAATGTCATGCCAGAGAGGGCTCTTGATTTGCAAGTGAAAACTAAAGGCACATACCAAAGGATAAAAAAATTAGGGATATGAGATACTCCGATGTTTGGCTCAATTTAAACCCTTGGAACATAGAATTCGCTGATTTGCTTGTATTTGGAGATGGGAGAAAACAGGGTGGTGACAAAGAAGTAGCAGATACCAAGTGAAGAAAAAGAAGATAACAAGACATACATTTTTTGGCATCACAAAAAAACTATTCTGTAGCCTGAGAGAGTGCCCCAGGTATCTGATTTAGTCTGATTGTAGACAACTTGTAGAAAAAGGGCATTTTTTAAGTAAACGGTGATTGTTTTTCCAACAAGCATTCCTAAAGTGGATTAGGCTCCTAATTTGTTCGTATTTGATTTGTCTTAGCAAATAGACTAGAAGTTTTTTAGTTTTACGCACTCTAATAGAAACTTGTTTCGGCATTAAGTTTCCAGTCTGCTCTTTCCTGGGACTGTGGGAAAGTCCCTTTAAACATGGATTAAGTTTAGGAAATGAAGTGGGAATATATTATTTTTAGGCTAGCCATCTTATTCCTAAAACCTTGAATTCTGTCCTTGGTGTGGAGGTCCAGGGGGCTGTAAAAGGGCTGCAGAAAATCACTGAAATGGTTTTAAATGCAAATTAAGAGTTTGTTTCTCCGACCTGAAGTGTGTTTGTCATGATGTCATTGATTCTGTATTCAGGAAAACACGTGGAAACATTACCTCTTTAACAAATGCCAAACGGTCTTGTAAATATCCGAATAAAAATGAGTATTACTAGTGACATGTAGTCTCGAGAATTTGGTACCCTGTGACCCGTTTTGTATTTGCATGCAGAATCCTGCAAGAGGTCACTCTACTTGTAAATGAGTCAGTATTGTTTCGGAGCACAGTTTAATCTGATTTTTGCCAAAAGCGGTATTCTTACTGTAGTCTTTGCGACTTTGATCTCTTTTAATATAATTGATTTTAACATACAGACTAGATCTTACCTGTTTCTTGGCCTGGAAAGTAGGAGACTTGCTTCTCCGTCAGAGTTGACCCTCCCCTAATTGGTTCTATCACTGACATTTTTCAGAGGTATTCTTGCAGGTAATGTTTTCAGTAATCCTGAATGGCATCTGTGTCATAATTGCTTCATAACTGGAGCCAGTCCCTACCTCTGCACATTTGCTCTGACCATCTTGCGCTATGCAGAGAGAAGAAGAAATTTCCGTAGCAGCTTCCAAACATTAGACTCATGGTGAACTTTGTCCTTAAATAGCTAGCACCTAGGCACATCTTGGATTCTGTCTGTTTCCTTTGTTCTTTGGAACAATGCTGTATGTGTTGTAATCACAGCTTTACCCAGTTGACCACATAGTGATAATGTTTGAATTTTCAAGGGTATCCCACTCACAGGAATCTGCATGGGCTGCAACGGATCTGTTCACTCACGCTGCTGGCTCTCCCTAGGAACATGAGGACAAGGATCTGCTGGTGCTCAAAGTAGCCCTGAGCCCCTTCTGCAAGGTGTTCAGGCCATGTCCTCACCATCTTTCTAGCCTGTTTCTCCCTTCTGTGACTTCTAGTTCCCAGTGGGGGAAAAGGATTGTCCTTCAAATTCTATGTGGCCTAATTTTTACTTGCAAGAAGAGGTAAAGTACGTGTGTGTCTCTCTGTGTGTGTGTGTGTGTGTGTGTGTGTGTGTGTAACCTCCAAGCCCATTTTTTTTTTTTTTGGAAATACATTAAAAGATAGTCGGAAAAAAATCATCTAAGGATATAACCAAAGAGCAGTATTTATAATGGATATTTTCTTTGAGTTTGTTTACATAATAAGAAACTAAAAAGGTGTATTATAGTGTAGACAAAAATCATGAAATGTAATAAGATCCCCATCGGACTACATGCAAAATGATAGGTTGCTACATAAAACACTTACTAGATTTTAAAATAAGTGTACATGTATTCAAACATTAAAAAGAAAACTTTCATGACATTGACAATCGCTGGGCATCTTGATAATGGGTGATTATTTAGGCTTTTTGCTTTTGTTTTCCAAAACTAGCTATGTATTTATATAATTAAAAATTATAAAAATTGGGAAAAATTGATTTCCATAAGCAGGACCAGTTTCTCATTGCTCTAGCCCATTTTTAGGGTTGCTAAATCTGCTTAATTAGGACAATTCCACGTTAGTTAAGCTATTCGGCTTTGAACATTAAGCTCATGAACGGCAGAAAAAAACGCTGAAAATAAGGTTCATAATGTTTTAGATGAAAGCCATCAAGCAGTGATTTCTGTACATTCCTGCACATAAAAATATTTACCAATCATCTACTGAATCAGTCTATGTGAGACTCTGACAAATGGCTTTTAAACAGTGCCCCAAGAAATTCTGATGGACAGCCACAATTTGGGAACCACTAGCTGGAGGCAGTTTGACAGAATCAACTTTGCCTTTCTAATCTTATTTTTATGCAGTTTAAGTCATTTTGATTTTGTGATGCTCTCCCTTCGAGATCACTGCTTCCTAGTTTGTCTCACATCTATAATTATCACTATTCATTAAACTTCTGAGTGTTTCCAGGGCTAGTACCTTATTAGGCTTCCTTCCAGGTGAGATTTTAATGATAACCTAGTAATAATAAATTACTAGTGAGACACAGAGTATTCCATAGCACCGTAGTTGCGGTTCTCATGGTAGCTCCAACTGTACCTACTTGATTGCAATAACCAAAATCTATTGGTGGCATTAAATATATGTTTGTATCTGTGATATAACGTAAAGGTTATTTTTTAAGGAAAATATTACATATACGTCTAAAATCACACCTTGGAAAACTGGAATTTGGAAAGCTAGTTTTTAGATTATTGGGTGATCTGGTTGTGGAAAGTTCTACATGGTGTGCTTAAGTAAATGTTTAGTCTATAATAGCGACCACTGCATAATACCAAGCAGAACAACTCCTGGCTGCCCTGGGTCACCCCTCCCCTGGACAAAACCAGAGAAATGGGTCCAACTCACCAGAGTTAGTTGGACAAGGACATTTTCTTCCCTGCTAATGAGCCTTGGCATCTTGGTCTGTATTTCGATTTCCATTTATATTATCTGTCTGAACTGGACTGAGGGCAGGAAGCCCAGATGTCCTCATCACTGCCATTACATGCAATGTAAATATTCGGATTAGATTCCTTGCATTTGTAGAGTCTGACATCTTGGCTTGGGCTCAGAGCAAATATTTGTGTTAAGATGAGACCTGTAGTCCCACATCTTTCCTATTTTCCCACTTACTTTGCTTTGGATCTTTAAAAAAGATGAATAATCCACAACTGTATTTTAGTTTTTTTCTTTCCAAATGTTCATTTTGTTATGAACAGAAAAAAGAAATAGCAAAACACGTGGACCACTTCGTCTATGACTATTTTAGGAAGTAAAGAGTGCATGATAGATCAGATAGTTAATAAGGTAGACCATGTATGTGGTTTTCTTTTCATATTTCCTTAGAAGTTTGTCCCTTCCATTCCGATATTCATTTTTTATGGTAAAAAAAAAAAATTACAGGATTAGCAATGTTAACCCTAAAAATCTAGGTGATTACTGGTTGACAGCTCAGGTAATGGCCTTCTGTTTGTTTTACTTTTCTTGTATTTTAATTTGCAGTTGACATCTTCACCCTTGGAAAACCTAAATGTATTAGTTAGACTGACTGTCTTTAGTAAATTCTAGAAGGGCATTCCGGACGGACAGAACTTCACTCCTACATGTTCTGTTAGGACGTTCAGAGGAGTTGGCTACTTTGTCAGTTGGTGCCCATGTTTTTGATCCCCATAGATACTGTATTCTGCTAAGAAAGAAGGGCCCCTGGTTGGACCCCATAGATGATCTCAACTAAAACTGAAGTTATATATAACGTTCCATTCTCTGTCTTATACTTACATTCTATAAATTTCACCTACAGAACACTTTTTCATTTTAGGTTTTAATAATAGGTATTTCTCATTACACGGTGTTTTTTCATTGATTTTAGAAATTGTGGGCATGAAGTCTATAAATACAACCTGGTATATAGATACTACTAACATGCCAGTACCTACTCCTAAATACATACTAATGAATGGAAATATATATATATATATATATATATATATATATATATATTTTGCACAATTTGAAATGGTCTCCATCCCTCTTTCTTTGTTCCAACAGAGACTGTCAGTTAAGCCCTTGGATTTGGAAAGCCTGTCTTTGGTAGGATGAAATGTAATAGTTGACCAAGTGGGGTAATAGTTTTGTCCAATAATGCCTGACTTTATTTCCATCTTACATAAAATGTTATAGGAGAACATTCCAAAGAGAAAAGAATTTATCCTGCTTGTTTTGTCGCCTTCCCAAGAATCTAATTCCTTTAAAAGCAAAGTTTTCTGTAGGTTTTGTTCTTTCCTATATCCTTAACATCACAAACCGTGACGCTCAGTGACCTCATTAAATATTTCTAAATGAGTGAGGTGTGAATCCCCAAATCCTTTTCTTCTGTCTCATCCCATCCTCAGAATGATCCCAGAGCAATTTTAGTTTTGTGCCACATCAGACTCTGTTCTTCCTGCCCTGAATTCCTGGAGCCCAAGAATCCTGTCCCTGGGGCCGCTTCTTCCTACGCCCCTTAGGTTTAAAGTCATTTCCGGTGCCTGAACTGAGACATTAGTTAATGATTTTCACCGCCTGTGCCCTGGTGGACCCTCAGACACCATCTTCCCCCAGCTTTGCACTGCCCTGGCTTTGGAGAGTAGTCCTTGGTACGATATTTCTATTTGTAGTGAAGGCTCAGCCTCTGGTGTTCCGTTTGCTTTCAAACAGGCTCACCTGGGCTTTCTCACTGTTCACATCTCTCTCTGAGTAGGGTAGTTTCACCCTCAGTCCAGGATGAGGCCAGCCCAGGAGTCAACAAGATGTGCCTAGTTCCTTTTTCCCTAAAATCTGTCTGAACTGCCCTGTGTGCTCTTAACATTGTTCTAAAGTAGTTTCTCTTCTCCTTCTACCAACATTGTATCTTCTTTTCAATTCACTTCTTTGCCTCTGTACTTGCTTTAGACTTTGGTTCTTAACGAGTCCATTTGTCTCTGAGTTGCTTCCTGGGATTCTAGATGACAAAGATACCTTCAGGGGCATGAGAGCTTTCCATTTCTTTCTAAGCTTCAAATCTGTAATAGCTGCACTGAACATTTCACTGTGTTGACTTATATGGAAAAAAAAAACCCAAAAAACAAACACTGGTATGATGTCCCTCCCCCTACTTCGTTCTTTAGCAATCAGATCTAGCACCCGTAGACTGGGTCCCTGGTATCCAAATGATCAGGACCTAGGACCTAGGTGTGAACACCCAGTGTCATTGGAGACCTGTGAGGCCATCACTCCAGAAGCCCCATGGATCTAACGGCCTCCTCTAGGAAGAGCTGGCATTTATACCTCTGACGCTGAAGGGCTCGTCTCCACTTGGATGGCCACCTGGATTCTTTAATTGGACGTGACCTGTTGCCAACGGTTTTCAATCTGTCCATATATTCTTTTATGTGTTTGCCTTAGCAAGAGGATCATCTGTGTTTGTTCCCATTGACCTTTATTTAGTTCTTTTGGCCCTTGAACTTTGTTTAGTTCTTTTGGACCCTTAGGACTCTAGGAACCAGGTTTCTTGGATCAGATGAAAGCAGATTGATTCTTTGATTTGGATATGACTCTATTCTGCTTGAAATTAAAGTTTGTTAGAAATAGTACTTTTTATTTACATGTTAACTTCATGGACTAAAACCTTGTGCACGTAGGTAGAGGACTTCTTGGGAAAGTCTGTTTACTAATTATGTCTCCATTATCCTGTTCAATACGTTTGAAAAGATTCCTTACCTCAAAACTGTCTCATCTTTGTAAAACGTACTTTACAAATTTAACCACTGATAAATTTCAGACGCTACCATTTCAGGTTGCACACAAGTTTTCTTGGGGAAAAAAAAAAAGATACATAGAATGAAACATGATACTAGTTTTGCCAGAGTTGGCAATCCTCATAAGTTATTATTATTTTCTTTTTTTTTTTTAATTTTTTTTTCAAACGTTTATGTATTTTTGGGACAGAGAGAGACGGAGCATGAACGGGGGAGGGGCAGAGAGAGAGGGAGACACAGAATCGGAAACAGGCTCCAGGCTCTGAGCCATCAGCCCAGAGCCTGACGCGGGACTCGAACTCACGGACCGCGAGATCGTGACCTGGCTGAAGTCGGACGCTTAACCAACTGTGCCACCCAGGCGCCCCGTTATTATTATTTTCTATTTTTTAATTTACTTTTCAGGGCCATTTACCCATTGGTGGCAGATACTATATTTAGATGTTAGTACTAATTCAGGAAGTGAAGGTAACTCTAATCCTTCTGCTGTCATCTCACCAGTGTTTCCCAAACTGTCTCATTTTACATAATAAATGTCCTCATTTTCTTTTTTCTTTTGTTTTTTAAAGTTTAGTTTTATTTATTTTGAGAGAGAGAGTGCGATCAGGGGAGGGGAAAAGAGGGAGGGAGGGAGGGAGGGAGGGAGGGAGAGAGAGAAAGAGAATATCCCAAGCAGGCTCCACACTCAGCACAGAGCCTGACACAAGGCTTGATCCCATGACTGTCAGATCATGACACGAGCTGAAATCGAAAGTGACATGCGTAACCAACTGAACTACCCAGGCACCTCATAAACATCCTCATTTTATTTATCACTCATTGCAAAATTTCAGGATCGTTTATTTTATTCTAAAAGTACATCCACTCGTTAATGTGCCTTTTTCAAAGTGACACCCAGGAATAAGCAGTATACCTGAGAGGGGTAGGATTTGTTCAGAGACCGAGGTTATAATTTCTTTGTTCTACTTCAGTTCAGCAACCTCGTATTTTATTAGCCTCTTTCGACAGCCATGTACACAGTAGAGCAAAACTGAGCCTGCAGGGTCCCTTCCTATTCCTTGTCCCATTTGTCTTGTCATCTTTGACATGACCCGGTGTCAGAACAAATTTTCCCCATCCTGTGTGGCTGAGGTTGACACAGCAAACAAACTCATTACTATTTTTGAAACTAAGTATTATGAAATGATGTGACTGAGACAAAACAGTCAAGACAGTTTGCTGTAGTGTCTGCTGATGTATGACATATTTCCCATAATTATTTGCTGTGATCGTATCCACAGTCCCTACAATTTAACTTGAGCTTGGGGGCGTGCTGCCGTGGCATAACTTTTCTTTTCTTTCAGTGCTGGCCCGGGTTATACGATCACAAAAAATGTTGCTTCTAATTGTTAAACACATACATTTAACCAGGCTTTCCTTTCTTAGCAAATAGAGTTAACGATTTGCTAATGCTTTATGGCATTGACACTTTTCATCTAAAACATTTTATTATTTTCTGAAATGTTGGTGATGGTGAACATACATCAGATGACTTCTTTACTTGGGTTGAAATGTCAGTTGATGAGTTTAGTTAAAATTAATTTATGGCTTTGTACATATTATTTTCATTTCTACAAGGGACTAATTTATTAGAAAACATGTTACCATCAGGTACCTTATCTGTACCGACTCTATTCACAAATCATATTGTCTCACCACTAGAAAAACCTATTGGATTTATTCTTTTTATCATATGTATTTATAGCAGTTAGGGGTATTAATCATGTGCATTATAATTAAAAAGCTTTGGACATTTCTTAGTGACACAAGTGCTCATAAAATGTGGAATGATTTTTAGAGTTTATGAAATCACTACCCTTCTAGGAGTTTCACTCAGAGAAAATCTCTGTGATACATGGAGTCATGTATACAGGGCATACATATATTTATTTGTATGTATCATGTGTGGGTGTAAATCTAAGGAAATCAAGATGCGAGTTCAACTTTGTGCTTACCAGAGAAACCAGGAATATGTACCTTGCAGAAAAAGAGCCACAATTCTCTTCACCTAGCAATATGGAAAACAATAGAAAATGACTAGTGGTATATGGGGGTGCATGAAAGCTAATTATGGTAAATATAACCAGTCTCCATGTAAGCCTTGTAGATGGACCACATATTAAAATACTTGAAAGCAAGCAAACAAAAAATACGTCACCGTAAGACTCTAACATCTCCCTAATGTTCACATAGTTCAAAAGCAGCTGCCCTCAGGTCATGGACCTGAAGTAGGCATGCATTAGCACTCAAAAGCTATTATTACTTTATGGGAATTTCAAATGATGAAACCTCTAAACGAGAATAAATTTAGGCCGATGGTTTATTGCAGATTAGCAAGCATAATTTTTGTGTTTCTTGGAGGATATCTGAAGATCTCACCAAAGATAACTTCAAGGTTAAAGAGAAATAGTTCTGCTAAGGCCATAAAAGGACAATCGGCTCATTCTGGGACAATGCGAAGGATGGAATTAGTAACAATAGTACAAACGTTTTCTCAGAATTCTTTATCAGAGGTTATCAGTCACTGAGCATTTCATACCAGTTCCCTGCCCAGTACAGACTCACAAGTTGTAAGATACGGGGATTGCTTACTTCATAATCAGGAAGATAAGACACAGGGGGCCTCGTCCATAGAAAGATACCGCAAAGCGAAATGTGTCACTGTAAATGCTAGAAATTGTGTTGTTTTTATCAGATTATAGAAGGGTCTAATGCCAACATAGTGATAAATTACTATTTAAAACTTAGTACACACCAATAAGGAGACGGTGAGGTAGGTAGGAAGTGGGGAGGGATGTGGAATTGTGGAAATAGCCCTAGTCCCAATAACGGACGACCTGGGTTTTCAGCCCAGCTCTACAATTAACCATATTACGATGATTTGAAGACAGGAAGTAAATACTTAAAAACTATGCTAGTCATAGGCTCTTGAACAAGTAACTTATTTGTGCTGGACCTCAATTTCCTCATTTGTATCTTAATGAGACCTTGAAAGCAGGGACTTGATCTGTTTTGTTCATTGATGTATTCCAAGCACTGAGAACAGTGTCCGGTGAGACTTTTTCCATAAATAAATCTCAATAAATATTTGTCGGGTAGGTGAATGAATGAATCATTGCCCGGGCAGCTGTGTTGGTTAACATAATACATTGATGAGTTTTCACCTTGAAGGGTTGGCAGGACTTACACATGTGAAAGAAACAAACAAATCCTTGGAAGTCACTTGTACAAGTACGATTTCACTGCACGTCAGGAATGTGAAGAACTTGTTGATGCTAAGTAGCCGCCAAAAGCTGGTATGCCATATTTGATAAAATCAATGAAAAAAGAGGGGTGCCTGGGTGGCGCAGTCGGTTAAGCATCCGACTTCAGCCAGGTCACGATCTCGCGGTCCGCGAGTTCGAGCCCCGCGTCAGGCTCTGGGCTGATGGCTCAGAGCCTGGAGCCTGTTTCCGATTCTGTGTCTCCCTCTCTCTCTGCCCCTCCCCCGTTCATGCTCTGTCTCTCTCTGTCCCAAAAATAAATAAACGTTGAAAAAAAAATCAATGAAAAAAGAGTGTAAATGTCAGGAAATAACAATATTACCAGAAAATAAGCTTAACTTCACCGTTTATTTTTATTCATTAGAGTTGAAGAGAAATTGGGCAAATAAAGACATAACGATTTTTTTTATGAATAACTCAAATTTTTGGTTAAAAAATTGTCATGAGTAGATCTTGATAATTTTCATGAGAGTCACAAGAAATAGCATCAATATAATTACCCTGGCATGGTTAATGGAGTGTATAAAATTAATGAGAACCACAGTGTTGAGGTGATAGGCTTAAGTTTTCCCCATCTTCAAACAGTGAAGAAATGGTTTTTAATATTAGTAAATTTGCTTAAAAAAAGGGTTTCTCTGCTATATAGTCAATATTTAATTAAGAAAAAGGATCAAATAATTTAGAATACTTTTAACATGTAGAATGTGAAACACATTTAAATCATTCCTTTCATTAAAATATCAATGTTTGTCAAACTATAAGGAGATCGGATCATTTGTTCGTCTACAGTTACGTCTGAATTCTATCCCTCACACACTTCTACCGCTAGGACCAAGATTCAATCCATGTTTTATTTTTATTTATTCGTTTGAAAAAAAAATTAGTTTATGATTTCGGTGTTCTCTACACCCAACTTGGGGCTTGAACTCACTACCCTAAGATCAAGAGTCATACTCCCTTCCGACTAAGCCATCCAGTTGCCCCATATTTTATTTTTAAACTACATGTAGTCTTTACCAAAGAAGAAGGCTCTTTGATGATTACCTTACATTTACTCTAAATACTCACAGCCTCTTGTTTTAACTAACGTTATTAGGGTGGAAATTTCACAATCTATACTTTGACCAGCTCATCACCTTGCTCACCGTCTCCTATGTTACTTAAATTTCAATACATCTGGTAAAGGATAAATTAATAAATACAGCCTCTTGGAATCACTGTAAAAAACACATTACTTGCTGTGTCTAAAATGCCCCACATAAGTGATCCTGGCCGAGTAAAAACTTCTGTTCTAAATCTAGCGGTAAGAAAACGTATGGATGTTTAAAGTTTTCCATTTATACTGTATTTTCATGAATGCTATTAAGATTACTCTGTGAAATGTTATTATTTCCGTTTCACGTAAGAAGCAGCACAGACAACTTACGTGACCTGAACATAGTTACTACACAGCTGTAAGGAGCCATTAAGGACTTAAGTCCAGGTCTGCTGTTGGCTACTTTATTGCTTGTCTCTCCTGTCACTGTCACCCATGTCACCATGACTCACAACAACATTGCCTTCACAAATGACTGCTTCCAGTACAGTTCTGGCTTGTCACCACCAGCAGATAGGGTATACTGGTGCTTACAATGGCATCCACCGTTAAGGAATTATTTTTGTTTGTTTGTTTTGGGGAACAGTGGTAATGGAAGGCTTTTTTGTTGCTTGCTTAAGAGGATTATAGCACTCTTGGAGATTATCATTCTGAGAAGAGAAGTTCTGTATCGACACCAAAATAATCCTCTCGTATACATACTGAACCTGGATAGCATGCCATATTTTAAAAACCGTCCATTTGTGATGAGAATATTATTACCAAATACTCAACAACAACAATAACAACAAAATAAAGAATGAAAATAGGGCACCTGGATGGCTAAGTCCGGCAGTTGAGCATCTGACTATTGATTTCAGCTGAGGTCGTGATCCCACGGTCATGGGATGGAGCCCACATGAGGCTCTGTGCTGAGTGAGGAGCCTGCAGCTTGCTTACGATTCTCTCTCTCTCTCTCACTGTCCCTCCCCCACTCATGCTTGCTCTCTTATTAAATTAAATTAAATTAAATTAAATTAAATTAAATTAAATTAAATTAAATTAAATTAAATTAAATTTTTAATTTAATTTAAAAAGTAAGAGAGATTTTCTCTCCAAAATCAATGTGAATATGTCCAGGAGTCCAACAAATAAAGAGCTCTCTCCCACAGTTAGGTCCTCTAATTAAAGGGCTGTACAACAGCAGGTTTGTAAGATAAAGTAGGTGGAGAAAGAGGCTTTTAGAGGAGTGGGAGCAGAGGGAGGGCAGAAATTCTATTTCTGCCACTGAAACTCCTTGAAGAATAGGATCTAATGCCCATACTGTTGCTATTTGGGCAAATAAAAATTCAGCAGCCCAAATGCATAACGTGAGAATAGACAATAACTTTGTGCTCCCCCTGCTGAGTTCTATCACGGTGGTATCTCGGGAAAATGTCCGCATTACAGTAATAAGTGATAACGATCCACAAAAAATAATTAGCATTAAATCAGCCAAAAAAAGACAGTTATAGCAAGTGCAATTACAATTTTTTTTGATATATGAAGCTAGTTCTGGGCAGTTTCCTCTTAAGAGGCAAAAAGAAGTCTGTGGTTCTTTGACTAATCTACCAGATAACCTTCATGAAATGCGTGACATACACCTTGTCTCACATAAAACCCACACAACCTATTCTTACTTTCTGAATACTAACTCGTCTTGGGTTCAGAGTAACAGGACATCCTAAAATTCTCAGAATTGCAATTACAGCTGAACAGTGCACACTGGCTTATACACACACGCCGACTCACACACGTACACACAAATTCCCCTTTTGTGAAATTGGGTCGCAAATAAGAATCTAAGGATTCTGTAAGCAAGTTTTAAACAACATTGTGTAATTCTATGTATTTGTTAAAGCCCTTTCTGATGCAAGAACCTCATGGCCTTATTGGATCATGAGTTACCATATGATCCCCAGTTGGAGTGTGTCTATTTTTCACAGACCTCTTTATCACCTACATGCACAGGAAGATGATCAAAAGGCCATTGCATTGGGAAGGGGAAAAGAATCCTCCTGTTCTGATGACAGCATTTTCTTTCAACTCTTTCTCTTTTTAAAAGAATCAGTGTGAACCAAGTTACTAAGAAAATAAATTTATGAGTTAGGATCTGTATTCATTAGAGTCTAAAAAGCAACTGAAATGTGAAATGAATTGGGAACCAATATTCATGCGTATTTAACAATAAACTTGAGATACACATTCCTCTAATACATATATATTTATTCATCCATACATATCGATAGTCAGATACACAGAAACTGTGTTTCTTATTTAAGCCTTAATTTTAGGTTAAAGGTGTCACACAGAATTTAAGGTGCCAGATAGGCATTACTTGAGCTTCTCTGACTTTAGAAAATTAGGGGGAAAAATTTGAAAATTACCCATAGGTAGAATAATACCAGGAAACATATTGTACTTGCGCCATGAAATGCTCTTAACTAAGGGTAAACACAATTGTAAAATTTACTTTAACCTCTGTCTACAAACAGAAACTCTGAAACAATCCCAGAAGGTCAAGAGCTCATTATAATAACTCAGGCTGTAGCCAAAATAATTTCGCCATAGCCTAATTATGATCTTATCTATCATGTCTTCTTGCTTCTTTCCTCTCCCCCAAAACCCGATGTCCGTGGTTTCCCATTTGTCCCAAATAGTAAGCAAAGCCATCATCTAGCACCCAGGAGCTTGATGGTCCCAGTTCTGCCTACCCTCCTGCCATTGCGTATACTCCCCTATCTCTGCTCCTGCAGCCTACAGGATATTTACACATGCTCTTTCCTTATAAAATCTCTTTACTCTCTGCCCGGATAGCTTCTACTTACATTTCATATTTCAGTTCAAGAACAGATCTCTGATATTTGAACAAACCCTTTCCTAATCAATGAACTCTACCTCCAAATATAGAAGTTGTTTGTAATCTTTCCATAGGGCTGTTTATTTCCTTCAGAATATGTATATATCCCAATTTACACTTTGTTAGGGATGAATGTTAATTAATAACATTCTCCCCCTCTCAAAGATAAAGGCCACCACAACAGAGAACACGCTGGTTTTTACATACAATGTTACAATATAGCTAGTACACTGGTGAGCACATAGTAAGTGCTCAGTAAATGTATCTCCTAAGAATGACCCAAACTCTGTTCTGGCACTTAGGATAGTCAAGAGAGTAGGAACGGCTAAAATCCCTGCCTCCTTAGGATTGACATTTACATAGCAAAAGAGAAGGAACATAACAAGCAAGTACATGATGGGGTCTGTTAGAAAATAATAGATGTTGTGCAGTATAGAAAATTTATTCAAGTAAGGGAATCAAGAGTGCCAGGGGTAAGGAGACATATGGGTGCAGGTTGAAATTTTAAACAGGAATTTTAACAGGTACACCACTTTGAGCAGGTGACTGAGAAAAGGCTGAAGGAGGTGAGGAAATTGACCAGTGATCCCTGAGCATTCCTGGGAGAGAAAACACCCAATGCAAAAGTGGGCGAGCTCCTGGAATAGCAATGTGGCAGGTATGGCTGGAGTGGAATGAGCAAGTTGACTGTAGTGGTCAAAAACATTAGAGAAATAAGGGGCCAGATACGTTAATGGAATTAATGAAGGTATAAGATTTTAAAATGCATTTTGATTCTGTCTCATTATTATTAACCACAATTTATAATACTGATTATAATTTGCTATCAGGTAGAGATAAGTTTCTTATATTTTTCCAGGTGAGTTCTCCAACTGCCTAAATTAGAAGTCAGTCCTGTTTTAGGCAAATTGCTAGGAAGTATTTTTATCTCAAGTTTCAGAAGTATTATTAGTTGCATCATACCAATGTGTTCATCTTGAGTGATCAGTGGGATCTAATTTATCTTAGAATGTTCATGGTTAGGAACTGGCTTTATCATTTCTGCTTGTTAGGCACCAAAGCCTCTGTGTTTAAATACTCAGCTGTAATCAAGGCTTCCCCAACAGTAGCTGCAAAAATTACGATTTTATTGAATTGAAACAATGTCCAGGTTCTCCACTGACGTAAAATAAAGGAAGCCTGCGCAGATGGGCTGTCTACATCTATCTGGACTTACAAAGTTTCCTTTTAATTTAAATAAACACAGTCTCATCTTAATACCAAAGCCTCTATTGGTCACATCCCAGTGCATAATCATTTTTAAATTACTTACGTTTTAATTTACATGAAAAATATTATGTAACTATAGGAATTTCGAAAATTACAGGGAAATGGAACGTTTTCCAGGGTAGACCATAAGCTAGGCGACAACGCAACCCTCAGTAATCTTAAAAGGTACAAGTAATGCAAAGTAAGCTCTTCAATCTCAGTGGAGGGAAATTGGAGATCAATAGCAGTTAAAGATTTGTGAAACTCACAAATGTATGGAAATTATGCAACACATTTCTAACTACCAATGGACCAAAGAAATCAAAAGGAAAATTAGAACTTACTTTGACATAAATGAAGACACAGCATACTAAAATTAATGGAAGGCAGATATAGTGTTATTTAGAGGAAAATGCGTACCTGTAAATGATAAGAAGGAAAGAGGAGTTTAAATCAATAAGCTAATTTCCTGCCTTCAGACACTGGGAAAATAAAGAACAAATGAAATCTAAAGCAAGGAGAAGGAATGAAGTAATAAAGATTCAAGTAGAAGGTATTGAAACAATAGAAAACATAAGAAAAAATAAACAAAATCTGGTTATTTGAAAAGATCAACAGAGTTGACAAACCAGTAGCTATCCTGACAAAAAATAAAAAAAAAAGGCTGAAATAATACAAATCATGTATTTGATAAAGGACTGGTACCTAGAATACATAAAGAACCCTTACAACTGAAAAATAAAAGCTAAACTAAAATCGGGCAAAGGATCTTTCCAAGGAGGTGGATAAATGAGCACATGAAAACATGCTTCGTATCATTAGTCATCAGGGAAATGCAAATGAAAAGCATGAGATACTATTTCCCATCCACTAGGATGTTGAGTACATAACAAGTCAGATGACCAGTGTTAGCTACGGTCTAGAGAAATCTAAACTCTCAAAAACTGATTGTAGAAACACAATTTGCTTTGGAAAATAGTCTCACAGTCCCTCAAATGATTAAACGTAGTGTTACTGTATGATCCAGCAAGTTCACTTCTGTTTAAGAAGAAATGAAAGAGAAATGTTAAGAGAAATGAAAACATATATCCATGCAAAAACGTGTGCACTTGATGGTGGCCTTATTCCTAAGAGCCAAAAGGTGGGAAAGAGAGGTGGATACAAAATACGTATTACATCCATAAAATAAAATATTACTTGGCAACGAAAAGGAAACAACCTACATGCTACAACGTAGGTGAACTTCATAAACGTTACCCTAAATGAAAGAAGCCTGGCACAAAGGACTACACTTCATACGACTCCTTCATATGAAATGTCCAGAGTAGAGAAATCCATAGAGATGGCTGCTTAGGGCTGTCAGGAAGAGGGATCAGAGGAGGATGGGATGGGGAAGGTGTGAGCTAACACAGTGCAGGGTTTTTAAAGAAATGATGAAAATGCCCTAAAATTGACTGTAGTGACAGTTGCCCGTATCTTTGAATAAACTAAAACCATGTACAACTTAAGTGGATGAATTGCATGATAAATGAATCATTTTTTTTTTTAGGAAAGCTGGGTTTTTTTCTAAGTAATGGGGAAAAAGGATGAGCATAGATAAATGTAATCAGAATAGCTGCAAATCTTATTTTACCATATAATGTATCTACTCTAATATTATATTGGGAGCTACTGATAAAACTAATGCGTCTGGGTTTCATTCCTTAGAAGAGAATCTAATGAACAAAGTAAAGGAAAAATGATCAATCAGTAGATGGAGAAAGAAAGAGGAAAGAGTCTACCAGTCTCCAAAAGTCTAGTGTAACTGTCATTTATCTGTATGCAGCTCGTAAAGGCCTGCTGTGCCCAGATCAGTCAGGGCAACTTGGTCTTAAAGAAGACATTCACTACAAGGAATCAGTGCTACCAACTGGGTAATGCCAGGCCAATCTCAATCCAACTGTGCGAGTGTCTTAGCTAAGTCTCTGTTGAATTTTAACTTTTTTCTGATGGACCATGTTTTTTTTTATTACTTTCTTTTGTTATTTTAATATAATTTATGGTCAATTTGGCAACCATACAGAGTATACAACGTGCTCTTGGTTTGGGGGGTAGATTCCTGTGATTCATTGCTTACATACAACACCCAGTGCTCATCCCAACAAGCGCCCTCCTCAATGCCCATCACCCATTCCCCCCCTTCATCCACACTCAATTTGTTCTCTGTGTTTAAGAGTCTCTTAGGGTTTGCCTCCCTCCCTCTCTGTTTGTAATCATTTTTCCCCTTCCTTTCCCCATGGTCTTCTGTTGAGTTTCTCAAGTTCCACATGCAAGTGAAAACGTATGATATCTGTCTTTCTCTGACTTATTTCACTTAGCATAATACCTTCCAATTCTATCCATGTTGCTGCAAATGGCAGGACTTAATTCTTTCTCGTTGCCAAGTAGTATTCCATTGTATATATAAACCACATCTTTATTCAACAGTTGGTGGACATTTAGGCTTTTTTCCATGATTTGGCTATTGTTGAAAGCACTGCTATAAACAAACATTGGGGTACATGTGCCTCTATGCATCAGCAGTCCTGTATCCTTTGGATAAATTCCTAGTAGTGCTATTGCTGGGTCATAGGGTAGTTCTTTTTTTAATTTTTGGAGGAAACTCCACACTGTTTTGATGGAATATATTCTTTATAGCTCTTCCCATAAATGTGGGCATAACCAAAAAGAAATACTAAGAGATCCATTGTCTTAGAAAAGTCTTTCTTTCTATAGGATCAGGTGTGCCTTGGAGGAAAGTTTGGGTTCCATCCCGCAATGGTGGCTAATCTTTTCCTGCATAATGACCATTCTAGGAAAACTAAAAATGTTTATTGGTAGAGCTTTTATTTATATTTACTTAAAATCACGAAATAAAGAATCTGTGATCAGACTTACATATGATTTTATTATCAGCAAGGCGTTTCTTTTTCTGGGAGAAAAGATACTGATAAGCTCTAAAAACAATCTGCAAACATGATTATAATGCTCTGCTTCTGAACATAGGTCACGTAATAACTGCTGGTGTTGGGTAAAGTGTTAGAGGGATTCCCCGGTCAGCCATGGCCAGAAAAAGAAAAGTGAGCCCCAAGAACAGATCTTTGGGTGCTGGGGAGGCAAGAGGGGGAAGGCTGGGGTGGGATGGATGGTTTCAGAGATCAAATCATTTTCCGACATGATGGGTGGCTAACTGGTGACAGTTGGCCTTCTCTACTCCCAAACTTACGGAGTAGAATGGAACATAATTGTTTTGATGCTGTATTAGTTTTGTAGGACTAGCGTAACAAGTGACCACAAGCTAGGGAGCTTAAAACAACAAATTCTTTCACAACTCTGGAGGCTAGAAATCCAAGAGCAAGGTGTTGGCCTCTCTCTCTCTCTCTCTCTCTGAAGACTTCCTTGACTCTTCCTAGCTTCTGGTGTCTCCTGACAATCGCTTCTATACCTTGCTTTGTAACTTTAACGTCTGCCTTTGTCTTCACATGACCTTCTTTGTATCTCGGTGTATCCTGTCTTCTTATTATAAGGATACCAGTCATTGAATGTATGGGTTACCCCAATCTAGTACAATCTCCTCCTAACTAATAATATCGATAAGACTCCATTTGCAAATGAGGTCACATTCACAAGTACCAGAGATGAACATATCCTTTTAGGAGCGTAATTCAAACAACTATAAATGATTTCCCTGGAGAAGGGTTAGGATAAGCAGGGACCCCTTTTACATACATTGAATCTGTGTCCCTCTTACTCCTTACTTCAGTTGTTGTTGCAATGAGTAACATGTCAACAGAGTCATATCCCACCTTGGCCTTCTGATAGCAGAGGAGTAGCCTTGAATTACAAAAACAAAACAAAACAAGACCAAAAAACAAAAACAAAACCAAACAGCTTGTGGGCTGAGTGATAAGTGGGATTATTTGCTTAACTTAAAGTTTGGTAGCTGAAGTGATGTCACAAGGATATCATGATACTAGATAGACACCTACAGCTCAGGGGTGCCTGGGTGGCTAAGTTGGTTGAACGACCAACTTTTGATTTGGGCTCAGGTCATGTTCCCAGAGTTGTGGGATCGAGCCTCGCATCAGCTATATATATATATATATATATATATATATATATATATATATTCTTTTAAAAGGTTACAGGTAAGGAAATCTTATATAAGTTTATAAGTGAGAGCTTTTCAGAAGCAGTTTCAGTGACAGAAGTAGGCAAACAATCAGGCGGTTCTAAGAAATAAGGTAAATATATATTATATAATATTTTAATACTGTGAGTACCACCTAATACTATTAGTACCCCTCACCGGCATAAAACTGGAACACGCTCTGCAAAGATCATGAACCCCACATGTTAAAAACCAAGGAACCATGAATCATGCGTATTTTCAAGCAATGGACGTGGTTTCTCTTTGTGTGAGGCTGTTTGACTTCTCTTTCGGCACATTCACCTTTCGTTCATTCCAGTGTTGGGGGGATTGAGCTAGACCTAGTTTGTACAATCTATTCTGCCACCTCCAGGTTTTTCCAAACTACAGATTAGGTGCTCTGGTTTGGGGTGAAATGACAATCAGAAATTATAGCAGAGAGAGTATCAGTATAATACTATGTTGAGGTAGTACACGTGGGCTATGAATTTGGTAACTACAACTAGTATGACTTTTCTCCCCAATTCTGGAAACTAATTGGAAGAATTGTTGAGTCACTATATTTTATGAAGTGTCGTCTCTGGATGTCTTCTCTGTCTTGACATTTCTAGCCATGTCTCTTACTTGGGTCATGTTGCAATCAGTTGGATCACAATATATTGTGCAGTCTCCTGGCCCCTTTATTAGGCAGAGTGATTCTTAGGGTCAGTGTGCATTTGGGAAGGATAGTAGGCTTCAGCTCATCCCCAGGGACCTCTCCTCACTATTTGAAACTTTCACCCATCTCTCATTCAGATCTGGGCTCTTTTTTTCTAATAATGTACATTTGTGTTATAACCTATTTATCTAACAAAGTTCTGCCAACTTGGACTGTCCTGAATACAACCATGCAAGGAAGAACACTGTTAGAGAATCGCAAAGGGAAAATTAGTCATAGTGTTCACATGCTTTCCTTCGCAGGAGACCAGGTATCCTGTGTTCTCACAGCAGAACCTACTGACCATGAATTACATGAATCATCGAAGGACTTGATTTAATAAGCATGATTACCTGATCTCTCAGGCTTTGAGTCCTCCTCAAGTTGCATTCAGCCATTTCAACATAATCGATATTGGCATTATTAGATTAGAAGCAGGAAGGGCAAAAGCAACGGGAAATGCGTGGGTGAGGTCAGCCAGTTAAAAATACTAAGAACTAATGATTGAGCCTGATGAATGACAAGAATGATTACTACCAAAACTTTGAAAACCGATACCATTTAGTAGAGGCACCTACATATCACAAAGACAAGATGATGCAACCACAGGTGTTTGTGCTGATAACGATCAAGAAAATATTAACACACATTTAGTATATTTTCTCCAGGGTGAGGAATTACATAGTATTTTTTAAAAAGATGTCCACCAAAAATGTTGAAATATTTACTATCTCAGTGTTGATAGACCAGATTTGTTCTCAGGAGAATTCTTTCATTCGTAATAATTGTTCCCAAAGGGTGGCAGATAAATGATGTGTTTCTTTATGATTGCCTTACTCCCTGTCAACTAATGTATGTGAAATTATATGGTATTTTCAAAGGTAAGGTCACTGTAGTAAAGGCTTGGTAAATCTCATTCTAAATACAGGTTTGCAATGATGTTTACATATTAGAAACACCTCAGGAGTTTTAAAATACTGGCCCCTGATCCTTACTACAGGCCAATGAAATCAAGATCTCTATGCATTAGGTCTGGGCTTGTTTCTTCATAAACATTTCCCAAGTGATTCTAACATGTAACCAGTTTGGAGAAGTTACGTTCTAAATGAATACAAATCTTACTGTACCCCAAGAATCTTGGACCACCTTCTAAATACAGAAGATCCCCAGTTTATAGATGGGCTTTTGAGACAGCTAGCCTTTGTACCTTCTGGAATGAGTCAGGAGGAGAGCTGCTTCTGAAATCCTTTGTCTATGCTTGAGAAAATAATCCACAGTAAAAGGAAAATTCTCTTATGAACACTGCTACTTCACAAATGTTAGAGTGATCAGATCAAACAGTAAAAAGACAGGGTGAATAAGGAGTATTATTCACCATGAAAACTTCATAAGTCAACATCTGAGAACAGCATCTGAGACATGCCCACACAAAAGACATGACTGCAGTTCTACAGAAAACTGTTCTCAAAACTTTACTTTTGGGAAGTAAGCTTACAAACAAAGCATCTGATTACTGAGTAAAAACCCCAAACTTACTAGGGATAGCCATGGAATTCTTGTCAGAAGTATTGGAAACTCAATTTGGAGGAGGTAGGGAGGGTTCGGAATTTCTGTTTTCTAAATGTAACAAATAATGTGAAAGATACTTCTTTTATTAGAAGGAAAAATACTGATTGCCTTTCTGTGCTGTAATTTACGTGTCCTTCATTTTCAATAAGAGCTCCTCTAAAGAAAAACCGATTCCAGGGGCGCCTGGCTGGTTTAGTTGGTAGAGCATGCAACTCTTGATCTTGAGTTGTGAGTTTAAGCTCTGTGTTGGGTGTAGAGGTGATGTAAATAAATAAATGAATCTTAAAAAAAAAACAGTAAGAAAGAAAAGAGGGGCATCTGGGTGGCTGAGTCAGTTCGGCATCTGACTTCAGCTCAGGTCATGATCTCATGATGTGTGGGTTCAAGCGCCGCGTCAGGCTCTGTGCTGATAGCTTGGAGCCTGGAGCCTGCTTCATATTCTCTATCTCCCTCTCTCTCTGCCCCTCCCCTGCTCATAGTCTGTCTGTATGTCTCTCTCTGTCTCTCTCTGTCTCAAAACTAAACATTAAAAAAAGAAAGAAAAGAAAAACCTGTGCCAAATCTTTAAAAAGCATTACTTGCATGTAATAAAACTACCAAAAGACTCCATTTTGGTGCAGTATTAATTTATCACAGAATTGTTATGGAAAACATTTCCTGAAGTTTTAAGTTAACAGATTATTTATCCTATATTACATATTCTGCACTGCTCTGAAACAGTGCCATTGGGGATGTTGGGACACACACTGACACAAAGGAGCTGCCGGAAGGAAAGGTGTCCCTGGGAATAGATGCCTCCAGGATGCTAGTATCTTACTTTACCTAGGCTGCAGCCATGAAGAGGACAAAAAGAAATGGCCGTTGGACATCGTCTACCTAAGAGGTACCGCGTGTTAAAGAATCGGTCCTGTATTAGTCACTCAGCAGTGCTTGGAACCATACAGCCGTGAGTCCCATCAGCAAAACTGATTTTCTCAGATAGTGGCATCTGATTCCCCCGGTGAGAGAAACTTTGACCTTTTCGTCTGAAACTAAATTTTAATACAGAGCTTCGGAATGGTTAGAATCTCTCACGTTGTATAATAATACAATTTGATCATAAATAGCTTGTTTGTATTTTACCCATCTTTTGGTGGGTCTTCCTGCTCTCTTGGATCACTCAAGCTAAGGGGAGCAAGCTACCGTATATTGAGCAGGCTTATGGAGAGACCTGCATGGTGAGGTACTGAAGCCTCCTACCAACAGCCATCGGAGTGAGTTTAGAAGTAGAGCCTCCTGCCCCAGTCGAGCCTCCAGATGTCTGCCTTGCCAGTTGATAGCTTGACTGGCACATCCTGAGAGATCCTGACTGATCCTGAGCCAAATGGCTGTCAGATTCCCAAACCTCAAACTATGTGAGATAACAAATATTTGTTGCTTAAGGCTGTCAAGTTTTGAAGCAATTTGTTGTTTAGCTGTCGATATGTAGGAAGAGAAGTTGACCATAAGGGTTGTCCAACTAATTCAGATCTCAGTGAGTGAGCTGAGGGGTGATACTAACGGCATAGTTTGACTCAATATAATTTGTTCTGCAAAACCAGATTGATAAATGGCTCCCTGGTCAAAGTGGTATCTCATGGATTCTGTACATTTCAGATTCCATTAAATCTTGGAGATCAGTGCTGACATTTTAAGAAGCAAAATGTCACAGAAGAGTTCTATATACCAAATAATTTAGTGTTAATTGTAGTAGCTGGATTAAGACTTACTAGGAATCTTTATTCTTTGAGGGAAAGAGTTTTAACTGGGGCACAGAAAAGAGGAAGATGAATCTGAGAATTTATAGGTAGGTATGTATTACATACCCAGAGGAGTTTTGGAAAGCAAGTGAAAAGCACAAAGGGAAATTCAAAGGTGAAATTGAAAGATTCCATAGATCAATTCTGCCTTCTTCATGGTGTTTTTTGTTTGTCTGTTCGCTTGTTTTTTGCATAGGGCCCTGGTAGCAGCCAGTGCACCTAGAGAAAACCCTGCCATCTGCTGCCTTCCCGTAGCTTCCAGCTTGCCTCTGCTGGAGGTGAGCTTCCAGAACCAGTTGGGAAGTCTAGGAACCTCAGGTTCCATTAATTCAGCCCAAGGTCCCCAAGGACTAGCATCGTTAATCTAGATTTAGCAGATTAGCCTACATTTCCCTGTATATTCCTACCCTTCACTGCTAAAAGTTGTGAAAGAAAAAAGAGCAAGCGAAAGTAATGAGTCATACCGGGGTTTGGCTCAAGGCAGGGATTCTGAGAAGCCAGGTGGCAGACAACCTGGGCAGAGGTCCAGACTGAAGGGAGGCAGGGGCAAGGTGGAGGTAGACGCCGAGGTGAAATGTACATGCAGGTAGGAAATGCGTCTTAGGAACCAGTTACGGATGCAAAGGCAGAAATCCAACCGCTGAGAGGGAGATAGTCAAGGACAAGAGCAATGCTTACACAGTACTGCCCAGAGAACTTGGAAACTGAACTTCCACTTGCTTGGACATGATCTCAAGATATGAGCTCATTGCAGAGCTGAGCGAAGCACAGACGTGAAGGCTTAGAGGGGATGCGAGCATGAGGATGAGGAAACAAATGATTTCCCTGGAATGATCACAGCATGTGGATACACATCCCACCTCTCCTCCTTTCCTCTTTATTTTTAGTTCAGTTTACTAGGATTTCCCGGTCTCCAGGGAATCTGAGCTTCTCTCCCTAAAAAACACAGGAATCTGCTGGACAGACTTTGTGGATTACCCATGGCATAAGTGATTTTTCCTACCATAACCGTGGCCCTCCAGAAAGTAATTCAACAAAGCACATACAACTGATGTGTAAGAAGTTATAGAAGGGAAAGTATCTTCATGTGTGCCGCTAAAGAAACTCTGATTAGAAAACGTGTTTGCTTTCATTATGTCAGAGGCCTTCGGCAGTTCTGCAGCAGCAGTCGCATAGACGGGGTGGCTTATAAACACCGCAAACTTGTTTCTCGCGGTTTTGGACATTCGGAAATCCAAGAGCAAGGTGCTGGCCGATGGCGTGTCTGGTGAGGACCTGCCTTCTAGTTCATAGGTGACCGTCCTTTCACTGTGTCCTCTCGTGGAAGAAGGGGAAAGGGAGTCCTGTGAGGCCTCTTTTTAAAAGGGCACTGATTTCATTCACATTGGGGATAGGGTTTCAATATAGGAATCTGGGGCAGATGCAGACATGTAGTCTGTAGACTAATCATTGATTCACTGTTAACCACACTGTTTTTAATAAGTAGGGAGTTGTTTGTAAATCATTTCCTGTTCATATGGTTTAGTATTCTGAAGTGGCTTTACTCTCTTTGAAGAAAATCATTTTAAAAAAAGGCAAACGGCAGTGTACAAAGAATACGTTTCAAATCTGATAGGGACTCCTCATGACAGAATATGTTGAGGTAAAGCATGATTGATTGGTTTACGAATGAGTCGTCGGCACCAGGTACGAGATCAAATGAGCAAGATCAGCATAGATCCTGCATTTAGCGAACTTGGAATTCCAATGAAAGTGAAAGTATTTTTCATCTAAAATTTTCTTGGTCTTTAGCCACGCATTTTGCAGTGGGTCAGGTTTTAGAACCATTTACAAAATCTTTGTTTTTCTTAAATTTTGCATTCTGTTTAATACTGAAAATGTAATACCTTAAGCAATTTTAATAAGAATTCATTAAAACTAATAGAAGAATGTATTAAATCTCAAGTGAGGCGTAATTGCATCTCCGATCATCACAAGCAGCATAGAAAGGTGTCTAGTCTGGGGCGCGTGGGTGGCTCAGTCGGTTGAGCATCCGATTTCTGCTTAGGTCATGATCTCGCGGTCCATGAGTTCGAGCCCCGCATCGGGCTCTGTGCTGACAGCTCAGAGCCTGGAGCCTGTTTCCGATTCTGTGTCTCCCTCTCTCTCTGACCCTCCCCCGTTCATGCTCTGTCTCTCTCTGTCTCAAAAATAAATAAATGTTAAAAAATTTTTTTTTAAAAAGGAAGATGTCTACTCTGTTCTTTTTCTATTGCTACCGTAATAAGTTACCGCAAACGTAGTGGCTTAAGACAACACAAAATACCATGCAGTGTGGGAGGCCAGAAGTCTGGCCTGAATCTCTTCGAGCTAAAAGAAAATTGTCAGCAGGGCTTGATACCTTTCTGGAAGCTCTAAGGCCGAATCCATTTCTACACCTTTCTCAGGGTCTTGAGGCTGCTCTCGATGCTTTGCCGGTGGCCCCTTCTTCCATCTTTGAAGCCTACAGTGACTGGCCGAGTTGTCGCGTTGCCAGCTCTCTGGTACTCTTCTGCCTCTCTCTTCCACTTTTCAGGACCCTCATGAGTCCGCTGGTGGATAATCGAGGATAATCTCCCTATGCTAATATCAGCTAATTAATAGGCTTCATTCAGTCTGCAGCATTAACTTCCCTTGGCTGTGTAACCTAGCATAGTCACAGCTTCTGAGCCTTAGGACATGAGCACCTTTGGAGCTTTGATTCCGACTACCGCAGCTACTAAATTTTTCTGTCCCTGTAAGAAGTGACCATCAGGTCAGCTCTCTTCAGGAGGAGTTCTACCGTCTCTTTAAACGACCTGCTTCTATGTTTATTAACTTTTTTTTTTTTTTTTTTTTTTTTTTTTTTTTTTTTTTTTTAGTTTCCAGCGCTTAATCTGAAGTCCACCTTGGACTATTTGAACCCTTCACTTTGCCCTACAGCTCTGGGACTTGCCAGGCGTTATTCTTCTCCATTTGGAAGCAGGTCATATTGGCCATCTAAGTGTCCATCAGTAGGTGATAAAGAAGATGTGGTTTATATATGCAGTGGGATATTACGCAGCCATAAAAAAGGATGAGGTCTTGCCATTTGTGACAGCACGGCTGGATCTCGAAGATACCGTGCGCTTAGCATGAATAAGTCAGATTGAGAAAGACAGATACCATATGATTTCACTTATATGCGGAATCTAAAAAAAAAAAAAATGAATACACAAAAAGCGGAATCCAACCTATAACTACAGAGTACAAACAGATGGTGGCCAGAGGGAAGGAAGGCAGGGGGGATGGGCAAAATAGATGAAGGGGGAGTGGGAGACACCGGCCTCTAGCGATGGAATGAATGAGGCACAGGAATAAAAGACACCGCATAGGGAATATAGTCAGTGGTATTGTAACAATGTCGTGTGGTGACTGATGTAGCCACACTTGTGAGGAGCACAGCGTGATGCGTGGAGAAGTTGAATCGCTGCTGTATACGCCTAAAACGAGTGCAACAGTGTTGCCATACCCAAATGAAAACAATTGTAAAAGAACGGAAACTGACTGCTGCTTGAAAATTAAACAAATGAACGATCTTGGGGCGCCTGGGTGGCTCAGTCTGTTGAGCGTCCGACTTTGGCTCAGGTCACGATCTCGCAGTCCGTGAGTTCAAGCCCCGCGTCGGGCTCTGGGCTGATAGCTCAGAGCCTGGAGCCTGCTTCCGATTCTGTGTCTCCCTCTCTCTCTGCCCCTCCCCCGTTCATGCTCTGTCTCTCTCTGTCTCAAAAATAAATAAAAAAAAACATTAAAAAACATTAAAAAAAAATAAACGACCTTTCACAATGAAAAAAGAAGAAAACAATTCATCCTCAGGAGCCATCAGTGCACTCAAGCTTAGCTACTGACAGACGTAGCCGACGAACTCTATTCACAAAATGACATAGGTTTCTCTTATGTGTTTGGTAAGTGGCAGTAATTATAACGGTAGCGGCTAAACTCTCTGCTCAACAATGCTGTGAGGTCGGTACTTGCCCAGGGAATAAAAAGCTTGGTGGGAAGGGACGTAATTTGCTGTATTTTTCCCCATCGTGATTCTGTAGCCTTAATATCGAGGCTTACGAACCCAAACGAGTAAATAATGACATTTTACCTTGTACGGACAACCGTGGAACCAGTTGGTACGAAATTGCGTCGCAGCGCATTTATGACACCTAATGTTTGTGTCTGCCTCCCGTGTTCTAATACTGTTCTTAGCGCTTCCGAGGGCATATCTCGTTCAGTGAGATACCTCACGAATTTGTCAGGTAGGTGACATTGTCCTCCTATTTGCAGTTATGGGGACTGAGGCGCGCTGAAGTTAAGTAAGTTGCCCAGGGACACCCAGCCATAGATTACTAGTCCTAGCCCCAGGAGGCTGGGGACAGAGTGCTTGCTTATCAATACTCTGCTGTGCTGCCCACGCACGGCTTTCAGATTGCCGTGTCTGTGAGGCTTTTAAAATCTATTTCCTTTCTTGTCTGCACCCTGAATCTGTAGTCCATTTGAATAGTTTTATTCTTGTTTCCTTGCATGTCATTAAAGGCTAACAATTACTCAATTTAGTTTCACTTGGTACAAAATGCGTTCATTTCCTTCGTTCATTCTTAGGGTGACCACTGTTTCGTAATAATGCAAGACTACATTGTTAAGTATGATTTTCTCTTCATTACTTTCTGATCATAGAGCCACTTAGACAAATATACACCCTGCATGTTTGTGCACAGGCACACGTGTGCACGCACATACACAGATTGCACAGGAAATACTTTTACTTCATTAGTTAAGGAAATTAGACAGAAGTGCTAAGTACTAGCTCACATTTTTGCAATTTTTCTGGATGTATCCTGCTACTCCAGAGGAAAAGCTTTCTTTGAATTGCTTGAATTTTAACTAAATGTAGAATTACGTAGCTAGTGATCTGTTACTCAAATAAACAAATGAATAGGTTTTTCTCACCTATGACAAGGAAAAGAGATATAAGAAGAGAAAATAAAATCTTAATGTTGCAAGACATCTTAGACAGTACCTAACGATCTAATACAACCTCCTGTTCATGAAATAATTTTTAGTTAGCGTTCTTGGCATTTTTAATGATGATAGACAAACTTTCATTCATTCCATTCTAATTTTAAGCAGATCTAGTTACTAGAAAGTTGTTCCATGATTGAGACAACTTTGTTTTTTAAATTTGTTTATTTATTTTTGGGGGGGAGGGGCAGAGAGAGAAAGGGAGAAGGAGAGAATCCCAAGCAGGCTCTGTGCTGGCACCCCAGAACCCGAGGCGGGACTCAGTCTCACAAACCGTGAGATCATGACCTGAGCCGAAATCAAGACTCAGGTGTTCAACCAACTGAGCCACCCAGGATCTCCGAGACTAGTTTCTGCTCACTTTTTATTTCTTTTTAGTATTAGATAACTTAGCTCACTGCTTCACTGCTTGGCCCTCAATAGGAGTCCAGTATATATTTGTTAGATGTATACTTGTTCATTCACCTTTTAACACAATGGACTTTCAGGTCAATATAGCAGGTGTCTGTTCACAGCCACTGGCAGTTAGATAGACTCTCTTCTTAGTAGTTCACCTGCTATAAGAGACAGAGTCATATGTGGATCACTTTAATTATACATACTTTACAACACAGGCAAAGGATGCTGTAAGATGACAGAAAAGGGATTTGGGATGGGCCAGGGAGGTGGAAAAGAGAGGACAGGTCACAATATGTTTCCTGGAGTAAGTAAATTTGAGCTGAGCCTTGTTGATGAGGAGGAGGAACCCCTGAAGAAGGAAAGCAGAGGTGACAGGACACTTTAAGAAGAGAAATAGGGGCGCCTGGGTGGCGCAGTCGGTTAAGCGTCCGACTTCAGCCAGGTCACGATCTCGCGGTCCGTGAGTTCGAGCCCCGCGTCAGGCTCTGGGCTGATGACTCAGAGCCTGGAGTCTGTTTCCGATTCTGTGTCTCCCTCTCGATCTGCCCCTCCCCCGTTCATGCTCTGTCTCTCTCTGTCCCCCCAAAAAAAAATAAATGTTGAAAAAAAAATTAAAAAAGAGAAATAGTAGCAAAAGAACAAGGAGACATGGTGTCAGAAGCTCCATCGTGTAGGAGTGTGGATTAGAGCAGAGAGCACACTGAAGGCTGGAGGGGTGGGTGAAGCCAGGCCACGGAAGGCCATGAGTAATGCGTATGGTCCTTTTCTATTTGTGGGAGGTGGCTATCAAGGGAGGCACAGGGTCCCACATGAACAGCTGTTCTCTTTTCCTTAACTTGACTCCTTTTCAAGCAAAGCAGTAAAGGTACTCCTCATGCTCGGTGACATCTTTTCAGTCCTGTTCCCATCATGGGCTTTCTCTGAATATCTTCTAGATACCAATGACCCTTGAAATGGGGACCCAGCAACTGAATATTTTGGTTGTTTCCTGACAAAATCAGGGCAGGAAGAAATTCAAGTTTTTCTTTCGCACGCTCTCATCTCATTAACACAATCTAAGCCATGTCACTGTGTTGATACATTTGAGTGTGTATGTAGCCCATTAAACTGCTGGGTCTTTTCCAGATGGCCTACTTTGTAGGCAGGGTTTTCTAATCCTTTCTTGATGCCTTTTTTATTTTATTTAACCTCTGTGCATTTCTTTGCATTATTAAATTTCATCCAGCTCACCATGCCTTATCTTTCCTGATGAGATCATTGGAATCCGGACTATGCCTCCTGTATAATCACAGATTTAGCTTTTTGCCATTTACCTATCTGATGAGCATGCCTTTACATCTCGGGGCAAAGCAGCATAGATGCATTTTTTCCTAAGAATTGGATGCTTTGTAAAAGGCATAAGAAAGATTCTCACTCATCTCCCCCCTCATAAAAAATATATGTAACATTTATCTGGAAATACGGGTACTAAGTAACAGGTGATTTAACCATAGGAGATACTCATTTATACCTACTATAGCTGCGCATAGCAAAATAAACTGAACGCATGCCTCTGTAGAAGACAATGCTCATTTGCTATCCTTCGTGTTTCAGACAAAGATAGAGAGATGATTAAATATTTAACCACAAAATAAATGATCCTTGTTTTCAACTTAGATGACCCTGACGTTATTTGTACACATTCCTTGATTTTCAAGATCCATATCCGCTTTTTATAGACTGGAATATTATTTTTGTTCTTTGTTATTTCTATCGTTTATATTACAGATCATGCTGCATTAACTTTGCTGCTAAATATTAGGCATTACACTGTGTGATGACACAGAAGTCAGTACCCAACCCAGTAAATCTCAAGGTATGGTTTTAGTTTTCTTTGGCATTCAGTGGACCTCTAGAAATCACATTACTTCTCCTCCAGCGTGATGTAGACCCACAGACTGAGCCTCTCCATTACCACCACCGCTATCAGTAAAAATTTTCTGAACAAAATCTCTCTGCCGTTTGGTAGGGAAAAAGTTGATGGACTTAATTAATGGATACATTACCTTTCTCTTTGTCCTGTACCCCAAGGTGTCCAGTTTGTGTATGACTTAGGCATATATCAAATTTACTGTTTTCTAAATGACTTTTTAAACAGTGACACTGAAAACAGTGACAGGGAATCACTTTGGGTTTATTCCACATTCCAGATCCATATCCGCTCGTCTCCTCGCGCTAACATCTCTGACACTTCCCTGGTCTCCCCTCCATCTTTCCTCTGCCTTTTCCAGTTCCCGTCAAGCCCCAGCCCCACCCCTGCACCCCCACCGCAGTTGTATCTGCATACCCTCTGCCATGCATCCTTGAATTCATCTGCCTGCCGGGCATTGTCTGAAACAAAAATCACCGATGCCTTGCACAGATGTATGACGAATGTGTTCAGATGTAGGTAGTTGCTTTAGTGACTGATAGCACACAAAGTCAAGTGCAGGCCATGCTCAGTTTGCTTGGCTGTATTCCTAACTTGCCAAACAGTTGTCAGATCAGTGTTTCATGAAATTTGTATGAGGAGTGTAGGAAGGTAGAGGGTTAAAAGTCTCTGCTTGGTGCCCGCTGTTCCCAACAAATACCACAAGGTTCAAGACCTCAGAGGGTGCCAAAGACAAGGAAAAAGCAAATGTCCAGGAAGGTAGTGCAGCCTCCACACTTGGATTCTCTTTGTCTCGTGAACATTTTCATTTTGGTATTTGCGCTAGACTAAGGGCAGGTATTGCTATTATGACTTAGCCGCTGGGAAAATATTGAAATGAAGTCAATGAAATTTTACTAATTGTTCCAAGTCACATTACAATTTGGTTGCAGTATATACTATTTTAATATTACATCTGTTTTCACTTTCCCCACCTAATTTTGGTATTGACGTTATTCTCCCATTTGGAGAGGAAAAACAAAAAGTAATGCTTCATGAGCCTTTCTGGCTGGGGCGGGGGAAATCAACTATAAAACAGAATGTGACTCCAAATCAAACTATCTTGTCCTTCAAAACTGGAAACTTTAGATTAATTTATCAACAGATGGTCTTGACAGTTATATTGAAAACAGGGGTCCTTATTTTGTCAAAATACATATTTGACTCTTCTGGGGAACATTCTGAAGACTAATCCTAGCCTTGAATTTGGGGTGATAACATGGGTCGGATGAGTCCCATGCTTCTCAATGGATGGACAGATGGATGGATGGATGGATAGATAGATCCCTCACTTTGGGCAGATTTTTAAAAATATACGTATAGCTGCTGTCATACTCCATAATAAGTGCTTAATAAGGAAATAGAAAGTGAAGTGGCCACTTTATAACTTGCCATAATTCCCTTTCCTGTTGACTTCCTAAGGGTTTACCTGTCGCTGGACTAGTTTATTTTTTGGAAGGCAGGAAGCCGTCATGTATCTCAGTAACACAAAATCCTGAAAGTAAATCAATCAGGGGAGAGTAACAGAGCTTTGGGTCTTTAAACTAGAGTGTGTAAATATTCTGGGAGACAGTTCATTGAGAGAAGTAAATGATCTGACTGTCACATTTCTTTGATGAATATGGTTTTAGAGCAAGTTCTCGTTAACAATCGTAAAATACAACAATTTGTGTAATAAACCCTTCCTGTTTAGCCAGATGTTGCCAAAGAAGGTGATATATGCATTCATGTATATTACAAACCCCGAATTACAGGTTTACCAGCCCGACAAGCTGGCATCAGGCTCCATTGTCCCAGCTGAAGAGACTTGAAATGAATGCCCTCCTCCAGCCCGTAAATCAGATTATGGTCCCTCTTGCCACGTTGATGCTTTTGGCATCCCACATACCATTTTGACATTTTGCTCAATATTTCTCTCATTTTCTTATTATGGATCATGACACCTCTCTGCTTGCCCTGGCAGTTCACTATCCTGTGCTTTCAAGGTTTTCAAAGCGTAAACATGACTAACCCCTTTACTCTGCTTCTCGCGGACTTCTCTCCTTGAAGTGAGAATAACTACGTACACCATTAGAGTCCTTGGCAACGTGTCATTTCTGCTCTTTCAGTCAGAATCAATGCCAGCATCACATTGTGGGGGCTCGAACTGTGCTCTTCACATTGGCTCCGTGCTGGGAAAAGGACCCAGACATCCCATCCCTGCTCCTCCTCTCTGGCCATCTTCCTCCTTCGTTTTGGACAAGACACATGTCCTTGTGTCGTTGGGCTGTCAAGGAAGCCTTGCCTGATAGAGCAAGAATAGTCCAACTGTCTGTGTAGTACATTCTACTGTTCGAGGAGGATACATTTTAATGATTTGTACAAGTTCGGTACTTAAAGTTCTCTCAGGAGATAGTAAAAGCCAAAATAATCTTAATATTTTGAATATTATAATCCGCAATATTTTTCAAGGCTTTTACCATAAAAATATTCATATAATAATAAAATAAAAACCTTAGTTCATCATGAGGAGTGTGCGTGCACACAAACACACACACACACACACACACACACACACACACACACACACACACCCAAGAGTCCGGTTTTCCCCCCTAAGGATTCTAGGTTGAGTACGTCAGAGTAAATGTTATAAAACACATAGGAGTAAAAGGAATTTTTTTGAAGTAGCAAAGCTTGTGTACAGAAGTATGATTTTGATTCCTACTCTTGCTTTTGACTGCGCATTGCCGCAGGCCCTGGCCAGAAGGGCAGTGTGTCAAATGATTGGCTTGCAGTATTGGGGAGAGTCAGTGGTTCAATTTGGATTAGCATCTATATGCTTGCTTGTTGCCTTGTCAGAGCAGTCCAGTCCAGTCCTTGTTCTTAAACATGAATGTTAAAGAAATTATTGGGTGGGGCATTAACGGCTGATCTTTCCTAATTCTTGTGCTATGAAACTAAATAAAAATTATTGACTGTGAATTACCATGGGCTCAGTTGAAGTTTTCTAGATCGGAAGTCTATAGTATTTTGTATTAAACATGGTCGCCTTTGTATCTTTTGTTTTTGCTTTTGCAAAACTCAAAAAAATTAAATTTATATTTAGCTTATTTGGGCAAGAGTTAAATTTGTGTCGCTTCAGTAGAGGTTGAAGTAGGAATGCCTCTCAGCCTTAGTTTTAAGTTTGCTTGTTTTTTTTTTTTTTGTTTTTGTTTTTAATGTTTATTTATTTTTGAGAAGGACAGAGACAGGATGCGAGTAGGTTAGGAGCAGAGAGAGGGAGACACGGAATCCAAAGCAGGCTCCAGGCTCTGAGCTGTCAGTACAGAGCCTGACGCAGGGCTCTGGCTCATGAGCCGTGAGATCATGACCTGAGCCAAAGTCAGACGCTCAACCAACTGAGCCACCCTCTTGTTTGTTTTTTTTTTAATTTGAAAGAGAGAGTACGTGTAAGTGGGGAGGGGCAGAAAGAGAGGGAGGGAGAGAATCCCAAGCAGGCTCCGTGCCACCACCAGCACAGAGCCCAATGAGGGGCTCAGGGCTTGATCTTATGAACCATGAGATCATGACCTGAACCAAAACCAAGAGCCGGACACTCAACTAACTGAGCCACTCCAGTGCCCCTCAGCATTAGTTTTAGAACTGGGACCTGTAGGAATAATTTACAAGAAATGGCCCAGACTTCAGGATAGATCAAACTGTGGCAGAAGGATGTTGGGTTTCACTGGGGGAGGGGGAGGACTCTTTTTCCATGCTCAGAGTTGGCACTTTGCTGAATATGGGAAACTGTGGTCACTAGTGGGCAGAGTTAAATACACACACACACACACACACACACACACACACACACACACGAGTAAAGTCAGCTTGAAGGAACACAGAGCAAACGGTGAGGAGGAACAATTTCCTTGGCAAGATGGCAGAGAGGCAAGAGTCTGTTGAATAAAGACCTGAGTTCAGAGCTCAGAAATCTGCAGTTGGGGACTCATGAAGACGCATTTTTATGTTCATTTGCCAACTCTCTTGTTTCCACCTCCGCTTGCCAAACAGGTCGCAGTAAATTGTGGCAAAAGGCAATCGAAAGGATCAATGAACTTGAATGTGTACTCCGTTCCATAATGCATGGAGTCTAAATCTCTGTGCCGGGGTTTCAATCCGTCATGTCTGCAACTAATTCCGGCAGTATTTTCCACTAGGCCCTAGCACCTTTTCTCGGCTTTGACCAGGTTGGTTTGGTTTCTTCACTGGTCCATCAAGTGAATTCTGTGCCTTTGTTTATGCTTTCTCCCTCTCTGCCGTTTAGAGGTCCCTCCTTGTCTTCCGAGATTGTGTTCCATTGAACTCCGTGTAGCACTTGACCGTAGGTGGTCTTGATGCCTTCTTTTGTATGTTAACATTTCCTCTTCAAGTAAGCTACTTCAGGTCCTGTCTTACTCGTTTGTGTCTCTATGCCTATCAGAGAGCCAAGGGTCACTGCAAAACATTCCTTGACTCATTCAAAACATTCCTTAGTGAGAACTAAAAAGTAGGGTCAGTGTTTTTACTTCAACCTTTCTCCGATTTTCCTAAACGGGGACAGGCCAACGTGTGCATGTTTATGTAAAAAAGAGGCTAAGATTTTTGTGCTTTCTTAGTGACTTCAGACTGTGGGCTCATGGTAGGTCTTTAGGAGAATATAAACAGTGTGACTGAAAACATTATTTTCGATTCAGGATGTGCTTCCACACGCAGGACGACTTGACGACGAGAGGGAAGAGTGATGTCTTAGATGAGTCACGACAGAGTCTAATAAAGCCTGGCTGTTAGACCTGACTCAATTACCAGTGGGTAGGCACTTCAGAATTAAGACCTGGACCTATCAGTTTTCTTTCAACAAGCTGGGTGACCATGGCCATGGTATTTACCTTCTCTGGGTATGAATGTCCTTCTTAAGCTTCAAGGCAGTTTGGCCCAGTTGGTCTCTCTAACTGAATCTTGCCAGTGCCTAAGTTTCTGTCTCCATTTCATCTTGGACAGTTGAGGTTAATCAACAGAAGCACTTCTTAATGCAAAAGAGGTTACCTATGGCTCATGGCACTTAGGACAATCATTTCTAGCAACTAGGATCCTGAATTCCAGGTCTTGAGAAGAAGGGACCTCCCGGGAAACATTTGCCAGGAGTAAACCTTTTCTCTCTCCTACAGCAGCACCTGCCTTACACAGCACACTGTGGGCCCCATAAAGATGTGCTGATCTTCAAAGTTATTGTGCATCATGGGGTGAGGAAAGGATGTCTTCTCTGAAGCATAAAAATTTTAGAAAGGGAATGACAGGGGAGCTGGCACAGAGGTGGTGGACAGAGAGCGGAACCTGAGAGCAAAGCGAGGTGGAAACGACGTACCAGTTCAGATGTAAACAGAGGATTTGCTGGAATTTAATTGAATTCCAAAGGGATTGAGTCTTGTCTTGGGCAAAATCTATCAGAGATTGGTTAGCTACTTATACGTATTCTGGTCCAAAGCTATTAGTATCTCAACTAGCCTAAATTGGGACCACCTCAGAGGTAGGAATAATGTCTTTTGATAATTATAGTTCTCAGAAATAGCTCTGTCTTGTGTGCTCTATTCAGATATCTCAGAATACTATTTTCTTTCTCTCACTGAAACTCCTCTTTTGGGTAAATGATAATCCTGCTTATTCTTCGGTACCTTCTTAGCATCCCACAGAAGGTTAGTTAGGGTGAACTGAATGGACTTGATTGGCCATGAAGATGCTAGCGCATGCGTGCATTTCTTTGGGTTTTTCCTTCGCGTGACTTTGCTGAGTTAGCGAATGATCCTTTGCTACCTGCCCAGAAACGGATCAAGTCGGTGAATAGCTGATCTATCACTACCTACACTGCATACGGTGGCAGCAGGCTACATTCATTCTCTTCCAAGGATTTCAAACGCCAGCCACCACCACAAGGCCCATTGCTAACAATCTGTAACTGCTTAATCCTAAAATCAATCTCCAAGTATCTTAAAAGCATCCAGCTTCAAAAATTCTTGAAAGTAAGAAAGATGCGACTTTGGCTAAGAAAGAAAGGCAGCGCAGGGTTACGGGCACAGCCACTGTGACATGTGAATTGGTTTTTGATGTTCAGTTTTGTGGCGATAAACAACTCTGGCATCTGGGGCAATGTTCTCTTGTCTCATCGTGAGCACATACTTTATCTTCACTGGCTGCCTTTGAATTCTGCAAAACATGTTATTTTTGGATTTGAAGGTAAGCCTAGCTGCTTTGTTTTGTTTTGAATATTCAGATTCCCCTTTCTTAGCTATTAGATTAAAAGGGAAAGCGCAAATGTTTTAAAAGCCTGTTGCTGGAAGAGAGTTATGAGTGCTCTTTTGTGCAAAACAAAGGAGCCTACAATTCAGTGTTTCATGGGCATGTTGCCAATTTTTCTTTCTTCTTTTCTTAACTCCTCAATATAAGTGAGCACGGTTTATTTTCAGCGGGTACCGTGAAGCCATTGCCAACCCCAACCTTAAATTTTCTCCCATATCCCCGTATCGATACGGAATACTGTAAATATTTTAGAAGAATATACTCCCTCCACATCACTCCTGTGTCAGGCTCCATGTACAGGGGCCCAAATGAATAGACATCCTTGGCATATTCCCAATAACAGAATGACAAAAATGAGGCCCAACAGAAATGAGACCCACTCAGAATTCTGCCGAATATCGTCTTCTCTGTTCTGCACGAAGGCATTGTTGCTCCAGTGACACAGAACCGGTAGATTCCCTGAACATTCTTTGTGCCTGAAGACAGCTCAGTGTAACGCCATGTGGGAACACACACTTCCATTCTAGGTGCCTGGCTGCTTGTTAAACTCTTGAATCCAGAGCGCATCGAGACCTAGGGTGGCGCCTGGGACAGCGAACGCTGTCGACGCACCTGTGCTACCAACCCCTGTGGCGACACTGCCAAAATGAATGTGGGGCTTGGAAAGAGGAACCATAGTAATGAAGGATGCTTTGGAAACAGAGGAGGAGGCTTACGTTATTGCTCCTAGGGCCAGATGGGCTGAAAAGTTACACCACCTTTTTTTCTCCAGCGGTAGCTTTAAGCGTATGTCCAGGAGCTGTCCTGATGCTCAATCCGGAACGGGGTCATGAGGTCCTCACTCCAGTTTTCTTTAGAGAAGCTCAGCTTTAATATTATCTTCTGTGTATGATTTCGTTTGAATCGGGAGCTGTGAGGCTACCAAATATTTTTAAATCCTGTCTCGTTTTATAAAGAAAAATAGAATGCGGCCAACAAATATACTCGGTTTTCACTGGGTTTTAAATGATGCAAAGCACTCGTGGACATCTGCTGACTCATCTGCCACTTGAGACATTAAATTGTTAGTCTTCTTCAACTTTATGCAAATTTTGTAATTCTCCAAAGACGCCGTAGGATGGGGGGTGGTCGCCAACTTGGTTACGAAGAAAAACGCTAGGGGCAGAATAAGGACTCCCTTGGTCCATCCCTGCCTGACCGTGACTTACTCTGCCCACTCTAAGAGCTCAGAGCCCCCATCTGTAAGGTCACGTTCTCAAACTAAATGAACTTGACAGATTGCCAGCTTTAAAAGTTAAACAATCCCATGTCTGGAAGACTTTCTTTTCTTTATTTTTTTCTTTTAGGTTTGTTTATTTTTTGTGAGAGAAAGAGAGTGAACAGCAGAGAAAGGACAGAGAGAGAGAGAGAGAGAGAGAGAGAGAGAGAAGGAGACACAGAATCGGAAGCAGTCTCCAGGCTCTGAGCTGTCAGCACAGGGTCCTATGCGGGGTAAAAACCCACGGACCTCGAGATCATGACCTGAACCAAAGTTGGACACTTAACCGTCTGAGACACCCAGGCGCCCCTGGAGGACTTGTTTAAAAGAAAAATAACTGATAGGATTTCTGTCTATGAGGTTTTTAAAAAGGAACACAAACACCCATCCCTCCCTGTCTCTCTCAGTGCATCTAAGTGTGTTTTCCTTGGAGGCTGGGGCCCCCTTACAGTCCCTTTCATGTCTGTGTTTCTAGAACACATTTAATACCATCACATTCCAGTTGAACTTGGTTTCCTGGTGCATTACAGTTTCACTTGTATAAATTCTACACAACTGATTTTGTGATCTCTTTCAACTAGATGAAGTCGGGGGGGGGGTGTATTTTCATTCTTGAGTGTAGGTGGTTGTTTGTTTGTTTTTTTTTAAGTATTGAACACACTGGATGTGATAGCCGCCTCCACTTGTATGGTTATATTTATTCTTCCTAAATCCATACTTTAGGCTTTTGTTGTACTTTTTCCTTATCACGTGAATCTGCTTTTAAATACATTATTTAAGCAATCAGATGTTTTAAAATGTCATTTTATAGTTCAGCTCTACCTGGAGAGTCTGTATGACGGAAGTGACATAGTGTGGCTCCCTTTCATACCGAGAAGTTACTCGGAACCAAGTACGAAGACTCAGCTTTTCTCCTTATTTTAAATGAAGCTTCTCAGTAGAAGTCCTGCTTACATAGGATGATGCCAGGCATGACAAAGTGCAATGCCACTAAATGTGAACATAAAGTTACAAGAATAAGTGTTCCTGGGCTGAAAAAAATAATCAGCCCCTCAGCAACTTAATTAAACACAAAATATGAAAGAGCAAACTATTCTTTCGTGGTGATCCTCAAAATTGTTGGCATCGGGACTTGCTCAGGTACAGAGAAGCCGTATGACACTGCCGCTGACGAGTTTATTTTTTGCCCCTGTGAACTGCTCAGGGAGGCGACAGCTGTGAGTGTTGGACCCAATAGCAGGGAGCGAGCTCACCACAAATTATAAATCCTGAGGTTGACGTAGTGAGAACTTCTCCCACCTGAATATTTTGCCTTCTTAAATAGCAAAACCTTCTGTTTCTTCTAAGCCATAACTTTTCTTTTGAAACTGCTGTGTGGGCCAAGGGCGAGTAGAAGGGAAAAGAGTGATTTCCCCCAAGACACCTGCACGTATGTCCTCTGCCTACGATGGCGTTCCAGAGGCACGTCTGTTAGATTGGGAGGTGCAGTTTCCTTGGTGGAACTTAAGCCCTTTGCTCTGCAAAGAAGCCCAGGCAGGTGGCTGCAGGATATCAGCTTAGAGACTTGAGATGCAACTCTGGACAATAGAAGAAAAGGAGGAGATAAGGAACGTTTGCAAATGGCCTATGGATATGGGGAGATGGAAAGTTGAAAATCAAGTACTAAAATCCCTCATTGCTGCATGGCTACTGTACTTACACAGGATCACCGTGTTGCCCAACTCCTTGGGGCGGGTACATCTAGAACCAGTATTCACTGTTATTTATCTTGGCCGGAACATCCAACCACGTCAGCCGTTAACCTGACAGGCTTCTTTTTTTATTTATTTTTTTTTATTTTTTAGTGTTTATTTATTATTGACAGAAAGAGAGAGAGATAGAGCACGAGTAGGGGAGGGGCAGAGAGAGAGGGAGACACAGAATCCGAAACAGGCTCCAGGCTCCGAGCGGTCAGCACAGAGCCCGACGCGGGGCTCGAACTCACGGACGGCGAGATCGTGACCTGAGCCGAAGTCGGACGCTCAACCGACTGAGCCACCCAGGCGCCCCAGGCCTGATAGGCTTCTTAATGCTCCCAGGTGGCCAGGACACACAGGGCCTGTGTTCCTTATTTTACAAAATTTCCACTCATACTTCATTCATTCACTCCTTTATTCCTCAATTCAAGACCTATCCATGGAGCATTAACTAGGTGCCAGATTGTTCTATGCATCGAAAATAGAGTGTGGACGAAACGGACCCACACGTCTCCTCATGCCGTCGGCGTTACACAGGGAGCGTACAACCATGAACAGAGTAAGTTCTGATGGCACGGGCCGTGTCTGATACGGTGATAGGTGCCCTGGAGAGAAATAATGCAGGAAGGGACAGGGGAGCAATTTACAGTAAGGGAGTGAATGCAAGAAAGCCTCACGGAGCAGGTCATATTTGTGCAAAGATGGGAAGTAGACAGGTGCTGTGTGGACATCTGGATGTTCCAGACAGAGACGGCGCCCGGGGCCCTAAGTGGGAGGGTGTCTGGTGAATGTGCACACGCTGATGCAGCAGGGAAGCCAGAGAAGCTGCGGCCAGGGGGTACAGATACCACGCAGACTCGGAACCCATTGTGAGGATGTGGGCTTTCCTCTAAGGGAGAAAGGAAGCCACGTGGCAGGTTTTGAGAAAGGAGTAACGTGATTTGACTGACTTTTTTTTTTCTTGAGGTGTAATTGACATAGACAATTATATTAGCTTCAGGTGCAATTGACTGACTCTGTAAGAGTCTCACTCTGGCTGCCACGTTGAGAAGAGACTGAAAGGGAGTGACTGTGCGGGGAGGGGGGTGTCATTTGTAAGCGTGAGAAGGACAATAGGCATCCAGGTGGAGTCGAGGAAGGACAGCTTGATATATGAGTCTGAAGTGCAGGGGAGCTCTCCGTTGATATTGCTAGCTCTCCTTTGGCTACATTCATGGTGATGTGTCTAAAACGTCTCCCCTCTTCCCCTTTGAATAATTAAACAGATTCAGCAGCTTCTGTAAGAAAATGATATAAAAGGCATTTAATTAAAGTAGAGAGCCATTTGCGAGCCTGATTTGCTAGAAAGTGATAGAGAAGAAGCAAGTTTTACCTCGGGATGAACTACATCCTTACGCAGGGAGATATTCACAAATATTGCAGACTCCAAGGAGTAAATATCCTTAAGGAATTGAAACTATGGGTAGGGCTCCTGCGTTGTGTTCTTCAATTCACTGTGAAGGTCATTGTTAATTGTTTCCTTTGAGTTTTAAAGCCAGTGTCAATGCTGTTTCTGCAGTTTTTTTTTTTTTTCCCTCCCGCTAGGCTAATTAATACAGTTATATAGGAATCCAGGATAGGCTTGCAGAGAGGCAGTATGAGCCTGCACCCGGACCTCTGTGTGAGTGGGATGGGAGCCAAGAGCGCCCCAACTCTGACATTTGAGGGTGACTTTGATCAAAATCACCACGGTTTTGTTCATCTCGCTTTCCCTGGTGCCGTGTTGATACTCAAGGAGTTGAAATAGTTTCATTTTGTTTGTCACTGGAATATTGAGATCTCAGTATAGACCAAATTCTTGGATAATAAGGATTTAATTATACAGTAGAAACAAGAGTGAAAACTTAGTTTACACTCCCATACGTGTCATTTAGTGACCTTGGAAAAGGCATTTAAACTCTTGACTGCAGTATCTTTATCTTTCGAAACTTTGTTAGAAAAAATACAGGATAGCATTCCTAAGCATTCTTTTTACAGTAATAGGGCATAGAAATGAGGCAGCATATCATAGTCCTTAAAACCATGAAGGGTGAGTCTGGATTACCTGGTTCCAGTTTGGGCTCTATTCCTTACCAGCTAGACACACTTGGCCAAGTTTCTTAACTTCTGTGTGCTTCAGTTTCCTCAGTTGAAAAATTGGATGATAGTGTTATGCCCCGTGTAACAGGGGATTCTCGTGATTTAATGCCTTCATCCATAAAAAATGCCTACAACAGTGCCCAACACACAAGTGTGCTCAGAAGTGATTTGCAATAAATATTACTAGTATGACTACCCCAGTACTTTGGCTACTGCTATGTTCCTCTTCCTCTCCCCACCCCCGGTACTACTGTAGGCAAAATTCTAAACGTAGCCAAACTTCTTAGAGCCTACTGGAATCCCAACACGTCATTTTGGAACAAGAGACTTTATCCCATTGGGCTTCCCAGTTTTAAAATAAGACACCTGGTGGCTCAGTCTGTTGAGCGCTCCGACTCCGGCTCAGGTCATGATCATCTCACGGTTCGTGAGTTTGAGCCCCGTGTCGGGCTCTGTGCTGACAGCTCAGAGCCTGGAGCCCGTTTCAGATTCTGTGTCTCCCTCTCTCTCTTCCCCTCCCCTGTTGATGCTCTGTCTCTCTGTCTCAAAAATAAATAAATGTTAAAAAAATTAAAAAAAATAAAATAAAAAATAAAATAAAATAAGACACCAAACGAGAGAGACAATGGTTGTCTATCAGTCTGTCTCTCTCTTTCTCTCTCTCTCTCTCTCTCTCTTGCTCTTCCTGCCCCCCCTCCCCGAATGGAGAAATAAATTAATACAAGTTAACACATGCCATGGGCAGTTGAAAAGAAACCTAACTAACCTTGGAGCCTTCTCATTCCGTATCAGTGAAGATACTTAACCATCTATGGTACAGGCCCATGACAACTTTTAGACAATCTGTGTTGTCTGTTACTCTTTTTCATCCTGGGATGAACTAGAAGAGTCTTGTTTTCTCTTCTAAGTAATTACTGTTGACTGAAGTCATGGTTAACAAGAAGATGTGGTGCAGGTAGACGGTGGGGGTGCGAGACGTGCCCTGTGGACCGTGGGACTCACACCGGCCAGGAGAGCATGGCCATCTCCTCACTGGAGCAAGCAGTTGTGGCCTGGTTTGTTGTCCGCCGGGCCCGCAGCACCCCAGGAGTGCGTAGCACGTAGCAGACACCCAATGGGGGAAAGTGGGACTTAGAGGTATGGTGATACCCTAGATACTGCTTTAACATCTCACCGATAGAAATGCTCTCAAGTTCTCTGTGCTTAGCAAACAGCCCCCTTTAAAACAAGTCTTTGAAAAGCAAAAAGCACCCCCAAACAGAACTCAGATAATAGAGACATTGTAAGTCAGTGAATAACATAAAACTAGGGTAGGAAATTTGAGATAATAGATAGATAATACTCACTTAAAATGAAATATATAGGGGGTGCCTGGGTGGCTCAGTCGATGGAGCTTCCTTCCGACTCTTGGTTTTGGCTGAGGTCATGGTCTCATGGCTAAAGGGTTCGAGCCCCGTCTGCCAGTGCAGAGCCTCTCTGGGGTCCTCCTTGTCCCTCCCTCCCTGTCTCTTCCCTACTCATGTTTGCGCGCGCGCTCTCTCGCTCTCTCTCTCTGTCTCAAAATTAATCAATAATTAATTAAAAATTTTAAAATAGAATTAAGTATTTTATGGAGGTAGGTGTATATGTACAAATGCTAACAATACAATAGTGTGTACTTTCCTGTTACTACCAAATCATCCAATTTTGTTGCTTATGCTTTGTCCTCTAAATTCTGATTAAAGTGAAATAATACCTGCCATGGCTTTTTTTCTCTCTTTTTAAATAAATGAAGTGGAAAAAAAAATCATTTACAACATTTTCTTCCTATTAAAAAAAACAAAAACAAAATTCAACTGAGTAAATTTCATTTTTTTTTAAATTTTTTCATGTTTATTTTGAGAGAGAGAGGGAGAGAGAGAGAGAGAGAGAGTGCATGGGGGAGGGGCAGAGAGAGGGAGAAAAAGAGAATCCCTGGCAGGCTCTGTGCCGTGAGCACAGAGCCCCACGAGTGGTTCCATCCACCTGTGGTTTGTAAACCACAAGATCACGTCCGAGCCGAAATCAAGAGTCGGACACTCAGCCAACTGAGCCCCCCAGGTGCCCTTCAAATGAGTAAATTTTAAATATCTTATTGGCTTTATTCTATTTATATATTGTGTGTTATGTAAATGAGGCTCGTGCTCCTCCTGGGGTGGAGATTTTAGTATTCTACCCAGGGAAGGATCACTCCAAGGTCATTTGCAAAGGTCTGGGTGGTCTGGGCAGCAGGGAGGTCTTACCTGGACAATCTCTATCACCTAAGGTATGGTTTCGGGTTTCATTTGCCTGGGTTAAGAGGCAAGCCTGAGAGAAGAGCCTAAGGTGAGCGAATACGAGCAGGTGGGCAGTAAAGGTGAGGTCTTGGGGTCTGGGTGATGATAATGGGAGCAGGAACAAGGAAGTTATCCTGGTAAAAAGCATATTGGTTGTGGCAAGGTCACTTTCCTTTTAAGCAAGTTATCTCACTAGTGCTGACGAGGTGATCCCTGATTGATTGGTTTAAGATTGCATTTGGGGGGGGGGGGCCTGAGTGGTTCAGTTGGTTAAGCATCCCACTCTTGATTTCAGCTCAGGTCATGATCTCCCTCCTGGTTTGTGAGATCAAGCCCCTCATTGGGCTCCATGCTAACAGCAGGGAGCCTGCTTGAGATTCTTTCTCTGCCCCTCCCTCTCTCTCCCTTTCAAAATAAACAAATAAATTTAAAAAAAAAGTTCCCATTTTAGAGAGTGTTAAAATTAAGTCTAGCTTCAGTTACATGGGGCTTAGCACAAGTGACTCCATTTTGAATTGTTTGTCCTCTCTTTAACAAATATCTATGTTAAGAATGTCATAAAACCTAATTATGCTTTATTACATTTTATAATTTTATCATGCTCTGCTCCTTCTGGGGAATATCCGATAATTATCCCCTAGACACACACAAACACGCCCACTCTCTGTGTCTCTACTAAATAATAACAAAGCTCTAAACTCATCGATAATAATAACTAAGACAAAAGTATACGGGGCGGGGGGGATTCTTCCTCATCAGCAAATACTGCTAAAATTGCAGGTTGTCAGTGGTAATGTTTGCATATGTATTTAATGCATTGGATTTGTATGAAAAAGTTCTCCAGTTTCATGAGGATGACTTAGAGTGGATCTTTGCACATGAAAAACTGATGAATCTGAACCCTGCCCCCAATCTTGCTTTCTTTTCAGTAGGTAGGTGTGATCATGTTAGGTGAATAAAAGAGCATGTTTGCATTTCATTGATATAAATGCTCTCAGGCTCTCTAGAAATAGCAGCAAAATCCAATCTTACTTAAAAAGGACGCCTAATGCTTCTTGGCAAAGTGATACCGCCCAAGCGGATTCTGATGATGCATCATTATTTCCTGCTGTAAGGTCAAGGAATTGCTCTGGGACTCTGTTATCTCTGTGCTGCTGTTGTCTGGAACTTGCTCTCATTTTAAAATCTAGGCCTATTGCTTGTAAAGAAAAATAGCTTTGCTAGGATTAAGAGTTTGAAGACATTGGAATGTTTGTTTTATTGCATTTAAAAAAAAAACAACAAAGCAATAAAGCTGCTAAACCAGCAAGCTTTGCTTTTTTTTTTTTGTTTGTTTGCTTTTTTTTCCCCCTAAAATCCCTTACTTTACTAAAGAAATGGAGAAATGTGCTGGAAAACCTCTTCATAGTATTAGCTCCTGAGTGAGAACGCATGTCTTGTGTGGGTTTCAGATCACATTTGTAACTCTTCACAATATATGTCTTCGTAATACTGATGGAAGAAAGGGCGTGCATAAGATGTTGGAGCACCAATAGCAATTAATATGGAAATACTTGGACTTCAAGAAATTAATCGCCCTCGTGAATGCCTTGTGCCCAACAGTCTCTGAAGCACACGTAGGAGGAGCTTACACAATTTGAATAGTGGGGTAACGTTTGAAGGGATAACAGCAGTTGGTAAAACAGTAGTAGTCTGCAACTATCACCACTGCAAGGTTGAGCCATAGGAAATTGCTAATATTCGGTCACTTTTAACCTATAAAGTGGTAATTGCATGTAATTTAACATGACTCTTCTTAGAATAATGAAGAACTGAACGTTGATTGAATTTTACAAACTGTTGGGAAAATGTATTACTAGGCATTGGCAGCATCCTAACAAAAGTTCTAGCAATCTCTGAGGTTTGTCACAGCGCACTTGACTGAGACGCATTCCATTTTACTAGATGACAGCAGGTATTGAGATACTAATAGCCGGGATCTACTCTAGGCCTTTTGTCCCATGAACTAAAAGCAATTACATCCCATATTCTTTATCCTTTTAATACCCTCGTGACATTGATAGTGACAGGATCTTTCCTATTTTATGGTTGGAGAAAATGGCGCAGAATCAAATGGCTTACCTAGAATCACTTAAATATTTTGGCTGGAGAGAGGGACAACGTTTGATACAGAATCCACAAAGAATGACCAACAATATTTGCTTTACTGTCCTTGCCATTTCTCTTATCACCAACATGGTGACTTATATCAATATGATGATTCTGTCATGCTTCAAGCAATATTTACTCCAAAATAGGTACCACCTGATTTTCTGTTAGGTGTATTATGCAACCTAGGTAGTTTTTATTTTCAAGAGATTGGATTTAATGTTACGATGATGTTGGAAGTCCCAAAGAAATCTCAAAATCTAGGAAAAAGGGTGTTACCCGATGTGCATTTTTTTTTAATCAGAAAACTAAAGTTATGTGTTGACTTCTAAAGAAGTGGCACATTAATCTGATGACGGCATGGTCATCCTAAGTATATTCTTCTACAGAAGATTTTCAGGAAGAAGCAGGACCTCGTTTGCCAAACTTCTGCTGGTATTCTTAGCTTTGAAAATATGTTTCAAATTATGGTCCTAATAGAATTACTGCATGTTAGGTAACATTGTATTGTAATGGCATTTTTGATGTACTTCAGATAATATGGTTATGTAGGAGAATGTCTTAGTTCTTAAGATATGCTACTGACGTATTTAGGTCTAAAACATCATGATGTCTGCGACTTCAAATGATACAGCAAAAAAGAAACCAAAAGATAAGCAAGAATAAGCAAAACAAATAACAAATGGTGAAACTCGATAATGGGTGCACAGGTTTTTCTTATGTTGCTGTTAACTGATCTGAAGGTATGAACAACTTGAAAATAGCAATATAGAGAGAAAACACTCCAAAATACAGGTGGCCTCATTTTTAAAGTAATTTACATGTTGCTTACCTTTTAGCCACAGTGAAGAAGAGCCTATCTAGGAAAAAACAAAAAACAAAAAAGGTAACTGGGTTTCCTTTTTCCAAAAATGAAAACTATATACCTGAATCAGATATTCCAATTTGCTTATTTTCAAAAGAGTGAGCATCTCTGATGCCAAGGGGGAAATCCCCAAGTGATCATATTTATCATCCAAATTAATGGACTTAGAGATAAAGATTGTGGGACATGGAATATCATGGGATAGCACATTGCTGTGGCATTGTGTTTGGTATCTAAATCTGTGTTATTGGGGGTTTGATAGTGAAATATAAAACATAGAATCACGCACTATAAAGTGACCTTGAATTACCTCTTGATCTGACGAGAGCGGTGATGAAAAATATCTCCTCTCACGGGGACGGATTCTCTTCTCATGATGCCCCAGGAATGCTCAGGCTTGGGAGGACCTGGCAGTAAGTTTACTGAAGCAAAACTGGGGACAGGACTGTCCTAGTTCTCGGGGCCCATCAGTTATCAATGGCCTCCACATACCTGAGAGATGATCACAATAATGCTATTTATTGCTTCTGTGACTTTTATTTAGGGAATACTTACTATGTGCCAGGCACTACCTACCAGGAAGAAACTATGATTATATCCATTTTACAGATGGTGAAATGGACACTGAGAAAAATTTTAAGCATCCTATGAGTCCAGAACTCCCCACTTAGCCATGACACTGCATTGTGTGAGCTTCACAAAATGCAGATTCATTGACTAAGTTAGTTTGGGGGCAGCTGGGAGGGCAGGTGTGTTGGCAGGTGTGTGCATATTCTCCCTTTTCTCTCTGATGTATTGTCACCGTGCTCCTGTGCTCTGCAGCAGCTGAGCAGCTCACGGGCACATTGGATCAATGAGTCTCTAACCTCATCGTGCGTGCGACATGCATGATTGCAGGCAGCTACCTAATTCCTAATGTTCCTGCCTACCCTTCCCCCTTTGTTTTCTGCCCTGGTATCTTAATGTTTCTGAAAAGATTTTTTTTTCCGAGTTGATTTATTTTTGAAAGAAAGAGAGAACGCGCGAGTGCAAGTAGGGGAGGGGCAGAGAGAGAGGAGAGAGAGAATCCCAAAGAGGCTCCATGCTGTCAGCGCAGAGCCGGATGCGGGGCTCAAGCTCATGAACCGGGAGATCATGACCTATGCCAAAGTCAAGAGCTGAATGCTTCGCTGACTGAGCCCCCCAGGCGCCCTGAAAAGAATTTTTGAAGGAGCGTAATAGGGAGCTGTCTTTGCTCTGCTGCTTCTCAAAGGAAATGATGACTCATCTCTGAAGTAGGAATGGTTTCCAAGGTTGTACTTCTAAGACCAGATCTGCTCCAAGTCCCCTGAATGCCTAGCCCCTGTCACTCTCTTTCATTTTAAGTCTGTCTCCCAGAATGCTGGGCATGCTTGCCAATACATGCTGGAGCAATCAGCTGTGACAGTGGATAGCGTCCTTGAAAAGGTGATCCATGAGCAAAGTTAATTTCTGTGGATAAAAAAATAGAATGCATAAAATATTTCAAGATGAATCTTGATAAAGTTGTCAGGCAGAGAATATTCCTTTGGCCTCTAAAAAGAGTGGGGAGGAAGCTGTAATCTTCCACGATGAAGTGGAGTGCACTTTATTGTTACGGAAAGACACATTCTACAAAAATGAGAATCCTGCATCAACAGGCCGAAGGCTGTGATGAAGGAGAAGCACTTTTGAATAGCACACATGTCCGGTGCCTGGTGGTTTTTATGGCGAAACCAAGATAATGCATCATTTTTCTACATGATGGCAGATGACCATGCCGCGGAAATAACTACAAGGGAGAAAATCTCAAGATAGTATCACAGGCCATTCAATATACAAATACAATCATGGATGGGCTTCTTCCCAGAATACTGAGGAGCACACCAACGTATGGCAATATAATGGCAGTCTTCAAACCCATGGTTTTCTTTTCTTTTTTTTTTTTTCAACGTTTATTTATTTTTGGGACAGAGAGAGACAGAGCACGAACGGGGGAGGGGCAGAGAGAGAGGGAGACACAGAATCGGAAACAGGCTCCAGGCTCTGAGCCATCAGCCCAGAGCCTGACGTGGGGCTCGAACTCCCGGACCGCGAGATCGTGACCTGGCTGAAGTCGGACGCTTAACCGACTGCGCCACCCAAGCGCCCCAAACCCATGGTTTTCAAAAACAGAATGAAGGGGAGAATGGGGCTTTATACTTTGTTTTTTTAAATGTTGATTCATTTTAGAGAGACCGAGTTGGGGAGGGGCAGAGAGAGAGGGAGGCACAGAACTCAAAGCAGGCTCCAGACTCCATGCTGTCAGCACAGAGCCCGATGCGGGACTCGAACACATGTACTGTGAGCTCATGACCAGAGCCCAAGTCTGATGCTTAGCTGACTGAGCCACCCAGGCTTCCTGGGGCTTTCTGCTTTCTGCTGCAAGCATCCCATGTCTAACAGCCAGTGCTTTGGGATTTTGAATTTCTATTTGTTTAAGATGGGTGGCAAATTATTTCCTTTTCCTTTGTCATCCATTCAGCAAAGATTTACCTCTTTGTAGGTGCTGTGTAATTTCTGTCATATATTCGTATTTCATATGAAACCATTCATCTGAAGAGTTGTTTTCTAAGCCGATACAGTATATTTTTGTCTAATTTTCTTTCATTTTGGTGAAATTTCATCATAACAACATAATGGAAGTGAAAGATAGTCTATGAAAGCTCACAGAACGCTTCACTCATTAATGCTAGCCACAGTGTGGTTCCTAGGCACCACTCGGAAACCTGTTAGAAATGCAGACTTGGGGGCCTAAGCCTGGACCCACAGAACTGGGCATCAGCAACCAGTATGTGAAGAAACACCATGCATCAGAATCCCCCAGAGGTTTCACTCCATCACGAAATATGCAGCCCCATCCCCACAAATCCTAACGGAAAAAGCCAGTAACAAAGGAAGTTTTGAACAGTGATGAAAGACATGACCCAAAGTCTGGTAACTTATTGCTTTGGTTGTTAATAGACCAAAAATGAATTTCTCAACTTAACCAAGAGAAGAGATGAAAGGCCATTGTTTTTGTCTGCTTTACCTCTCAGCATCTCAGCATCTCCATTAATATGAAGGACAAAGTCATAGTGAATGATGGGCCCATGAACAGTGAGATCAAAGGGCATGTGTATCTTCTTTATGTTCAGTATCCATCATCATTGAGCCAAACTGAAATTGTGTAAGTTTGTATGATTGCATGGAAACCACATGGTACTTCTAAGAAGGCTATCAATTGCTGATCTTTTCAACAGGAACACAGGATGCCATAAAAAGATCTGAAAATTTTGCCAATTTCTAATAAAATACTTTTTAAAATGTTTTTTAATAAATGTTTTTATTTATTTTCGAGATAGAGAGATACAGAGCATGAGCAGGGGAGGGGCAGAGGGAGAGGGAGACACAGAATCCGAAGCAGGCTCCAGGCTCTGAGCCGTCAGCCCAGAGCCCGACACGGGGCTTGAACTCATGGACCGTGAGATCGTGACCTGAGCTGAAGTTGGACACTCAACCAACTGAGCCACCCAGGTGCCCCTCTAATAAAATCCTTTTTACATTCCAGTGTTTTCAGCAAGCCAACTCACATCGTAAAAGATAAAGTTATTTCTATGGATCATAACTGGAATTACCCAGAAGGCTCTTCATACTATGTGAGTCATGCTAGGACACTTAACAATTCTAGTCTATTGGTATCATTTTCATACTTATATAGGAAGAGAGGATTATTGCACCGCTTAATCTTTTTTTTTTTCTTTAGGTTTTCAGTCTGGTTTCATAGAAGTTCTACTTTTATCAGAAAATTTGATTTCAAGATTACTGTTAGTCAGATATCGATTTTCTGGGAACTTCCTATCCTCAAAAAGGGTTATTTTCTGAGGATCCTACATCCTTTTTCTCTCAACTGGCATTTTTTAAAGATCATGTGTTCATCTTTTCTGCAATAGTGTGTATTCAAATATAACTTTGAAATTTAGTAACGTTTAAATAACAGTAGAATGTTTGTAATAGCGTATAATGAAGTGACCTCATCATGGTGCTCATTCTCAAGGATAAAACCTACTAGATTTTGATATGTAACTACATGCAATAACATACCTAGCCAAGGCTATAAGGAAAAGGAGGTACACATTTTTTCCCTAAAAAAAAACGGACAAAAATACTGTGGAAATCAAGTAACCAGTAATCATTCACTGGGATTTCCTTGCCTCTTAAAGGCAACTTGTATCCAGTAACTCGTACTGCATTTCATTAAAGGACTATTGGGCTAACTGAGAATTTCTCAGATAAGTAACTTACAAACTACAGGAAATATCTCTTTGGAGGGCAAACTTGACTTGCTTGGAGGAATAAGAAGATCAAAGAAGATGTTTAAATAAACAGAGCATGGGAAAGGGATAAAAGATATGGGTGAGGGAAATGATTTGCAGGTGGTCTTAATGGATTCAATGTTGATTTGGGGAACCACATCCAGATTGAAAAGTATGCTCTTGCGATCATATCAACTTGCTGAGGAAGGTGATAATTTCACCTTTTAACCTCTAAAACAGTATTATTTCAGACTCTGCTACTGAAAATAGCCATGAACATGTGGATAACTAAGGAGAGGCTTGTATAGTTTGTTTTTAAGTTGAAGATATTTTGATTTACTTTTTTTATTATTTTTTTAATGTTTATTTATTTTTGAGAGACAGAGGCAGAGCATGAGCAGGGGAGGGGAAGAGAGAGAGGGAGACACAGAATCCGAAGCAGGCTTCAGGCTCTGAGCTGGCAGCACAGAACCCGATGTGGGGCTCGAACCCATGACCCCCGTGAGATCATGACCTGAGCCAAAGTCGGATGCTCAACCGACTGAACCACCCAGGAGCCCCATTTTAAAATTTTTTTTAATGTTTATTTACTTTTGAGACAGAGACAGAGCGCAAGTGAGGGAGGGTTGATTTACTTTAGATTTGAGAGAATTGGTGTTGACGAGCTAGAGTTGTGATTGTGTCTCTTAGAACCCTTCACTCCGTTGGCAAATATTTTTAAACATTTTTTTAAGTTTATTTTTATTTATTCTGAGAGATAGGGATAGAGCGAAACCAGCGGAGGGGCTGAGAGAGAGGGAGACAGAATCCCAAGCAGGCTTTGTGCTGTCAGCCCAGAGCCCAATGCAGGGCTCAAACCCATGAACGATGAGATCAGGAGCTGAGCCAAAATCAAGAGTCGGATGCTTACCCGACTGAGCCACCCAGGTGCCCCACCTTTCACCAATTTTTATGTGAGACTATCGTTTAAAGAAACAAACCAGGTTTTGATACTGTTCCCACAGGAAAAAAAAATTGATCTTTTTAAAGAGTTTTTTTTCTCTGTAGGGATGTTCTAAGTATACACTAACAATTCTGATGAAAGACTGATAATTCTCATTAGGATTTTTTTTCTTCTCTAGTTCCTTCTTTTAAAAACATAGACTCCACCAAATAAATGATGGAACGAATTGAATTTTCCAAATGATGTCAATAATTGATTTATTATGTAGGGGGTAGATCAAAATACAACCCTTTGTACATTTCACACTTAAGGACATTGATAACTGAGGCTTTAAAAAACACAAATGGAATGGATTCTCTTAGTCGCTCATACGGTAACTACTCCTTGGCAGTTGGAAGATAAGAATCAAGTCTTGAAATCAGAACTGCTACATGATAACTGAGAGCTGCTAACACAGTTGATAACAGCTGCTAACTTTGACATCACCAGCACCCTCCACAACTGTCCAGTGTAAGTACAACTCCAACGTCACATAGTTGCCCTAATTTTCCTTGTCTCCTCAGTGATCAAGTCTATCATAGATGACCTGAGCTATAGTTCTCGAATTTTGATGTTCATGAAAAATACATGGGACATGGATTATCAATTTTCATTTCTGTTTTCTACTCCTTAGGGAATTGTAATTCTGTAAGTTGGAGGACTGGGGGACATTTCACATAACTGCTCTATAAAAAAAGTTATTCCAAGTAGTGGTGTGGGAATGTTGGGGTTCAGAGCAAACAGCCAAAGAGTTCTTGAGATGTCTTTGGTGGAAAAAGGTGCTCTTATTAAAGCACGGGGACAGGCCCTGTGGGCAGAAAGAGCTGCACTGAGGTTGTGAGGGGTAGCGACTATATACTTTCAGGTTGGGGGGAGGTTAGGGATAGATTAGTAAGTCTCTAAGGAATTTTAGAAGCAAGGTTTCCAGGACCATGAGGGGCTAGCTGTTGTTAAGAAAAGGTACTTGTAGGGGCGCCTAGGTGGTTCAGTCGGTTAAGCGTCCGACTTCGGCTCAGGTAACGATCTCGCGGTCCGGGAGTTCGAGCCCCGCATCGGGCTCTGGGCTGATGGCTCAGAGCCTGGAGCCTGCTTCCGATTCTGTGCCTCCCTCTCTCTCTGCCCCTGCCCCGTTCATGCTCTGTCTCTCTGTCTCAAAAACAAATAAAACGTTAAAAAAAATTAAAAAAAAAAAGAAGAAAAGAAAAGGTACTTGCACTGTCTAGTAAAATCTTAGTCATGGGACCCTTCAGATACTTATCAGTGGGCCATATACTTGGAGGATGATGGCCAACCTATATCCTTGGTGGGTTTGGGGCGGGGGGGGGGGGTAGAGATAAAGGAAGTTTCCGAAGGAATTTTTATGTTAAAGGAGACTTCTAGGATCCTGCAGGCCAGGCTAATGTTAAGCTAGATTGCCTTTTGCCCTTAGCAAAGTATCAACATGAAGACAGTTGAGGTCCTAGAGGAAGGTCACTCTGCCTGTCTCGAGGACTTGTCAATGGGCTGTAAATTGTAAGGACCCTTAATTTTTTCTTTTGCCTTTGTCCCTCACATCAAGCAGTAATTTGGATGTAGGTGTTCCACAGATTACTTTGGGAGAGATCTTTGCCTGAAGCTACCCATTTCTAACCATCTGAAATCATGAAGCAGCTCTCCTCGCCCAGCTCATCTGCTTTCCGCGGCGTGAAAGGACAGTTACGTATTGTGATTAGAATTAATGATGCCACTATAAATGTATAATCCCTCATTATCTTGTATCATCATGTTCCTTTTTACTGAATAAAACTGCTCAGTAGTTACTGAATACATTTTTTGAAGAAAGGATACTCAAAATGAAGAGTGACAAGGGGTATAATTTTTTCAAACTTCTACTGTATATTTACATAGTTGAAAAAAATTCTTGCCCAACATTGAGAATGCTTTGCTGCTTCTATTTAATTAAAAGGAAACAGTTTAGCAAAATGTTGTCAAGAATTTGTGAAATTGACTTAGATTAAAAAGCTAGATTTATTCCTTTATGTGACTTAAGTGACTTCACATTTCAGCCGCTTTGTTCTACTTAACAAGGGCGTAAACTTGACCTTTGGTTGTTATTAGAACATAGTTGGGAATTGCTGTCTAGATTCAGGTCATAACTGATGGAAGATCTGAGAACTTTCATAGGTATAATCTCCTTTCACTCATGATACTTTAAGGAAGATGGTATTCTCTTTCACAAACGATGAAACAGACTGAGAGGAAATCTACCTTCTGCAAATAACGGCACACCATACCTGAAATACTTTATATGATATGTGCTATCTATAGATTGTTTTTGCAGGTAGGGAACCCTAGTGAGTTTGAGATTTTGCCTCTATAATAGTATTGCATCATAGTATTTTTATTCCAGCTTTACAACTCATACTAATTCATTTGACACTAGTTATGATCAGTGATACGAAGTAATTACACAATGAGTCATGTTAACACAACTTAGTTTAAGTTTAATAATTCATGTGTTACTGGAGCCATTTGTACATAATGAGTTTCATCTACTTATAACTCAGGCAACAATTGCTTCCTTTTTTCCCCCCTTCCTAAATGGTATCTACTAGGGTCTCCTGCTGCAAACAGAAGCGAACTCTATATAACATAGGCATATCAAGAATTTATTAGAAGAATCTTGGGGAAACTAATAAATTTGAAAGGAAGGCACAAAGCCAGTCTTATAAAAGGAAGGCACTCAGACAATCCAGAGCTCTTGGTGGTAGGAACAGTCGCTGAAGCATCCAAGTGCCTAATTCCCCCGGAATCAAGACATTAACTCTAACCGTGACTTCTGCCTCTGGTTTCTTCACTCAGTTCAAATTCCTAACAGAAGGAGGCTCCAGGGACCCTTCTAGCTTCTAGCACTATCTCCCCCAAGAGTATACCTGTTGGAGGAAAGGGATTTCTACAAAATGGACGAGGCATAGTTTTGGCAAGGGAGATAAATACTAGCTGACAAACACCACCACCAAGCAAGTCTCCGTCAATTCTGAGGAAACAGTAATAACCTCCTTGCTTTGCTGAATTCAGCGTGTGCGCATGCATGCACACGGACACACGCTCACACATAGAAACAGAGAAGGAGATCAGAGGTGACCGTGTCACCTCTTTAAGTCACAAGCTGACTAGGGAATGAGGTGTTAGAATTGTATGCCATTGGGCTTGTCAGACTTGACCTCTTCGTGAGACAGACTCGCACACATAGGCACTGGTACAACTGGGCGATCCATCTCTTTTGGGTGAGGCCGCTGACCAAATGGCAGCCTGCAGCTCAGCATGTGGCCTTTTCCCTGAAAAATAGGCCGATCTGAGCATGCTCCATTCCTTCCATCCTATCACCCAGTAACTTGCCATGGGGAGAAGTGAATAAAAAGCCCAGAGACGGTATTCTGGCTGATGTCTCTTCATAAAAACACGAGGTAGGGGGATTCAGGGCCACCCACCTAACAGTGTCTATTATAGCTTTAATTTTTGTATCATCAAGGCAGTTCTCGTACACTGTAAAAATCCAGTTAGAAAGGAAGGTATAAGTAACAAAATTAAACTTCCTCATAATCCTACCACCCCCCCCCAAAGCCACTGTTAACATTTTGATGCTCATGGTTCTTTTATTCTAGGCATTTATGCACATATGCAAGTCTACATACCCTTACTTATATTTTAACACCTTAAATACACACACACACACACACACACACACACACACACACACACACACACACTTGAAAATGAATTCTTAACTACGCTCTGTGCATAGCTTTTTGAAGAGCATTTAATGACCATATTTTACCCTTTGTTGAAGATGCTGGTGGTTCAGTTACACATAGAGAGAAGCTCAGAGGGTTTCTGAAGGTGACTGCTGAGATGTTTTAAGAGACAATGCTTTTGTCCTATAAAAGACTGAGAAAGGGACTCTGCAAATGCACGTAGCTACTAGTTACCTTGGCTGTGCGTTATTCTGACTCCATAACATCAGCATAATAACAATATTAGCTATTTGCTTGATGTGGAGATAAAAAGCAGAAGAAATGTAGACAAAATTAAATCTCCTACAACTTGGAGCCCATTAGCAAATTCTTGAGGCAGGCAGAGTGATTTTCCTCCAGGAACTCAATTGCCTTAATGGGAATACTTTGCTAGAGGCAAAAACAACCTTAGCCTGACCTTAGCCTGACCTCCAGGATCTTTTAAGTCTGCTTTAACATACAAAAATCCTTTTGGAGGGGCGCCTGGGTGGCTTAGTTGATGAAGTGTCAGACTCTTGATTTTGACTCAGGTCACGATGTCACAGTTGTGAGATTGAGCCCCGCATTGGGCTCTACATTGGGTGTGGAACCTTCTTGAGGTTCTCTGTCTCTCTCATCCTCCCCAGTGTGCTCTCACTTTCTCTCACTTCAGAGACTTCCTTTACCTTTAGCCCCCCGTCCATATATATGTTGGCAGTCATCCTTCAAGCATATGACCACTGGTGTGTATATCTGAAGGGTCTCATGACTAATGTTTTACTAGATGGTAGCACGTAACTTTCTCTTAATAGCCACTAGCCCATCAAGGTCCCGGAAGCCTTGCTTCCAAATTCCTTAGGGACTTATGCTATCCCTAACCCCCTATCACTTTAGATCATCAGTTGCTCCTCACAATCCCAGTGCAGATCTTTCTGCCCATGGGTCCTGTCACCATGCTTTAATAAAACCACCTTTCTTTGCACCACAAACAAATGGTCTTTCTTGACCATTTGCTCCTGGGCCTCACATCATCTCACATCATACTCATCTAGAGACCATCTTATCCAATCCCTCAACTTGACAGATGAGGGAACTAAGGATGAAAAAATGTAAGGTACATTGACAACAGGTTCTGTACGTTCCACCTTACCACATGGTATGACTGACAAAAGTCAAGTAAAAAAAAAAACGAAAAACAAAAAAACCTTGACATTGTAGTGGAATGATAATTTAATAGCACATACTATACGCTAGACATTCTTCCACTTATACAACTTAATCCTTACAACAATTCTTGCGATGACAATTATCATTTTCGTTCTTCAGATAATGAACTGAGGGTCAGAGTTCCTGTAGTCTGGCTCCAAGCTCTTTTTAAAAAAAAAAACAAGACATTATATTGGAAGGCATCACCACACATTTCTGAATGTGGAAAAATAAAGGAGAGAAACCCTGATTCCCCACTCCTATCTGGAAGAGATATCTAGTTGCTAGCAATAAGTCAAGAAATGCTGGTCATTACTAGGCTTTACATTTATGATATTATTTATATGTATTACAAACAAACAAGGTAGAATATGAAATCATCTGAAGCAAAGATTAAGCAATTCCTAGGGACACACAGCTAGAGAATTCAAGAGCCGTGCTAGTCTCGCCACTTTGCCTCTCAGCTATCCTGGTAAAATAACGTTTCAAGGGAGATGCTGCAGGCAATTATTAATTATAACAGAAATTGAAAGACTTTGTAGTGCAGGGGCTGTGAGTCTATCTTGTCTTGAAGTTGACAAAATGGTGAGGATCATAGCCTTATCTGGCAGTTGATGGGTGCACTCAGGAGTAGTAACAAAGTCACCCTCAGCATGCCCCTTACTAAGGCTTCCTCTTACCACCATGTCACTCAGTTGACCATGTCTTCTGGGAAATGAAATGGAGTTAGCATAGTCTTGAACTGTTCTATGTAGGGTAAATATGTCTGGAACAGGAGGAGCAGTGGACATGATTGCGTTTTCTAAGGATAGGAAATCTGCTTATATATTGGTCTCCCATGCTGAATTGTACCACCAATTACATCTTTGGAACTTACTGGGAAATGTTTGCTAAATAAAAATGAGGGGGAAATAATAAAGGACTTCTATGCAAAGAGTTAGCTATTCGGTATTCTAGAGATTGGTAGGAACATAAATCTTCCAGGTTTGTAAATCATCTAAAACAGAAAATTGTCTAGATAGTGTTATTTTCTTTGATGTAGTAAAAACCATTTCCTCAAAGATAAATATCTATGAAAATAGCTCAACATGGGAAATGAACAGTATTGCTTTAAAGTGTTAAGATAACTCATTTTAGGGTGTGAGTAGGGGGGGAGGGGGCTATAATTTGTTTATAAAATATAGAGGGTCTGAGCTATAGAGTGCAGCCTGAGAATCACAGAGTCATTTTTTACTGGTTTTTGAAAATATTTGCTATGGACTGCTGTGACACGAGACAATAAACATCACTAGGAAGATACATAAAAACACAAGCGAAAATACTACAACACTCTTATATCATTCCACATTTTACCATACTATGTGCAGTTTGCACACTATCCCTCCAGGAGACCTCATGGACATGAGGATCAGGGAAAGGAAAGTTCAACGACTAAAGGGACTATGGCATTTTTACTAAAATAATTATATTAATTATATCCAACAATGCCTTAGTTCTTACTTGTATGCCAGTCCAAGTGAGGGCTCCTTTACATGTATTTGTGGATTGTATCCTCACAAAATCTTACAAGGAAGGTAAGAGTATTTTACAGATAATTTTTAACGATCACGGAATGTAAGTGACTCACCCAAATCATCCAAGTAGTAGTAAGTGGCTGAGGGAAGATTTGAACCCAGGCACCCTCGTCCTAGAATCCATGCTCATAACCATGACACTGAACAGGAAAGGTCATGGATTCATTTACGGGGAAAGGAAAGCAGAGAAAAAACAATAGGGACATTTATAAAACAGTAAACCATGCCAGTAGACTTGGATGTGTCCTTTATTTATCAAAACATTGAAAATCAGTTATATTTTCAGACAAGTAAGAGTTTCTTTAGACAGTACAAACAATAACTTTAACATGTTACTCCATATAACGCTAGGAATAAAATACCAGCAGATTCAAAAAAAAAGGCTTAGATAATTTCAGGGATTATACCTCCATAGCCAGAGTAACTGCTGTTTCGCCAACAAACATGAAAAATTTTCATGTAGTTCACGTGATTAATGTCATACTGTTACGCTTTGCCCCCTATTTCAGGGAGGGGAAATGTGCCATGTTTTTAGAGCCTTGTGTTACTCCCCTGTCTTAGTAGGTGACTGTCATGGGTGATAATGTCGCTTACTTTCCCTTCACTCCCACGTCATTTTAACAATTTCCTCACACTGGTGTACCTTGAACCTTGCCATTATTCAAACAACTCCATGTGTGAAACTGCTAATTGACAGTAAACCATTCTTCTATCATTCTTCTCCTTTATTCTTATTATCCCTCTTCTTTTGAAAATCTGAGTTCCACATCCCAATCCCTCAAATTCTTTTTTAACTTCTCTGGACTCTCAGTTCTCCTAGATAATTTGATTCCCTGCCTGACTGATCAGTCATTTCATTATGATTTGCATCAACACTTTCAATTCCTTTACCCCATAATCCCTCATTATGCCCTGATCCCAACCTTAAAGCCAACCCAAAATTTCTCTTCTACTTCTGCTTTGAGCCAGCTAGAGAGTGTCTAACAAATACAGTTCCTAATATTTGACAGGGACATATTAAATAGATGATAAATGAGCTAATCTATGCATTAATTAAATATATGATATATGATAAATATATGATAAATGAGTTAATAAATGCATGAGAAATAGAACATCTCTTCTAATTGGCTATCATCCACTTATAATTTCCAACCTCAGATGGTTCGTTAATCCCCACTGGCAAGTAGCACTTACAGCCCTTTACAGCGTCATGTGCTGGTTCAGAAACGGACACTGGAGCTACATTCTTGGGTGGCTTAATATCTCTAAACCTCAGTTTCTACACCTGTAAATGGGGATAACAGTAGTGCCTGCCTTAAAAGTCAATTTCTTTTTTTTTTTCTTACTGTGCTTCCTCAGTTTTCTATATTAAATACAGGCGATTTTGAATTTTTTAAAGAAAATGTTTTTAAAATTTAACAAATATTTAATGGGTGTCCACTGTCTTTGGGATACCACGAGGGTGCAAGATGAATGTGCTGTGCCTTCTGATTTCAAGGGCAACTTGATCAGGTGGCAGAAGAAAATAGCTTTTAGTGAGCTAGAAGATAGTCTTGAGTAGGGTAAGTGCTACAAGAGAGGGACAAAAAATGTTCTGGGTGAAGTCTGTAAAGGGAACAACACTGACCTGGGCAGAAGTCAGGAAGTTGCTCACAAATGAGGTAAGACAGGCTCTAAAATTGTCTCTTTTATCCTTCATGAAGAAAAAAAGTTTAAAAAATAAGGCTTCGGGTCAGCATGGTTTTCTGTTACTTCTTCAGTAATCACCTTGACTCTCCTAGATTTATGTTTGTGAATCAGAAAGGAGACAAAGAATATCTAGATCCATCCAAATTGCCATGAGTAGTAAGGGGTGTAGTGAGACTAGAGGCCAAGACTGTTTCTCCCTGTTGTATAATTACTAGTTATCAGAACAACACTAAATTTGTTCAGCTATCATAATTCTTCTACAGAAATACATATTTACTAAAATATGATTCACAGAAGTGCTATTGTTTTGATAATTTGTAGGAAAGACCTGGATTATATAAAATGTTTTCCATTTGATATATTCTTTCAATCAAGGTTAAAAACCTTAAAGAAACCTTCTAAAGGAAATTATTGTTCTCAGAAGGGAGAGGGGAAGAGTTTATGATTTGGAAATTAAATTGGCTGGGTGAGTAAGAACAAACTGGAAACTTACAGCACTTGAACGGGGTGGTATTACCATTGTATTGAATCATATGTTTTCCTTGGATACTGTCAAATAGAAATAGAAATTAAAATAAAGCAGAGCTTATCAAGAATTGTTAGTCTGAAGAGCACTTCATCAGTTCTGAAGTATATATGAGTGCCATGGCTAATTAAAATTGAATTTTAGTGCCACTAAAATAATCTGAAATCTTAATAATCTGCTATCTGGGAACTTCTCCAGTATTTTGTCAAGATGTTCTTGGTACCATTATTAGTATTCATTGGGGACCTTTATAGTTATGTCTAGTTGACCTTCCATCCAAGAAGCTGAACAACAGGCAAAGCAAGAAACTTTACATATCATGTGTATACGGAGAACAGGACTTTTTTTTTTTTTGCAATTATTTATAAATATTTGGAATTCTTTTCAAATTGAATTGAGGTAAAATTAAGATATCTAGGCATGAAATCATGCTCATCAAAACATTTTTTAAAATATTGGTGTATAGTTATGACAAGAGGAATATGTAATTTATGTGGATTATTTTTACTTGTATTAAAATAAGGATAGGGATAAAGAAAGAGTGACAGGCTTAAGAGTACTCTGAAGGAGAAATATTTTGAAATAGAAAATACTTTCCCAGATATCCTGTGGCATTATCTATGTCCTATGCAACCCTCTGTTTCCATCAAGAAACTGTCTTCTGTCTTCTATCAGAAACTGATTACTGTGGTGGGTTAATATATATGCATAAGTTCTTTGATAATATTCTCTCCAGGTAATCTTAACTCCTCTCACCTTGAGTGTGGGCAGCACTTAATGACTTGCTTCTAACAAATAGATTATGCAAAGGGGAAAAAAACAGTAGCTATAATAGAGAAAATTGGCATTCATCATCTTAACTAGGTTAAGGTTAACCACACTAGTGATAAGTCACGTTGATATCAGGTCCCTTGATATGATGTGATAAGAAGGTGATAAAAAAAGGGCATTTCACCTTCTTCTAAATTCATACCTCCAGTCTACATGTGAGAAATACCAGAAAATTCAAAATGGAAAGATATTTTACAAAATATATGACTAGTTCTCTTCAAAATTTCAAGGTCCTGAACGACCAGGAAAAATGCAGAGTGGAGGAGATCAAGGAGACAACAAAATTCAATGTGCTTTTTCTGGCATAGATAAGGACCAGAGATAGAACATGAGTGGAAACACGGAGAAATCTAAAGTCTTTTGTTTAGGTCATAGTATTATGCCAGTGTTTGTTAGTTTGTAACTATGCTGTGATTATATAGGACAACTTAAGGAAAACTATATGAAGGGTATAGGAAACTCTATTTACTACCTTTTCAACTCTGCTGGAAATCTAAAATTATTTCAGTGAGGTACCTGGGTGGCTCAGTTGATTAAGCGTCTGACTCTTGGTTTGGGCTCAGGTCATGATCTCATAGTTGATGAGTTGAAGCCCCATATCCGGCTCTGCACTAACAGCAGGGAGCCTGCTTGAAATCATTCTCTCCCTCTCTCTCTGTCCCTTTCATGTACTTGTTCTCTCTCTCTCTCTCTCTCTCAATAAATAAATAAATAAATAAACAAACAAACAAACAAACATAAAATTATTTCAAGATAAAAGTCTTTACAAAAAGCTAATTCATGAGATATCATGGTTCTCATACTTAGTTACTCTGGGAGACATACTCCAAGATGTTCCCCTATAATCCTTATTTCTGTATTCTCACCCTTGTGTAGGTCCCTTTCATATTGAATCTGGACTGGACTGTGTACCAGAATACTATGAAAGGGATGGTCTGTGATTTCTGAGGCTAGGTCATAAAAGGTGTTGTGGCTTTCACCTTGTTCTCTTAGTTCAATCTGTGGGGCAAGTTAACCTCCATGCTGTGAGAACTCTCTTGAGGACCTATGGAAAATTCCATATAGATAAGTATAATATCTCCTAATAGCTAGCAACAACCTACTGAGCATGTGTGTGAACCACCTAGGAAATGGATTTTCCAGCCCCAGTGAGGCCATCAGATGGCTACAGACCACCCAACATCTGACTTTAATATCATGCACCAAAAATATTCACCTGATGATCATCGTTATTTTAAACTACTAAGTTTTGGAGTTAAACTTTGATTATACATCAATAGAGGACCCATAAACTCACTTAATTTGTAATATATAACTTCATCAAATGCCATTCTGACCAAAGAGATGATACTACTTATTATAGACAACTATTATATCTATTTACTGCTACTTAAAATGTTTTAGAACTAACATCAGATGATCAGTAATGTAATTAGCTACAGAATTTGAAGTTTAATGATTAATGAAACATGTGCTTATGTTCTAGATATAAAAAGAGTAAGCCACTGGATGCCAAAGTTTATCAGACTGAAAGATGATTAAGTTGAATTTTAAATATCCATATTTCTTACATTTGCCTCTACTTGAAACTACTATTTTTCCACATTAGTATGAATGAGATACATTCCCATTTTTGAAAGAGTAAAACTTGGCTAAATCTAAAACTCTAAATCTACTGGATACCCAACTTATAAATAAAACTCAAAATATTTTCACATATTATCAATTATATTTAGTGTCATTTTTTGTGTGGGGAGGTGACTGTTCATATATATATGTGTGTGTGTGTGTTCATATGTATGTGTTCATATATATGTATGTGTTCATATATATGTTCATGTGAACATATATATGAATATATGTGTATATATTTCCAGTGAACTATATCAGAAATTTATCTTTGACCTTTTCCTTGCTTTTAGTTACTCAATCAAAAGCCAACTAGTTGGACAATATGTCCTAGAGATCAGCCACACAGACCTCCAGAATAGGGCAAAGGAGTATGAGAAGGGATCTTGGAAAGGTAATAATACAGAAAAATCAACATACCTTCATAAGAAAATGCTTTGTTAGTGGCAGGCATCCTGATCTTCTTAAGTCCCACTTTAAATGTACTTACATGTAAGAAAAAGATTTGTACTTATTTGAGATTTTATTCAAATATTAATGTAAATTGAAATAATTACAGTATTCCTGGATATGACATGATTCTAATATAATGTCTGACAATAATAAATAATAAAAACGACCTGGTAGGTAATCTTGAAATTAATTTATGTAAGTACCGACCATTGAATGAAACAGACAGCATTGGATGGCTTCTTCAGGACCATGGACAGACACCCCACCCATCGCTGCTTTGTAGCATGCAATGGTATATTATGCTTTTCCTATTTCTCTAGATAAACTTCCCCAGGTTGTACTGAAAACTATCTATTGAAGCTGTTATCTTACTGATTCTATAAATATTATGTGAGATTACATCTAAAAAACTTAGTTAAAATTATTAGGCTCTTTGGCATAGACATTTTCAGTCATGTGGAAGCTCATATGAGCATCTGCCACAATGATGCTCTTAAAACTAATTCTCTGTCCTCTGGACACGCTTGGGAAGGGTGATGTTTTATGTTACAGAACCAGATGCTGGAAAAAGTGAGTTTGTCAGTACTGTCGCTTTAAGAAAATTTGCATTTCTGGCACAGAAAAGAATGATTTGGAGTAGTCTTTGGAATTAGAGTAATGCCTTTACATATCTATTGACCTTCAACTGTTGTTACATAATCTTGAAATTTATTAAGATAATTATAGATAATGAAATTCCAGATGACCTCACAAATCACATTTTTCCAACTATGTCAACTAGATCATTTCCTTTAAAACAGAAACCATAGTACTGTGTTTTTTTCTTCTTTTTTTCTGGGGGCAGAGGGAGTTCTTTGTTGTGGTTTTTGTCATCTTTTTGGACTTAGCACATTTTTTTCAGATGTCAGAAACACCCAGTAATACCTCAGACTGCTCCATAAAAGGCTGCAGCTATTTTGGTGCAGAATTACAGAATAAACTGCTAAACTGTAGGATTTCAAACATGGATCAGTTCTTGGAATATTTCTACAATTTAGGAAATATGAGGAACAGTAAACTAGGCAGTCTTACTCTCTAATGAATTATAAATTTCACTTCTTCATAACCATGCTTCATGCTCAGCTGGAGATAAAAAATGTACTTTTGTATTTTATTAAATACTAGTTAAAAGAAAGCAATATTTGTAAAACATTGGCAAATATAAGGAAAATTAATACACTGTGCACTGAGCTACACACAGTTTTAAAGGAAAATCTTAACTGTATCCTGAATGTGTATCATTCCCTTGATGTTCTTTTTGTTTCTCTCGAATTATGTCCATTTATTTTCCTTCTACATTTTAACTCCACCAAATTAGACATTCTGGTTATACTCAGTAAATGTTGTATAGATTTACCCACGTATTTGCCCCTTGCCTGTCCCTTATTTTCTTGCATCTCATACTTCCATCTGGTGTCATTTTACTTCTGCCTAAAATCTATCTTTTGGAATTCTGTTTAGAGAAGAGCCGCAGCACTGCACACTCATTTTTAATTTGTATGAAAAAGTTATTAATTCTCTTTTGATCTTGAAAGATATGGTCACTGAATGTAGAATTCTAAGTTGGTGGTATTCTCTTACAGCCCCTTAAATGTCTCTTTCCACTAACTTCTGGCTGCTACTGACAGTTCTGAGAAATCATTTGTAATACTATAGTGAATGCTTTAACCACACACTACCTTTTCTTTCCACTTTGGAATTCACACCTTTATCTATAGTTTCACCCTAATGTGTGTAATTGTTATCTATCTACCTACCTACCTAGCATATTTGAAATTTTGGCACCTTCTCAGAAGTACTGTGAGAGTCAAGAACAGGTCTGGGTTCTGTCTCATGAAGCTTATAAGGTAGGGGGAGAAAATGAAACAAACACCAGAAACAAAGCTGGTTTGGAGCAAAGGGTTATGCATTACATTTTGGATATTTTGAATATGATGTGTCTAAGGTTTTTAAGTAAAGATATAAAGTAGACAATTTGATATCGATGTCAGTAACTCAGAGAAATTTGGATTAAAGATACAAGTTTAAACACCATATAAGTAAAGGAAGAAAATATCACAGAGTGGCTGAAATTTCCTAAGACTAGAATGTTGAGTGAGAAAGGATGAGATCTTAGGATAGAGTCTTGAGAAACTCTAGTGTTGAATGGCCAAGGAAATGGGGAATAAGAACTAAGAGGAAGCAACAAAGGATTAGGGGGAAATCGGGAAATGAGGTTCACAGATTGCAATAGAATCTTTAAAAGAGAATGTTCCCAAAGGTAGGGAATGATCAACTATTTGAAATACTGCTTGGAGGGAACTTAGTTAAAGTAGTATCAAAAAGTAGCCATTTAACTTACTGACATGCAGAAATGAAGAGGTAGCCCTGAAATCATATTTAACTGGGTTGAGGAGTAGTGGAGAGGAGTAAAAATGGAGGCAAGAAGTCATGGACAAGTCAATGTAGGTTAGAGTACGAGGCAGTAAAAACAACCTTAAAAGTTCAGTGGGAACACTATTGCAGAGATTGATTTTGTGCTCAAATTATTTTCCATTGTGGATTGACATCTGCTCTCCTGATGCCCTAAATCATTTAGGACCAGATAAAGTGGCAGGACCAGGCAATTACTCTAAAAGTTTCTTCTTGAAAGTACCACTTGTCATTTTAATGTGTATTTCATTAAACAAACAAAGTCACACGGCAAGCCTAATGTGAATGATGCAGCAATGGGGTGGGAATATTTTAATTAAATATATAATCTGTCATATGTAGAGAGAACATTTTTCATTATTTCCATTGTAAATGAGGAGAATGGGAAATGAGAGAGTGGCCAGATCAGTTGATTTTTTTTTAAAGGGAGGTAATTGATGATGTTTAATTATGATAGGGAAGACTCTCACTGTAAAAGAATTACTGAATATATTGGGAATGAAGGGGTGGTTGATATTTTGACGTTTCTAAGAAATAGAATTAAAATCATGAGGAGTGGCCCTAGCCCTAGGCAGGAAGAACTTCTCCCTCACTAATGAAATGAAAGTTAAAAGAAAAGATAAGAGATAATCTAAATAGACTTCTACTTTTATTAGAAGGTACTGGTTGGAATTCCAGTATGTATGAAGGGTTCTTTTGTGAAGTAGAACACAAGAAATCTACTAAGACAAGAAAATGAAGGAATGTTTCAAAGGTCCAGAAAAAAAAACAAAGTTTTGAAACATTCGGAAGAGAGGGTAGAACAAAACATACAGTCAAATTGCTAGATAGTCCTGAGGGTCAATTTTATTTTGCTGATGATAAAGTTTCAGCATCACCGTCTGCCCTCTTGTGAATTCTCCATCTGTATCTGCTCAGATGTAGGCAAAATAAAGCAGTTGAGTTGCATCCATAGTTGGGGCTTTGCCAAAGGCAATGAAGAAATAAGAAGGACAAAAGATAATAAGTTTTTGGCAAAAGTGTAACCGAAATTGCAGACCATGGAATCCAAGCTGAAAAAAGAATGAAGTGAAGGTAAGGAAGGTGTGTGGTACTGGGACGAAGGTAGATCAGATGAGAGATTTTGATGAGGGAGAAGGGGAAGTCCTTGAACACAAAAGCTCAGAAGAGAGGAAGTGTAGGTAGTAAGTGCTTTTAGAGGTGGTGTTGAGGAATTTGAAAAGTTTAAAGTGTGACAGCAGAGCTTGGAGAAGGTGGCTGAGAGCTTGGAGGGGTTATCCACTTGTATGCTAAAGATATCCATTGTTCTAGAAGGAGAGAGAGACTACCTGCTGGTGCCTACAGCTCTGATGAATAACCACTGATCTGATTATCTGTAGCTTCTGGGAACAAGGAGCAATATATAGAGGCCTACCAAAATATGATTCTCACTGGAGAGCCCTTTTATCTCCAAGAAGGTAGGGATAGTAATGGTATATAGCAATGGAAAACAAATAAATCTAATTTTCAGAAAAAAAACATTTGACAAAACCCAACGCTCATTTGTGGTCAAAACTATCAGCAAACTAGGAATATAGAGAATTTCTTTAATCTGATAAGCAACATCTACAAACAACTCACTACTAACAATAGACTTAATGGTGAAAAAATGAGGCGCTTTCCCCCTAAGATCAGGAATAAGCCAAAGATGGCCCATCTCACTACTTTCACTCAACATTATACTGCAAGTCCTAGCTGATAGAGTAAGGCCAAAAAGGAAAGAAAAAATACGCACATTGAGAAAGAGGAAATAGAGTCATCTGTCCATAGATGGCATTATTGTTTCTATGTAGAAAATCATAAAAGAATTGACAAAAACATCACTGGAGCTCAGAAGCAATTATAGCAAGTTTACGGGTACAAAAACATAGTAGCATCTACATTAGCACCCTAACTGAAGTACTTAGATATAAATCTGTACAAATATATACAGGATGGGGCACCTGGATGGCTCAGTCGGTTGAGCGTCTGGCTTCGACTCAGGTCAGGATCTCATGGTTTGTGAGTTCAAGCCCCGCGGTGGCCTCTGTGCTGACAGCTCAGAGCCCGGAGCCTGCTTTGGATTCGGTGTTTCCCTCTCTCTCTGCTCTTCCCCCACTTGTATTCTGTGTGTGTGTGTGTGTCTCACTCTCCATCTCAAAAAAAAAATAAATACTATAATATATAATATATAACTAATATATAATATATAATTAATATATAATATATAAGCAGGATCTATATAAGGAAAACCATAAACTCTGATGAAAGAAATCAAAGATCTTAATAGATGGATGTTCCATGTCCATGCTTAGGAAGAGTCATTATCATTAAGATGCCAATTCTTCCTAATTTGATCAATACATTTAACACAATCTCAGTAAAAATCCAGGCAACCTTTCTAGTGACTACCCATGAACTAATTCTAATGTTGATGTGGAATATTAACAAGACTCAGAACAGCCAATACAATAACTGAACAAGAATAACAAATTCAGAGGACTGACTGCTGGTACCACTTGACTTCAAGACCTAATACAAAGCTACGGTAATTAAGATGGCAAGGTATTAGTGAAAGAATAGGGAACAAATAGTTCAGTAGAATGAAACAGATAAATAGACTCATACATTTATAATCACTTGGTCTTTGACAAAGGAGCAAAGGCAATACGATGAAGAAAAGGTAGACTTGCCAACAAGTGGTGCTTTGATAATGAGACGTCCTTATACAAAAATAATTTTGGCAGACATTACAGTTTTCACAAAAATTAAAATGGATCACAGACGAAAGTGTAAATCACAAAACTATAAAATTTCTAGAAAATAACATAGAGGAAAAAATCTAGGTGACCTTGCTTTTGATGATGAATTTTTGTACATAATACCAAAAACACCACCCATGAAAGAAAACAGTAAGTTGGGCCTTAATAAAATTAAAAACTTCTCTGCTGGGCAAGGCATTGTCAAGAGGAGAAGAAGAGCCACAGACTGGTTGAAAATAGGTGCAAAAGACAAATCTGCTAAAGGACTGTTAACTAAAAATACAAACTCCTAAAACTCAATAGTAAAAACAAAACAACAAAAACAGTGTAACTTCCAAATGAGCAAAAGAGTAAAGCAGATACTTCATGAAAGAAAATAAACGTGGGGTGCCTGAGCGGCTCAGTCAGTTAAGTGTTGGACTCTTGATTTTGGCTCAGGTCACGATTTCATGGTTCATGAGATCGAGCCTGGCACCGGGCTCCATGCCACAGTGCAGAGCCTCCTTGAGATTTTCCCCCTCTCTCTCTATCCCTCTCCCCTCCTTGTGCACGCGCTGTCTCTCTCTGTCTCTCAAAATAGGTAAAAATTTTTTAAAAAGCTATACATATGACAATTATAGTATGAAAAGATGATCCACATCAGTGATTATTAAAGAAATGCAAATTAAAACGATGAGATACTATTATAAATCTAGCAGAATGGCCAAACCCAAAACACTGACAGCACCAAATGCTGACGAGGATGTAGGGCGATAGGAAAAACCCTACCTTGCTGATGGGAATGCAAAATGGTATGGCCACTTGGGAAGGCAATTGGGCATTTTTTTTTTTTACAAAAATGAACGTATTCTTACCATATGGTCCAGCAGCCATGGTTTTTGATATATCCAAATGAGTGGAAAACTCATGTCTACGCCAAAAGCTGCACAGAGATCTGTATAACGTCTTGATTCATAATTGCCAAAACTTGGATGCAACCAAGTTATTCCTTAGTAGGTGAATGGATAAAGAAACTGTGGTAAATCCAGATAATAGAATAGTATCTGTACTAAAAATAAATGAGCTATCAAGCTATGCAAAGACATAGAAGAAACTTAAATGCCATATTACTATGTAAAAGAAGCCAATCCGAAAAGGCTGCCTACTGTATAATTCCAACTATGTGACTTTCTGGAAGAGGTAAAACTATGGAACAGTACAAGACTAGTGTTTTCCAGAGATTTCAAGGGAGAGAGGGAAGGATGAATAGAGCACAGAGGATATTTAAGATAGTGAAACGAGGGGTGCCCTGGATGGCTCAGTGGGTTAAGCGTCCGGCTTCAGCTCAGGTCATGATCTCACAGTTCATGGTTTCGAGCCCTGCATCGACCTCTGTGCTGACAGTCCAGCTCTGTGCTGCAGCCTGCTTCAGATTCTGTGTCTCCCTCTCTCTGTGCCCCTCCCCTGCTCACGCTCTGTCTCTGTCTCTGTCTTTCTCTCTCTCTCTCAAAAATAAACATTAAAAAAAAAAGATAGTGAAACTATTCTGTATGATAGTATAATGGTGGACACATGACATTGCATGTTTATCAAAACCCATAGAACCGTACAACACAGAGTAAGCCCTAATGGAAGCTATGGACTTTAGTTAATAATAATGTATCAGTATTGGTTCATCGCTTGCAACAAATAGACCATCCTCAGGCAAGATGTTCATAATAGGGGAAACTGGGTGCAGGACGAGGAGAGCGTTAGGAGGACTTTCATCTTTTCTCCTCCTTTTTTTTCTGCAAATCTAAAACTGCTCTTGAAACAAAGTCTAATACTTTAAAGAAATTTAGTATTAGCCCCCTTAACTTAGCTCTATGGAGGAATCAGATAGATGTTTAAGTGTCTTGTGCCTGTCTCAATAATCAAATCTTAAAATGATAGATGTAAGGTAAACGCGCAGACTCTTTCATTGTTATACTAAGCTATCAAACGTTTATTAATGCTTGGCAGAATAGGTGTGAATGTGTCTATATATGTTTGTATGTGGCATACACACACGAAGCATTTGTGTGTCTCTCCTCAGCATTCAAAATACTTTTGGAGGGGCGCCTGGGTGGCTCAGTCGGTTAAGCGTCCGATTTCAGCTCAGGTCACGATCTCGTGGTCCGTGAGTTCGAGCCCCGCGTCGGGCTCTGGGCTGAGGGCTCAGAGCCTGGAGCCTGCTTCCGATTCTGTGCCTCCCTCTCTCTCTGCCCCTCCCCCGTTCATGCTCTGTCTCTCTCTGTCTCAAAAATAAATAAACGTTAAAAATTTTTTTTAAAAAACAAAATACTTTTGGAAAAGTCAGACTATGAACATGGATAAAAGATGATAAGAAAATTAAAGAGAGTAACTTAAAATCAGGTGGTAAGAAGTGGTAAATTTCAAGGATACAACACGTGTGTGTGTTCTAAAATTGCGTCATGTTCGTTACTCTTTGTCTCTACTTCTTTGGTGCAAACATTGACTTGTTTCCAAAAATTTCCAATGTCCATCTTCCTCCCAAAACCCATTCCTGCTCGCACTTCTGGCGAAGAAAAGGTACACTCAACTTCAGAGAAGCCCCACTGCCAGCAATGCGGTGTTTTACCCTTGCTATGAAAACTGCATTAGTGGTGGTTTTAAAATCCCACCACGCCATGACTTGAGTGTTCAATATCGGCCAATGTCCTTGGCATGGAAAGTATGCTCCCAATTCTGATCCTCCTCAAATGTGGCCAGCAAATGAGCCAATCTGTTTTAATGAAAGGAGGAAGGAAAACTGTCCTTTTTACTTGTCAGCTCAACCCCAAAATACTGAGCGAAGTATCAGAATGGTTGCTGTGCCTCTAAGAGTGTATTTGCTTTTAAGGTTCATTTGGTAAATCAATTCAAGGAAAACATAGCAGCTCACTGCTCTGTGTTTCCTTTCCTCTGAAAGCAGGGTCATAGGAATGCACTGTTCACAGAATGAAACTCAGTGTGCCCCTTTCGGTATCTGCTACTGTGATCTCTCTTTCTCGTGAAAATCTTGGAAATTGTGCGAGCCTGTCTTGAAGTACAGACGTGTCATTCATTTGGTAGCAACATAAATGCTACATAAAATAGCATTTTGTCATACGCGGCATTTAAGATACTTACTGCAGTATTTCCCAGTTGATGTACCTCTAGATAATTTCATTGTGTTTTTCACCCTGAAGAATTTTGTACATGATCAAGGGTGTTATGTAAGCGTATAAAATAAAAATGATGTATGCATATGGAAGAATTTCAGTGTATCTTAGAAGAGTTTATCACATTCTTCTCCATTAGGCATATAGAATATTAATGGCACCAAAGTATATTGCATCTTTATATAAAGGGAGGCTGTTACAAAATAAAATGAAATCAAGTGAAGATAAAAAATACATTTGATATTACAATAAAATAAAGCTCGGCTTCCCTGATGAATTAGACTCAACTTTTCATTTACTGTTACCCTTAACTATTTATAGGTTTAAAGTGCCATCTTAATTTTATTGTACATTTTCTTATCAGGGGAAAGATACACTATATCAAAAATTATATCATAATCCTAATAATTAAAGTAAAAGTTCTGGTGTTTATATGTTTTGTTCTGTTGGGGTTCTTTCCCTAAATGAACCAGATAATTAATCCTGTTCTCCAGAGTGGAAAATTGGCCTAATTAGACCAAGGTCAAAATGCAATTCACTGCTAAGGTTAATTAATTCTGGTCCCCTGGCTAGGATTAATAACTAATCTAGCCATCTAGTGGTCAACATTTATGAGTTTGTATTTTACAATTATATTAGAGTAGGTGGACTATTTTAATATTGGCTTGCATGTTTAAGAGAAAAGGATACCAGATTTTTCTGTGCCCGTTGCAAGCTGTAGATGAATGCTAAGATGATCACAGATTGCCTTGAAATTAGAAATGTTTGTGTGTGCCCTCTGCCTCCACCCCACCCCTAAACCAGTGAGTTTCTTGTGGGCAGGTCCTTCTTGGATTTACCATGATTACCTCTGTGTGCCTAGCACAGTATCTGAACAAGCTAGACTTTCCATAAATCTTGGTAAATGAATAGGAAAAATGGGCCACTCTGGGAATGAAGTCAGAGTCACATATGCAGTTTTATAGTGAATGCTTCCCCTAATAAAACAATGAAATGATAGGCAACTCTACCTTCTTTTTTTTTTTTTAACGTTTATTTATTTTTGAGACAGAGACAGAGCATGAACGGGGGAGGGTCAGAGAGAGGGAGACGCAGAATCTGAAACAGGCTCCAGGCTCTGAGCCGTCAGCACAGAGCCCGACGCGGGGCTCGAACTCATGGACCGCGAGATCGTGACCTGAGCCGAAGTCGGCCGCTTAACTGACTGAGCCACCCAGGCACCCCAACTCTACCCTCTTAATCTGTATCTGTATGTTCTGATTTATCTGTGATCCAGTGCCCCAGTTCCCATCTCCATTGGCCCCTTCATTAGTGTTACTCATTTTCCTTTGTATCTCAAAGGCACCCTTTTGACCCCTTCTCTGTCTTCATGCTTTTTCATAGCCTTTACTGTTGGGCTTCCTGGAGGCATTGTCTTCACTTAATGTCTTCTTTTTCTTATCTTCCATGGCAACGACTCCTCATTCTGGGACCCTCTGGTCTCCACTAAAACCTCTTTGGCCAAGGGTCCCCTGTTTGGTGCCAGATCATGAGGTCTTCCTACCTGGACTCTGAATCAGCTGATACCATCAGCCATGTTCTCTTTCTTTACCTTTGGTTTCCAAGACATGAATACCACTTACTACTTTGATTTCCCTCTTGCGGGTCTAATTTCCAATCCTGTCAAGATTTTCATTACCTAACTCTTGGGAGCCCAAGACTTTTTCTTGCCTTTGTCTTACGACACTCAGAACACATTCCCTGGGATGGAGGAGGAGACCTCTATGGCTTCCTGTAGTTGTTAGATACTGTTGACGCCTGTATCTATATAGCTCCCACTTAAAAATCTCCCCTGTATAACTAGGGGTGCCTGGGTGACTCAGTCAGTTAAGCATCTGACTTCAGCTCAGGTCATGATCTCGCAGTTTGTGCGTCCAAGCCCCCGTGTGGGGCTCTGAGCTAACAGCTCAGACCCTGGCATCTGCTTTGGATTCTGTGTCTCCTCCTCTCTCTGCCCCTCCCATGCTCATGCTGTCTCTCTCTCTGTCTCTCAATAATAAATAAATGTTAAATTTTTTAAATAAATAAATAAATAAATAAATAAATAAATAAATAAATAAATATCTCCCCTGAGCTTCAAGGGGAGCTCTTTCTATTGGAATTTCCAATTGACATTTTCGGTATAAAATGCTCAAAATGAATCTCATTATTTTCCTGCGATTAAACCTGCTCTTCTTCCTGAGTGTCACATCTCTGTGAGTGGCCACATCATCTCTCTGGAGACCCAACTTAAAGTTTGGGAATAGCCTCCCCCCGTCAGTAGTTCTCCAACTATTGAATTTTATGGTCTTAATACTCTCCAGGGCATTTCCTTCTCTCCATTTTTTCCCATTGACTCTGTATTGGTTCAGGAGCCTACCTGGTATCATTTCTTGCCCGAATTACTTCAATGGCCATCCAGCTCGTCCCTTTGTATCAATTCCCATACCAGTCTAAATGCAAAGCTCATCGTATCACTTCCCTCCTTCACACCCTTCGATACTTCTGTCGCCCTCGGTGTAAAGATGAAACCCCTAGGACTGGTGTTCATGTTTCAGCCCTACTTACTCTGGAACCTCTTTCAAGGAAGGACAGAGATTATGTCTCATTAATTTTTATACCCTCAAAAATCTAGCTTAGTGTCTTTATACTTAATTAATGCCAAAAACATATTTTCTCAATACATAGGCAAACAGATGAAAATACGCGTAAGTATTATTATGCTTTAATACATGGGAGAGAAAGTACCTTATGAAATAACATACGTGTAGTTTATTTGTCATTCTATCACCCATAGATTTCTTAGAACATGGTTTCCCTCATGATCAGTATAGTCCTATTAAGCTGATGATTAGTGGAAAACTTCCTGGAAAACATTTTGAATGGTTAGAAATTGATTACGTTATGTTCATTTCAATGATAGGGTGTTCTTTATCCTCGTTAAAAAGTAATGATTCATGTATGATATATTGACACCTTATTAACATAAACAGTTGTATCATTAATGATATTATTAAAAGCATATGGCACACCCATTAGGCTACTTACTTTTCATACAGGTCTTGTGATGTGGTATAATTATCCCTATTCTAAAGAACTGAATCACCCTATTCCCTTCTCTTACATTTCCGGATTAAAGCAGAATCAGTCAGGGGCGCCTGGGTGGCTCAGTCGGTTAAGCGTCTGACTTCGGCTCAGGTCACGATCTCACACTCCTTGAGTTCGAGCCCCGTGTCAGGCTCTGGGCTCATGGCTCAGAGCCTGGAGCCTGCTTCCGATTCTGTGTCTCCCTCTCTCTCTGCCCCTCCCCCGTTCATGCTCTGTCTCTCTCTGTCTCAAAAATAAATAAAAACGTTAAAAAAAAAAATTTAAAGTCGAATCAGTCAGCTTGGGAGTTTTGGACCCAGCCAACGTGTTTTAAGGACTCATTGGCTTTGGTAGCATCCTGTGATACGACAAGACCATCTCAAAGTCATCATGTTTGACGACACTTGGAGTTTGGTGTCCCTTTGCCCTTCTGTCAGTACCGTTCATTAGGCACAAGCTCTCTGCCTGCCTGCCTGTCACAGAGTTAAGCAATGTACGATCAGATCTTTGCAGATTCTAATAATTCAGGGAAAATGTATTTCTGCTGGGAATATCTGCTCTTGTGAAAAGAAACACAGGAAAGGAGGAGGATACACACAATGTGGTAAATGAGCACATTTATAAAAATGTATACAAAACATGCATATGTTTATATTTTCAAAGAGACTTTCTTAGAACTGCGGAAACACGAAAACGTGCTTGCATTCTCTTTTTCTTCACTGGGTGAATGAGCTGTGAATGATCAAAATAGAAAGGGTAGGAAGTGAAGCTGAAATCAAATTGAGAAAAGTACAAGAAGTTATACTAGCATCACAGAAATAGCATCCTGACACTCACCTGTAGTGATACAGTCATTTTACGTAGTGATTCATTGCTTTCTCCTGTCTGGAGAGATTAAAGGAAGATCTCGACCATTGTTTTTCTGCAGAAGCATATTGAGTGATTGCTGTTATTTCTGGGTAAAATGAAGGCAACAGTGATTTATCGCCAAATGTTTCAAACAGGATCCGTGCCAACCTATACCAATTCTGTTGGATGCCATCTAGGAAATTTGTCTGAGGAAACACTTAAAAGGGCAGAGGTCTTACTGGGCCCGAATGAGACAGTGATTCTCGTCACTCCTGACATTTGTAATGAACAGGTCAATGTCTCCCAGATTTAAACTAAAGACCTCCCCAAAAAGGCCCGTTAAGCAATCTCTTTGGGTAACTCTAACATTTAATAATGAACAGAGTTACGCTTACTTAGGGCAGGTAAGTAACGCTGTGATGTTGGTCCACCTTTTTCTTCTGCCCTTAGGAGTTGTGAAGAAAGCTGTTTATCATTCTCTACAAGCTGCTCCTGAATAAAGCCGTTACTAACTCACCCCTCTGTGTAAAACAACCTGCTATCTGCAGACCCACTGTCCTCACAAGTCTAGGAAATCTGTGAGATTTGTTGTGATCTTGGATCCCTAAGCAAAGTGGCTGCCTGGACAGTGTGGGTTCTCATTCTTGTAACCCCAAAAATGTATTATTATAAGAGGATAAGCTACTTTTGAATTTTATTGTTCCAACTTGGGCCAATTCTTGTGCTTCTATATTCATTCTAAATTAATGCTGTGAGCTCTGTCCTCAAGATCAAGAAACTGGATTTGTGGTCCTAGTTCAGCCAGTTATGGCCTGAGCAACGCCAGCAAGTCTCTTTTGGGATCAGTTTCCTTATTTATAAATGAAATACGCGAACTAGATCAGAGTTTTTCTTTGCACATCTGGGTTGCCCATGAAGCTTTGAATAAGGGTTCACCCAGACCTAGTGAATTAGAATCTTCTGGGACTGGATTAAGGAACCCTCTAAATTTTCTTAGGTGTTTTTATGCACTGTTTTCTATCTTAGAGCCGCTGATGTACATTTGATGTCCCCGCACCTCCCCGCTCCTCAATTCCATGTCTGTTCTCTGAGGGTCAAGCACTTGATTTTCATCTGCAAAGGTGACTATTCCTCTGGCCCATTTTCCTGAGTGGTGTCATGTGCATAGGAAATATTGAATGAGTCAAGGCAGTAGAAATCATGTTTATAAGCCACTTCCACTTGAATCACCCTTTCCTTTTCTTAAACCAGCATGTATGGGCATTAATGATAACTTACGAGTCAAATGATGCAATCAGTAGTGTCTGAGCTCAACAAAAAGAGAGCCACGTCATGCCATGACCTGACTTGTGCTACCTGTGCACCTGCATCTTGCCTACCCTCTCCGACTTGAACTTGACGCTTCTGGTTATGATCCCAGAGTCATTCTTCCACTTGTTTACTCATTCTTTCGTCTGTAAATATTGACCCAACACCTTTTAGTTACCATACACTTGATAGGAGAATGAATTCAGTGGCGAGCCTAACTGAAATGGTGCCAGCTCTTGGGGAGTTAACGGGCCTGTAAAGTGTATAGAGAGATAATGATTTGACATTAAAAAAACAACAACAACAAGGATCGATAGAAGTCCTAGGGCGTGCCATGGGAACATGGGAGGATTAACTAACCCAGTCTACATAGTTAGGAACTGTTTCCCCAGGAGGTGAATTTTAAGCCCGCACAGAACTACTGAAGAGCATTTAAGCTGAAGGAGGACATGCTCAAGTCCAGTGAGAAGGCTCCGAGTGTTAATGGAGTAGAGTTAGAGTCAGATGGCAAGCACTTAAGGAGTAGGTGGAGGGCTGGGAAGCATAGACATTGAATACTGTGTCCATTCTCTTCCTGGAAATCTTCCCTCTGCTTGCTCCCTGTGCGTCTGCCTCAGGAATACACGGATGCCATGATACTGGCCAATTGCTGGGTACTGTGGAACTGAGGTCTTTGAAGGCAAAGGCGGTCTTATTTTTTTGCCTCTTGAACCTCTCCCACAGCGCGGCACAGACCGTGAGTATGCCAGATTGCCTCTCGAACTCAGCCTCTCCCCGTCTCTGTCTCCATCTTGGCTTCCCTTCTACCGCTGCCCTCGTGCATGATCTGTTACCACAGCGTTCTGATCCCTAATCTTGATCCCGCACAGGTCCTCGTACACTCCATTCTTCATTTGGTATCCAAAACAAGTTGTTTTTCTTGTTTTATCTTTTTTTTTTTAAAAAAAAGGTAAATATTTTATTTCTTGTGGAAATGCTTCAGAAGGTTGGAGGATAAAAATTTCCCATGTGCCTTTTCTCGCTTCAGAGTTTCCTTTCTGACCCTGGCTTCGGCATACTTTGTATTTCATCATGTTTTCCACAGCAAGCGGAAGAATACCTTTCCCTCAAACTTTCCTACACGGTGAGAAAAATCAGCATCTCACAAGTCAAAGTGCAGAGGTGGAATGGTTTCCAGGCTCAGTGTCTCAGGGCTTGACTTCCCCCTAATGGGTCTGGCTCAGCCTTTCTCAGTGTAATGCCTCACTCTCAGCCTGGTAGCAAATGGCTACCGCACCAGCTCCAAGGGTCAAGTTACTTGATAATGTCCCGAGGGAAGAGAGGGACTTCAGTTTCTCTTGTGGCTTTCCTAACGAAGTTATTTTTCCAGGGGAAAACCCAGCTGCCTACTCTAATGCTCATCATTGGAGAATGAGAAAAATGGAAGAGTCACTGTGATTGGTTTGGCCTAATCAGGATGTCCCAGCTGGTCTGGGGCCGGTGTCATCTCCTGAGCCAGGAGGGGTAGATGTCTGAATGGGGTTAGGCTTCTGTGGGCAACTAGCCAGGGGCCCTTATTGGTGGGTAGGCAGCTAACGGTGAGAATTGCCCTCCATGCTTTCCTGGTCTCCCCCACACCTCTTCCTCTCTCAGGAATAAACCACTCTCAATAACCCAAATATCCTAGCCTATCTGGAAGATTCTTTGCTACTTCCTATATTCCTTCCCTTGACTAATTCCAGGCTCTGCTTTATAGTGTGTTTTTATGCACGTGCTTTTTCCAAAAAAAAAAAAAAGGATTTAGGTTTGATACAATATAACCATCATTAGTATATTTAAATATGAAGCATGCAATCTTTTTTCATTTTACTAAATTAAAACAGAAGAGTATGCATTTTAAATGTTTGATGGCTGTATCAGTATAAATTATTCAAGTTGAAAACTTAATAAAAAGGAGAGTACTTTGAAACATCAATCAAGGTAGATGTGTTTATCAAATATTCAGGATTAAAAAGAAGTCTCCGATTTAAACACACACAACTGGCTCCTGTTCCTTAAATGAAAATGTTTTCCTTTGTGACCCTCCTGTTGTCTGGCAAGAACAACATTAGTCTGCCTGTTTTGGCCTCTTTTTATGGCTCTGTTTTTTTTCTTGCTGGCACCTCCCAGGTTGCCCCGTGGTAATTAACTACTGTTATGACCCTAATCCTCACCCCTTGGGTACCACAGCCAAAGGACGCTCAGGTCTCCTGCCTTCTATTACTGGTGGATGTGGGTGCACTATTACATTAATCAGCTTACCTCAGTTCAAGTGCATCGATTCTTAACCCTTACTTCACTTTGATGGAAGCAGCAGCTTCCCCCCCCCCCCCCACCGTGCTCTTTTCCCTTGTTTTTATCCTAAGAACAGTTGTTTACTTTTCTTTCCATTACTTGGCAACTTTATTGCCACTGACAGTTACTGTGGCCATGTGGGAGCTCTGTTTCCTGTGGGTGATAGATTCCCTGACTGTTATTTATGGTGGCCATTTTGGCTTCCGGGTGCAATGGCTACTTGTTCTCATAGCTCTCATTCATTCTCTCTCTCCTTCTCTCTCCCATTATTCCTGGTGAAGGAGGAGTATCTTGATTATTTGGGGTCTAAAGGTTGTGGAAATCAAAGTTTCTTCCCTCATTGCCACATTCCTCCTAAATTCCAGTAACATATTATGTTACCGGCCTAATGAAAATAGACCAGTATGAGCTCCCAACTCCGCCTGTAGCCAAGACTCCAGCGTTAAATTAATCAAGTGAGGAAACACTGGGCTTTGTATTGGTTCAAAAAGTGTTGTAACGTGTATAAAAAGAAAACAAATCATGATTCCATATGCTATTTTCTATTTCATGCATATTTATGATTTTTCAAGTGTATTGTGTCTCACATTTGCTTTTGAGCTGGAGTGGAAACCTAATTACAATTTGTAACATTTTTACCATGGACATTAGGATCTATATCCCAAACACACAATTTACAAGTGAACTTCCAATCACAGTCTGCAACTAAGGTGGAGACAGCCTGTACGTGAAATCATAATGGCAGAGACGTTATGTCTTATTTCCTCTTTGATTGTTTCAAGAACAAATAGAGCAATTTCCATTTTAAAATTTAATAGTGTAAAAAATGTCTCTGTGTAGCTGAACTATCACTGAAAATTATGGAAAAATATTTCACAGTTACAGATCCTTAGGGTCTGTTAAAGTTCTAAGTGTTTGAACTAAAATGGATACCTGGTGTCATCATTTAGAAGAAATAGTACGATCATTCCTTCCAAAAATGTATATGATTTCTGGTTAAAAACACAATTTGAGGCATCCCTTCTGCTCCACACTTAGCAGTGATTTAAAACAAATACCGAAAAAAGGAAAGTTTAAAAGACAGAGGTAGGATTCAAACCAAGATAAATACAGCCCTGGGGAGAAAATGAAACACAGATCTGGGATTTGGCCCAAAAAACAGAGAATGGTGGGTGACAGTGTGCTCCTTTGAGGTTACAAAGACTGATAGATTCCATATGGAGGAAGAAGTGGACCAAGGCTCCGTGTTTGGTCTGTCTCAAGGGGCTGGAGAAGCTACTCCCAGGCATTCCCCAAAACCATGACCTCTATGGAGCCACATGAACAGGGAATCAATCTGCTGGAGGGCTTGGTGACTGTCCCTAATGGAAAATTCCTTTGAGGCCTTCAGGATTCAGGTTAGATGTTTTATCGTCCAGGGTCTGTATTCTTGCCTCCTTTTTCCTCTGTGATGACAGAAGCGTGGTTCTTCTTTCACTTTAGTGCCAATCTGCCACCTGCACTTGGATCTCGTGCACTCCAGCCTTGTAGGAGACAATATCAGGGAGCTTCTCTCTTCTGTATCTTCGACTCCTTGGTCTTCGCAATCTTTTACGTGATTATTTAAACATACTCAGTTGACCCTCTGAAGGTCAACTTCAGAAACTGACCAAAAGAAATTTCTTTAAAGAAATTATTTCCTACCTCCATGTCTTGCTCTGTTGTTCATCAATGCCTTCTGTGATTCTTTCTGTAAGTCAGCAGTTAGGGATGCCTTCCTATGAATTAAGAAGGGAAGTGATGGAAGAGAATGAAGGTAGGAGTAACGTTGGAGCTGGGATGTTCCCCTCTTTGGCGAAGTAGGTGGCTTATTCAATAGCTAAGAATAAAGAGGATGGGAAAGAGAACTTGGGAGTGGCAGCATGGCATGAAGAAGTAAAGAGTACAATATGGAAGCTTTGAATGGTCGTTCAAAAAGAATTTCCTTATCTGATAGTAGGTAGACCCTTGACTGCTGTTGCGGACCCTGTCCAGACTCCAGATGGATATTAAAGGCTGGTGGCCACAGTTTCTCTTTTATGACCTGAGGAGTCTCTCAGAAATGTGGGCATCACTGATCCTCATACCTTAACTAGGGTGACGTTAGGGAGCAGGAGCCTCATATCCTTTGTGCCACTTATATGCAGCTTTCTTACTAAAATAACGTGCAAAAACCTTAAAACTAGTCTAAGTCATCATTGTTTTTCCTTGCCAATTTGAGCCTCAAGTATCCTTTCTTGTTTAACCTACGTGAAAAACTTTGAGTCGTGTGAAAGTTGGGAATGTTTGTTGCAGACAATTGTGAAAGGAAGTCTATTTAAAGGAAAAACAAGGAGAAATTACTTCTCAGATACCTATTGACCCAAACCTCCTCTCCAAGTCCCAGGCCCCTGCAGCTCAGCAGGTCAAAATATTAACTAATCTCTGCTCTCTAGACCACTAGCATTTCTTCCAGAATCTTTCCGTTAAGATTCTTCTTCCTCCCAGGCATCCACACTAGGAGCTTGGCACAGACCTCTTGGTACTGCCCTTCAAACCTACTGAAATAGGCAGCGTCCTCCACTTTCCCCCAGCCACAGTTCAATTTCTGTCTCTAGGAAGTTCCTTCTTATTGGCCCTCTACCTCAAGTCCCATCACCCCTATGCCTGTCCTTCACACTGTATGAGTTACCTGTTTAATCAAGTGCGGGTCTGGTCAGGATTGCTTTAGAATTTGCAGTTGGGTGTGGTTTCTCCTTCTTTAAGGCAGGGCTGCCCCATAGTGCTTTCAGTGATCAGGAAACATTCTGTATCTATGCCATACAATATCATGGCCATGGGTCCCACATGGCTATTGAGCAGTTGAAATGCGGCTGGTGCAACTGGGGGATTGAGGTTTTGCTCATATTTATTTTTAATTTAGACGTAAGCAGCCACACACGGATAGCGGCCATCATATTGGACAGTGAACGTCTAAAGGCTGACCTGCGAAATTTTCCGCATGGCATGTGAGATCCTCCGTGGACCGATCACAGCTTCTGCGTCTTCCCCCTCCTCTCGCATCTACTTAGCACCTGTGCTGTAGTCTCACACAGCTACTTATCTCTCCAGAACTCCGAAAGGACCTCATGTTCTGGCTTATTCTTTGAGTGTTGGCTTGTGTGTATTTTGATGCATTCTTTTATTCTTAGCCTCCTGTGAACACCTATGAATTGTATATGGCTATGCTCAAACGTCCTCAGGCGTAAGTTGACTTCCTTTTCAGAGTTCCCATCCCAACTTGTAGATTCTTTAATAAAGCATTTAACGTAGTGCCTGGAACTTACTCATTTCCTTATCTATTATCCTATGTCTTATTTTCCCCTTAAATGCTCAGTTAGAAAGTAAGTTTCAAAATTACTACTTATGATATATTACTAATACGTGGGGGGGGGAGTCAAGCTAAATTTCAAATGAATTATGAAAGGGATGAAAAATAAAGTAAGGAGTAGGATCACCACAATTGCCACCACTATATACTTTAATGCATATAAGTCTTTTGAGGGAATTTAAGGGAAATAGCTGACTTTGACCTTCACAGAACATCTAACATTTTCCTTAACAATTCTAAACTGTATTCTTTAAGCTCTTACTTCGTGCATATTTCTAATGTTTCTATTTGATGTCAAATCTCTCAAAACTAACTAAATGATAAATTTTCCATTGAGCACACCATATATCTTCCAAGGTTACACGAAAGTAAACCACTTTTCCTGGATTTTCCATCCATTGATTGGAGAGAGGGGGATGATTTTTTAAAATTTTTTTGACATTTATTCATTATTGAGAGAGAGAGAGAGAGAGAGCATGAGCATGAGCATGGGAGGGGCAGAAAGAGGAGGAGTCACAGAACCTGAAGCAAGCTCCAGGCTCCGAGCTGTCAGCACAGAGGCCAATGTAAGGCTCGAACTCACAAACTGCGAGATCGTGACCTGAGCCGAAGTCAGATGCTCAACCGACTGAGCCACCCAGGTGCCCCGAAAGGCAGGCGATTTTTTAAAGTGATGCACTGTGGCAGGAAAAAAAAAATTGTCAGTTAAAACTGCTAAATACAGCCAGCCTTTTAAATGTTTTATAATCATTACAAAAAAATCAAAGTGAATGAATGATATTTTTGAAATTTCCTGGGAAAATAACTTCCTGCTCATTGAAATATCTTGGCACCATTCTCATCTTTTGAGCTCACTGGAGGGTGAAGAGAATAGCATCCTTGTCCTGATTTTGTGGAAAGCAAAGCATTCGGCTATGATTTTGAGGATGATATTACCATTTACCATTTTTTAAAAAGTGATTGTTTAAAAGAGTCTGCTCCTTAGTACCTATTCAAATTATTCTGGTTTCATTAACACGATTATGTGCAGGAAGTTGAAAGGCTTATGGCTATTAAACAGAGTTGAATGTTATAGAAAAGGAATACATAATGACTGGGTTTCTGTTACTTTTTATTTTTACTACGAAGGGTTTTTTAGTAGAGTCAGCCAGCTTTAAAATTATGGACCATGAGTTATTTGGCAGGCAAATCTAGAAATGCTGGCAATGGCTTTTGTGGGAATGGTCTCAGGAAATGATTTTGAGAGAGAATCTAAATGTTAACCCAGGTACTCCTCTCTTTATTCCTTTCTGATCTCCGCAGGCTGATTGGGAAAATTTTCTCTGCTCCAGAGCACCCTGGGTCCATGTACGTTTATCACTTAATTTACCAGGTTACATTGCCGTTAGATGTGTATATCTCTGCGGCCCCACTGGCCTGAGCTCATGAAAGCGAAGTACCATGTATTAGTCACCATTGGAGCCCAGCAGATTGCCTTAACCTAGGGATGCATTCAGTAAATGTGTCCAGGTGGGAGAAGGATGGGGAGAGGATTATTCTCTGGGCAAAATGAATGATGAGCGTATTCTC